>NC_090922.1:1517221153-1517588653 GCF_040938575.1 Ambystoma mexicanum
TTTCGTCTCATGGCGGAAACGCCTGCACTTCCAGAAGACAGCCGCCATCTTGGCATCGGTACCAGTGTTGCAGCCACTAATGACTTCAAGGAGGAGTCAAATTATGAAGCATTTCAGCCAATGGCACCTTTCCCCACCAAGACACCACGACTCCTCAACATAGCCAATCCCAGACCTGCAAACGGAAATCTGTATTTAGGCATATCACACATTTCCGAAACTCGGTGTAGTTATAAGATCTTTTTACTTTTGTTAGCTCTGCATTTCAAGGGTCGCTTCAAGCCACACCGTGGGTGGGGGGTTGAGAATGCACACAGAGGCTGATCATGACCCTTGACCTTCCTGGTGAAAAGCTGACGTATGATATACTTAGACCTAATGAATAAAATGGGGCTCTCAAGGGCGGTGGATAATGTGGGGCCCCGGGGAGAGATATATATAATGTTGGGCCCCGTGGATAGATGGTATGATTGTAGATGGTGAAACCGGTCCCATCTGGCGTTGACCGGAGTCAATATTCAAGGCTGGCTTTAATTATCCCCTTGTTTGAACGCATGAGCATTTTTTTATTATAATACTTTTTTTTAATTTACAAGTGGCTGAAGGCATCTGTATAGTTCTGCGAAGTGAATACTTAGTTTTGCCAATAACACTTTCAGCTTTTGACCTCTAGTGCCTGATTCTTTAACTCTGCGCGTGCACAGTAGGCGTCCTTTACATGATCTCAGATTTCTTAAGGGATGCATGACTGAATGGTTTCTGAAGGTACTCAGGGACAGAGGCGTGTAATGCCTTGAGGAGGAGGTAGGGCCTTTTGAAGATCTTCCTACGATCCAGGGAGAGCCACATGACAGATTCCAGGCTGGGCCATATAAGGTCCCTTCTTCTTAAATCCCAGAGGAGTCTGGAGGCGCAGATCTAGGCCAGTTGAAGTCTTCTGAGGAGTTTCCTTGGCGCCTCGGTTAATAGCCTATGACTATAGTCCAGGCGGAAGGTTCAGCGATCTAACGTGGTCCAATTTCGGCTTCATCTCTAGCGGCCAAGTGGCATTGATCTGGAGTTTGGTGGACACGTTTGGGTGAAAGTGACCCTTAGATTTCTTGCCACGTTGTCCGGTGTGTGGAGAGTTCACCCAAGTCAGATGAAGCATTGCGTGGGAGGGTCCTGACGATGGTCTGAACAAACCTTACAATCTCCATTTTGTTTCCATGAAGCTGGGGGCTACTTTCTGTCATCAACTGGAATACTTAACAGAAGAGCAGTGATATGGATGGGTGAGAGGTGTTGAAATATCGACAGACGAGGATTCGGAGGTCGTCGGCATAGAGTTGAAATGTCAGTGGAAAGGCATCCGGGAGCCAAGTGAGAGGTTTTGTTTAAACATTAAAGAGCCACGCGCTGATGGACACCTCCATGTTGGGGAGAACGGGGTAGATGTGAAGAGTCCTCATTTAACCTGGTAGAATCTATGTGACAAAAGGATCTGTGCCAGTCCACGGCAAGTCTAGTGATGTGGACTTCTTCCCAGACGCTTTATAATAGGATACTATGGTTCACCGTGTTTGGTGCCGTTGAGGGATTGAATAAAATGAGAGCGGCTGGCCGGTGGTCTTACGAGGCTTCGGTGGTTATTTCTCTTGATATAAATAAATGTTGCTTTGGTTTCCTCGATTAGTTGGAAGCTGGATGTAGGGTCATGAAGGAGGTGTTTTTGTGACACTTGTGTTGCCTGCGCGTTGCCACCGGGTGGCTGACCGTATGCCGGCCACCATTGCGGAAACTGTATTTGTACGCTATATCGATATCGTTGTATGGGAAAAAGATGTTTTGTACTTTTTTTTAAAATGTTTTTGATATATGTTTGTCCTTATATAGTTTTAGAGGTTAATAACTATATGTAATGATGGCATTGAAGATTCCTTGATGAAAAGCATATTACTGAAATGAGTTTTATGAGATTTAGAAATTATGAATGCATTCATTGATGACTTGTTTTTAAAATGAATGTATACTTCATGTACAGTTTTGTTGAAAATGCTATTAAAATACAAATAGTATTATAGTACAGGCCCTCCGAGACAGTACTGCTACCTGTTGCTATAGTGGTGGCTTGTCCTCAGATAGCTCGCAAGCAACTGATAAAGTATCATGTTGGCCAGTTGGGTCTTCGGTGTATAGACGGAGCCGGGTACCATCCTCGGCCTAGGATTTTAGACTTAAAATCCACAATTATCCACCTCTGTGGGGTCAGACAGATGTTAAACAGGGGCGGGGTCCATGCTTCCTTAATTCATCCCGTCCACAAGAAAGCCTTTAAGGCCTCTCAATGCCCAGGCCTGTATGACACCAGTCAAAGGAAGTAGTTGTGTCTACAGTAAGTGGACAAGTGTGTGGCAAGGGCAGACTAGTAGAGCAGTACACAGGGAGATGTTCGCCTCTGTTTAGCTCCCTTCGTATATTTGTCGGAGTGTGGTTTCTGTCCCATGTCTGGGAATTCATCCAGATCCTTCCAGAAGGACCTGTACGTTACCTTCCCCATCGCTTTTTCTATGATGAGCCGCCGCGTCGATAGACCTATCATTTGCTGAGGATGCCTAATGATTTCTTCTACCACAGGCTAGTGGAGCTGATGGGAAAGTCACTGTGTATGTTCGGATCAGTTAATGGTATTGCCCAAGAATGGCACAAAATCATTGTGGAGTTTTACGAAGATCCAGTCTGGAATACGAATAATTGGAGGTGATAAAGGCTCAGGATGAGTCACCAGGTTCTTCATGGGATCCATGATGCACAGAGAATTCTGGTCCGAGCGATTGAAAGAGAAAGGCGCTAGAGCCTGCAGTCGAGGTGTGGGGGCAATATAAGGGAACGCTTTGGGAGAGGAGGTCAGCTGAAAAGAGTATGAGTAGGTGCCTTTTGCAAGGATTGCCAAGCGAATAGAAAGTAGACAGGCTAGCCAACAAATGAACAGCGTCAAAGGCAACTGCCATGGCAATAATCAGGTTTACCGTGATTACTCTTGCGTGGTACTCAATGTATATACCTATGAAGGAAAAGGGAGGATTGGTACGACCGGGTCAGGAAGCCCATGTCTCTGCCATTTTTCTGTTACCAAGGTGGACACCGGGGCTGCCCTACGAGTCACACATGCCTGATAATGTATGCCAACAGCACAGTCTTGAATCTTCCGAGACCTGAGCATAGGACTTGTCCACTTCAAGGCCTTCTTCTCCACTTTCATGAAGTTATTACGCACCTGGGTGCAGGCACCTTTCAGTGGCAGGAAAACGTTGCCATCCGTGTCTACCAGTAGCACCTGACTGATGAATGTTGATGGCTGTGCCCAGAGATGCTTAGAAATTCCTCTAAAGGTGGCAATTGTACACCTTAAAGGGAGGAATATCGGTGTGTCTGAATTGAACTTGGCAAGAAAAGCTCTGCACCTCTACTTCTGAGGGGCAAACACATGTTGGTACTGGTGGCAACTTTGATGATTGCCATACAATTCCATGTAAAACCCGGTCCTGAATGGGCGGTAAAGGGAGAGATAACCGCTTTGAGTGTTATTTTATCGCGTCCAGTCTTGATATCCCATTATTTGTGGCATCACTGCAGATGCTTCAGGCATGCTGACCATCCTCTAAAAGAGCGATGATGTTGGCATAATCAGCAAGTCATCCTAAACTCATCCCCAAATCATCACCCACCGTTCTGAGACATTCCGCGACCATTCCAAGAGAAAAGCGCACAAGTATGAGGTCCACAATCGCCACCGAGCATGCAGCCCGGCAAGCATCCACATCCTTGTGCACAAGAAGAAACGTGCCGTGCCTCGGTGCATGCGAGTCAGGGAGTGAGTAGGGCAAGCAAAACTCAAACCATGCACATTTTGGGTAGTTTCAGTGCCACCAGCTTTTACAACTTCCTGGGAGGATCGTCGAAGGGAATTCCAGTTCACTCATGGGTGGAAATGAGGGCCAGGACGAGTGCAGGCTATCGCCATGCCCTTGCGGGTCTTTGCTGCATACACCACTGCCACGCAGGGTCCTCCTGGATGGTGATGGAGCATGCTAACATGTTTTTGTATTTCTATAATAAAAAGGGTGTTCACCTGATCTTCTGGGCTTTGTTGATGAAGAGGGCAATATGGGGTGAGAGAGACAGGGCATGGGTTTTTTAAGCACAGAGTTGCAGGGAATCTGGTTCGCACCGTCAAGTGTGCATTGGAATTCCTTTTGGGGAGTAGCCCAATCTGTGATGTGCTGAATGGCTTATGGTCCTGCATACACCTGGATCCATATGTCACATGTGGACTCTTCCCTTTGACTTTGGTTGCATTCTATCAAATATTGCCCTCATGTTAATTCAGCCCATCACATTTCTCCTTGCGCCATCCACACAAAGATACTTTCATGCAAGTGACAGACTTCAGATTCTGTTGGTAATTACCCAGTCTTTGATCAACTATGCAATATAGTCTTGGCTTTCTGACAAAATGGCGTCTTCCTGACTGCAGGCTGGTAGGCGTTCACACACAAGATGGTTGCCCACTCCATGGAGCCTGCCATAAAAAACGGATTACGCACACACTTTTGACTTATACCTGCCACCTATCTGTCATTGCTCCTCGTGAATCTATTACTCGGGTCACGTTTGGCGGGTTCACCCTTGCAGATCGCTTAATCACTCAGATGTCCCGCCTTATCTGCTCTCAGACCTGCTAATGCCATCATTTCAGGATCACCTGCATGTCGCAAACTCTTTGATTCTGCACATTAGTGACCCCATTCTCCCTGATGCCACATTCTCATCTCCAGCTGTCAATATGCCTGTGACCTCTGGTTCAGGATTACGTAAGGGGCGGGTGACTTCACCCAATGGGATGACGACACCACCGATTACTCAACCCTGCAATTAATTCCTGTATCGAGTGGCTGGATTTACTACATCAATTACAAAGAGTGGGCCTTTGAATGACCCATCCCAGACCTCAATTACTGTGAAGGTCTACGACTTGGGTTCACACCCTTTCCTCTCCTCTTTCTCCAATCAAACCCCTCCCTTCCCCAGTGCCCCCAATCAAATCGTTAAACCCATTTTACGGCACTAGTACACACATTAAATTGTACACATATGTCTTCACAAAATGAACAGATTAGTCAGTGCATAGAACGCAGTATGAAGGCATGTTCGGTTAAGAAAAAGGGACATGGTTGCGTTCGAATAGGCTTGACTCAGCCTTTCATCATTCATTGGAGGATAAAGAAGGTGGCATTGGTTTGGGTCATAATAGCGCCAATTTTTGAAGCGCAAAGAAAGCACTACTTATGGAACACAATGACACCGGCCTGTTAAGTTTGTGGAACTCAGAGAAGAGTGAAACGTTCATTATATGTATGACCGGGGTAGTGCATTCCTTATAATCCCCCTCTGAAGCCCTGCTGTCATTTTGTGTCCACGTCTTCTTTGCATCATTTCTAACCCTCTTTTTTTAGTACGGCCCCTTTTTTTGTCATCTGGTATTTCCTTGCCTCTATTCACATTACCTTTATCACCCCTGCAATATTCACTCTCTATCTCACCGTGTATCTCTCCCTTTCCCTTTCTCTTTTCTTATTCAATATGTTTTCGTCATCGTGTTGCATCTTGTCTCATTTCCCTTTATTTTGTTTTTCTCTAACAATTTTCCCTTTTTTTCATTTATTCTCCCAAATTCTTCCATTTTTGTTCTTTCTATTATAGCAACAGAATGTTCTGGAACTCCCCACTTCTCGGCTTTATTGTTGTTCAGCTTCCTCTTCCTCTGAATACAGACATCCCCCCCAGCAGCTAAGCAGCCTCGTAGCCAATCAATGAGAGATGCCAGGATCTGGCAGCAGACATTGCAACATCACACCATCTGTAATAAGTGATTCCAACTGGCTAGTGATGTCATGACTAGATTATGGATGAGTGATGAGCTCCCAATTACACTGCACTAAAAACATTACTTACCGGTTTTTTATATAGATGTTTCGTGCATTCCTTATATCGCAACACAATTATTTAGCAGTGTATCTAGATATATTGCATTTTTACTTATGTGGTATGCTGATTATGAATCCCTCTGATCTTCTCTGGCCATTCTTGAGTTTCCCCAATCTCAGGTTTTGCTACTGTGTACGCTGTGCACGTGTGCACCGGCCAATGCGACGCACTGACGCCGCCTCCTAAAAATAGCGAGACCATAAGACATCAATTCCCCTCGGTTTACCACGGAAATTAACTCGATTCAAGTAAAACCTGTGCCCTTGAAACTGGGGGGAGGAAATCACGTCAAGACGCAGATAATGTAATTTGCAAAGATAGCCTTAAACCTCATCATAAAGTCATTCACTCAGCAAAGTAATCGTTCCACTCCAACCAATCAATAACAATAACCGTAACCATAAACAGAATGGAAAGTTCTAAGTGAAGTGATTAAGCCTGGAGCCGCTGCGTCACGCGTGCTCAACCTCTCCACTGCTTTTTGGCGGTCTTCTATTCGGCAAAAAAACCTCCTTGAACGTGAGCACTCTCTGATCCAAAATACCGTAAATCGATCCTACTCTGAAACAGTTAAGCGAAGATGTCCACCAATTTTATGAGTTCCGGTACAAAAAGTTTACGGAACATTATCCATGATCTTCTCAAGCGGATCCTATCACAGATATCATCACTAGAAATTGTCCGGCTCCTTTCATGCCATTTGTAGTGTAACATGTAAGCTTCTCCGGGACAGCACCTCTTCTTTGCTTCTGGTTTGTCTCCATCATCAAGTCTATTATCTCAATAACTGTAGCACTAGTGATACCTTTTATAAGCTTATCCCTTTACGTATAAAAAGCACATTATAGAATAATCCCAGAAATTGATTTTCATTGACAAACTGTCTTTTAAATCACTGATGCCGACCGCCTTTTGATGTATCTTCACCTGACACTGTTGGCAAAAATCATAGAGGATTGGTTCTCTAGCCTGCTCCATCCCTTTGCGGATCAGACAATGGACTAGGCTTTTCTCCTAGACATCGGACCAGGCTTTTCTCTTAGACATCGGACCAGGCTTTTTTCTTAGGCATCGGACCAGGCTTTTCTCTTAGATATCCGACCAGGCTTTTCTCTTAGGCATCGGACCAGGCTTTTCTCTTAGATATCAGACTAGGCTATTCTCTTAGGCATCGGAACAGGCTTTTCTCTTAGACATCAGACGAGGCTTTTCTCTTAGACATCGGACCAGGCTTTTCTCTTAGGCATCAGACCAGGCTTTTCTCTTAGACATTAGACCAGGTTTTTCTCTTAGGCATCGGACCAGGCTTTTCTCTTAGATATCAGACCAGGCCTTTCTCTTAGGCATCGGACCAGGCTTTTCTCTCACACATCGGACCAGGCTTTTCTCTTAGGCATCGGACCAGGCTTTCATGCTTTTCTCTTAGGCATCGTGCCACACACGTGACACTCTGCGATCAGGACCTAGATTTTTCGAACACACTCCCACTCTCTATGCTTTTTCTTAAAACATGCAACAGAATCGGTGTCACCGAAGATCGCAAATCACTCCCAAAGAGCTTCCAAAAAGTAGAGACGGCGTCAAAACCCACGGCGTCCTCTCTTGTAGATTTCAGCAAATCTCACTTGCGTTTCAATTCTTGTGCCACTAGCATGTCCGTCACCAAATTCTTATATTTTTCAAACCGCTTAAACAATTATCCTCTCATCGTAACTCCTTGATTGATGGGTCAAAGCCTTATAGCAATCACATGTTGCAGTTGCTTAAATCATCTCCATCTGTGGGGTGCCCGGCTTCATCTGCAGACCCTATTGCAGAGGGAACATTTGGCAGTTCTAGGTATGACTGCCCAGTTTCAGTGTGGTCCATGCGCTACACTGCCCAACACAGGCTATGCAGGACTCTGCAACATCGTTGCCTCAGCTATGTTAGACGTGGTCAAGTGCTTAAGGCCAAGCTTTAAGACAGATGAGTGGGAAGGCACCAGATTCAAGGCAACATATACCAGCACAGGCAGCAAAGCCCAAGCAGAGCACTTTTTTACTTCTATGAGAAAAGACCTCCTGTTTCTTGAAACAAGGTGGAGAGAACTGCCGAAAAGAGGAATTACTTAGCGGAGTGACGTGTCCTAACGTATGTCAAGTGCTAAAACTGTGATCATGGAGGAATGAAAGCAAAATCGGTTGTAGAGACTGCACTCAAGGTATAGAGACCTCTGAAAACCTTGGAGAAAGGTGTAATACAATAATTCCAGTTAATGTGGGTGCATCCTGGTAAAGGGTTTGTGCCCTCGATGAACCCTAAAGAAACCACCAAAGGAAAGTCTAGACAGGAAACTGTCTAGATGGCAGCCACACTCTCCTGAGAAGAGCCAACTGCATCTCATATTTATCCAAGCCAGCATGAAAAGATCATGACAGTTTCAAGTTCAACAAAATAGAAGCACAACATCAGTTTGAAGCATAATATAGCACATATCCAATGTCAATAACAAGCAAACATTATGTGAAGATTATGTAGGTAAACAATGAATAATCCCAAAACACCCATTATGACAAACTGAATACCTTGATGTTCCTGATTGAAGTTTCAAGATACACAAAAAAAAGGCTTCTGTCTTCCTGTGTGTTTTGGGAATATTCAACTACACTGCTTGTGTCACACTGGTTTTTCTTTTCTATGTTTTACAGAGAATTGACTCTTTACTAGCTGCTTCAGATCAGTGGCTAGTGTTTTTGCTCTGTGTTTTTAAGATACCCCTTGCTGGTTTAGAAAGCCATTTGATCCTTGGGTCTGTTCAGGTTGAGGCGCTTGTATATTGTCTCCTAATCATTTGGTCATAGCATTGTATGGTTTAACCTCTGATGGTGTTTCCGTTTAGATTACTAATGTAGGATAAAAATGAGGACATATCCTTGAAGAAGGGACCCATGTCCCGAAACGCGTATGATCGTTTAAATTTGACCCTCATTTGCCATGTGGTAAACTGTGTAACCACCGAACCAATGTGTTGCTCATATGAAGTGTGTTCTATTCATATTGTCGCTGGACTCTGCTTAGGTTGAATTTGGTGTGTGCATATCACCGACGAACTTTACTGTACATAGTTGTTTTGCTTCTTCTCAACATTGGATGTATGATTTATTTGGTTACAGAAATCAAATTCATGATGTGCTTCTTTGAATGTATATGATATTGTGATGAACTCTTTATGTGGACTTGGATAGATATTAGGCCCTGTTGTGTTAGAACTGATATAATATTGTTTTGTCCTCATTGTATATGTTGGCCTAAGCCCAGTCGCTTTGCGAGAAAAATCCGTATTACAAGGTCGTGACCTTAAGTGAATCAAGCCTCCATTTTAGGTTAAAGCTGCCATTTTAGTTTATTGTACAACGTCACCCTGTGGCCCGAAATGGCCGTCTTGTGTTCTCTTGTTCTTGCCTTAAACTCTTCAACCTCTGAAGGAGAGTTAATGTCCAACATGCCTTCAGGCTACATGTTAGCGTCATGTAGACCTTGTCCTTTGTTGACCTCGGGATCAGGGGATGACTTGAATCGGCGATGTTAACCTACAAGTATACAAGAACAATAACGCTATCCAAAACATGATATGTGAGACATTTGTATGATCTGTATTAAAGCAATGTGTAAGGAGTGTAAAGTTAAACCTAGAGAATAATAGTGATTGTTAGCAAATGTGTTGAAAAGTGAACCGCATGCACGAGACATGTAAATTAGGAACGAACCTGGCACGACCCTAGCCCAATACATGATTAACTTGTAGGAGGCTGGACATCATTATAACAAACTGTATAAATACACTGATGTCCAGCTAGCAAATTCTGCTCACTGCTCACATTGAACCCTGCTGGTGGTCTCTGTGATGTATTGACGGCCAAATAGCTATTTGTGTACTTTGTTTATAAACTATTCAGTTTTGCAATAAAGATTCTGGGAATCTTTACAAGCCTGTTTCAGTGTATTTCTCTTTGCATGGTGTAAAAGCCTTAATATTGTATTTTCTGATTCCACAGATGGCACCCGAATAGGGACCCTCAAGATCGACTTCGTCTCGTTGAAGGTTGGCTCAGCTATCGGACCGGGATCGGACGGTGCCAACAGAAAGGGCCACTCTGGACGAGCAGTGAATTCCCCGACAGAACTGCACGATCCGATCCCTGAACGGTGAGCTGTAGCCCGAGACGACGTCTTGACGAGGGTCCATATATCAAGGTGGGTAAATTTGCCAAAATCACCAGACACGTGGGTCCTTAGCATTGTTCTTAGTAACCCGATCGGGTCTCCCAGTCCTTTGGTCAGGTGAATCGTGACCCGATTCTTAATTTAACCCTGACAATTTGAATTTGGCGCATTGTACTCGCGAGCACAATTACTTGACCAGGTAACACCAGAACTTTGATATGCCTGGGAAATTGTCTGCCTGCTTTAGGGAATTATTCCGCAGCGAGAGACAATCTTTGGAAGAAAGCCGTCCCGCACCACAGGAGGGGCACCTGCATGTACTATGTACTGTAAGAAAGGCTTTTGTAGATTAGCATTTAATGACATTTGGCACAGACAGACCAGACATAACTCTAATCTTCGGTGGCCAACCAATGGTAGCTTTGAAATCCCTCGTATAGAATATCTAGAGTCTGTATTGGTAAAGAAAAAGGCTAGAACTGCAGCATTTGACGCATTACACTGTTGGAAAACAGAAGCTTTGCAGCAACAAAAGAGTAGAGAGAAACACATACATCGACATATGACAAGTGTCGAAAAGGCACGGTTATATGATCAGAATAAACAATTGGAGTCAGTTAGGAACACGGACAGAGCGTTTCAATTAGGTATCCAAAAAATGTACCCTTCAAAAGATTTTCATACATCTGATGAATTGATTAATAAACATTTGCATGAACGAAGGCCCAATGCCTCCGCACCACCCCCGTATGTCCCTCCTCCTGGCGCTTTGCCCCTTCCCGTTGTTATTCCTCCTCCTATAGTTCCTCCGGTCCCCCTCATTGTTTTTCCTGTTGTTCTTCCAGCTGTCGCTCCTTTGCCTGCCCCCTTGCCTCCACCTGTTGATATTCAGAATGCGACTACTCTTCCCCTTCCAAGTGATTCTGCATCGCTTGTAGTAGACCAGGGAGCGGGATCAAGGGTTGTGACTCGTAATACTGTGTCCCCAGATAAAAAGAATGAATTGATTGCTTGGGCTAAACATTGCATGGAGAAGAGTGAACAAGCTGATGTTTTTTCCACACTCGAAAATTTAAAAGGTATTCCTGAGAAAAATGTCTTTATTGAAGGATTAGGGATTCATTTGACTATAATGTGGAATAGATTAAACGATGTAGATCTCCCACAAGGGTTACAGGATCTGAACGCCTTAGCGTTGTCCAGAGATACTGCAAAGAAAGTATATGAGCATGTCGAGAAGAGTTTTGAGTATAGGAAGGAGTTGGAAGGGTTACAGAATGAGGAAGCAGATGGTGATAGTTTAGGTATTATGTTCTTACAGAAACGGTTTTCTCCTCGCCGTGAATTAAAAGGAGAGTAATCGCAAATTTGTACAAAGGATGCCATAAGATGGATTTCGGATATGTTGATAACTCCAGATGAAGGATATGACACATATAGTCAGTAGACGTTAGAAATGCAAAAGAAAGTGATACAGGTTATGGTAGAATACCTGCAGAATGAGTGTCTAAAAAGAAAGATTTGTTGTCCCGCAGAATTGTTGAGTGTTTATAAGAGAGCCTTTTCGATTGATACTTCTTCGACTGCCTTAGCGCTTGATTTGGGTCTGTTGCTTAGTAAGCGTTCGGAGCTACCTACTTCTCAGTTGCCTATGAGAGAGGTCCCTCCGACATTTGTCCCAAAAGTTGAGATTGCGGCCGATGGTGCACGGAGAATACTCGCGGGAGAAATTCCTGCACATTACGTATCTCAGTTTGTTCACGTCCCGTTTTCAAGACAGGAAGTGAACACCATAAAGCAATCTATTCCCGATGTAAGAAAGAATCCGACCGGGGTCTATAAGAAATAGAGTCGGTCTTACAATCATCGGTATTCACCTTAAGTGATATTGATTTATTATTTCCCGTACTCCTGCCAGTTGATTTGTGGAAACAGATTAGGACTGTAGATGATGTTCCTGGGTTAGGAGATACATGGGATAACATGGTTAGACTAGACAGAGAAAGACCAGCTGGCAAGCGACCGCCTCAAGTGATATTAACTTTGCCTGATTAAAAACTATAGTTCCAGAAAAAAAAATCATTTGGGACAAGCTTACGGCCTGTGTCCAAGGAAAGTCTGAGGGTGCTACCGATTTCTTCAATCGGCTCGAGCAGGTTTGTTCAGATTTCAGTGGACATGACTTAGGCACAGAGTCAGGGAAAAGGCTGTTTGTCGACAAATTTGTACGTGGATTGCTGCCTGACATCCAGTTACAGATTATGTCTTCTGAAACCGCTTGGCAGGCGAAGTCTCAATCAGAAGTATTGCACATGGCTCAGTACTATGAAAATTGTGTGAATAATGAAAAGGAAAAACTTGAGAAAAAAAAGGGTGACCTAAAAACAAAAGTCCTTTTACAAAAGATTGTTAGAAACCCTAGAGGGGGTAATCAATTTAGAGGTCAGTACGTTCCACAGGGAAGTACGCCCCTGGCTCCGGTAACCATTAACCAGTGTGCCTATTGTCGACAGGAAGGCCACTGGCGCGCGCAATGTCCGACCTTGCAGCAAAGGTCATTTGGGAACATGGGTAGACGATCCAGAGGTCGCCCAGGTGCAGGGGGCCCTGGCAGTGGTCTGTTTGCACCAGAATCACAGCAACCTCCTTCACAAGATAAGCAAGTTTCGAATGTGGATAATAGAAACATATTTTATCAACCTTCTGCCGCGTACCTCTCTGAAGAGCTTCCTTTTGACAATATTCTGTTTTGCTAGGATTGCCCGAAGCAGGATTTGGAACCGACGCCTATTCCCATTCATCAGCAGGGCCCCTACGTTGAGATGGCGGTGGGAAATAGGAAGCATCTATTTTTAGTAGATACGGGAGCACAGAAATGTTCCATTGACCATTCGCGGGTTCTAAATATTCCCCTGTCAGGGCAGTCCAACGTTTCTGTAGGGTTTTCAGGCACACCTGTAGTTTGTCCGGTTTCTTTGCTGGTACCGATAACACTGGGTACCTTCACAGAGCAGTGTCCATTCCTACTTACCACAAACTGCGGGGAAAATTTGCTGGGGTTAAATTTTTTGAAGGAATTGCATGCAGTAATACATTGTTCTCCGGACGGAGTTCGGTTAACAATTTCACCCCAACAATCACTTGCCGCCCAGTTTTTGACTCGACCTTTACTGCCAGAATTAAGTTATATCCCAGAATGCTTATAGGCAATTGATGATAATGATGTGGGCATTCTTCAAATTGAACCTGTTAGAATTATTCTGAAACATGGAGTTAAATTGCTGAGTATCCTGCAATATAAGATCTCAGTTGAAGGCGAACAGGCTTTGAAATGTATAGTCTCTGATTTTGTACATCGTGTTGTAATTGAGGAAATTATGGGTAGTTTGTGTAACAGTCCGATTTTGCCAGTATACAAGAAAGGTGATAATGTGATTCCCTTTCAATTTATAATTGATTTTACGTTGATTTACGTTCTATTAACAAAATTGTGGCTCCTCAATTCCCTATTGTACCTGATGTTACAATGATACTAACCATGATTCATGCTTCTGCCACTCACTTTAGCGTTGAAGACCTCAAAAACGCGTTTTTCAGTATGCCTATACACAAGGATAGTAGGTATTTGTTCGCGTTTACCCTAGGTACACAGAGAGTCCAAGTATTTATAGTAGGGCATTAAAAGAGCAGCTCGATACTCTCGAGTTACCCACTACTTGCACGTTACTACAGTATGTATATGATCTCCTCTTGGCTGCTGATTCTGAGAGTGCCTGTAAAGAAGGCACCATGTTGTTGCTATGTCATCTAGCAAAACATGGCCACAAAGCTTCACTCAAAAAATTCCAATATTGTTGTCAGGAGGTCGCCTATTTAGGCTATCTCCTGTCAAAGGAGGGAAGATGGTTGACACCTGAACAAATAAAAACTATTTCTGGCATGTATGTCCCAAATACGCAGAAGGAAGTTAGAGCCTTGATAGGTATGGCTTCTTACTGTAGATTGTGGATCCCTAACTTTTCGTTAACGATTAAACGAATGCTGGCTTTCACAAAGAAGGGCATTTCTTTGCCATTGCCATGGACTTTGGAACATCAGACAGCATTTGACTCGCTCAAAACCGCGCTGTGTTCGGTGCCAGTTTTAGGGACTCCAAATTATCATAAGGCCTTTGTGTTGTATGTGCATGAACGTGATGGATGTGCTTTGGCTGTGTTAACGCAGGAACATGGAGGGAAGAATAGGCCGTGCGGCTATTTCTCATCCGCCCTTGATCCTGTTGCATGCGCTTTGCCGAGATGTTTGAGAGCTGTTGCTACTGCTGCTGCGTCTGTAAAACAGAGTGAGGGAATGGTCCTGGGACATGCGTTAACCCTAATGGTACCTCACTCTGTGGATATTTTATTGAATAGAACTCAAACGCAACACCTTACTTCCGCACGGTTGACAATATATGAATTAATTTTGTTTGCTCCCCACATTCTAATTCAAAGATGTTGTGTATTAAATCCGGCTGAACTTTTACCTGTCCGGCAAGATACTGTTGATGGTGACGAAACGTCACACGATTGCCTTTATGTGACAGAACAAGAGACTAAAGGTAGAATTGATCTGAAAGACATGCCTTTGAATAGCCCTCAAGGAGAGCTATTTTGTGATGGCTCTTGTTTTAAACTTCCGAATGGTACATCCAGGGCTGCTTATGCCATCACTACTTTAAGTACGATTGTGGAAACCAAAAGAATTATGCATAATTCCGTGCAGGCCGCAGAAATTATAGCGTTAACTCGAGCTTGTGAAATTTCTGAAGGGCGTACAGTAAATATATATACTGACAGTCAGTATGCTTTTGGGGTGGTTCACAACTTCGGTAGACTTTGGAAAGAACAAGGTTTCTTGACCTCACATGGCACAAAAATCCAGCATGGCACTTTAATAGTGCGATTACTTTCAGCACTTGCACTCCCTGTTCAGTTAGCTATCATAAAATGTGCAGCACATCAAAAGGATACAGATGATGTAGGAAAAGGGAATGCTTTTGCTGATCAGATAGCTAAACAAACTGCCACTGACTTTAGTTCAGAAATGTATGCTGTAAGAGAAACTGTAAATATTTGCACTTTTGGTGATAGTATCGATTCTGTAAAAGACATTCAAGCAGATGCTACTATAGAGGAAACCAAGAAATGGATTGAGGGTGCAGGGAGATTGGATGATGATGGGTGTTGTGTGGACAATGTTGAAGGAAAATGGATACTCCCTGACGCCTACATTACAATGATGGTTATTATGGCTCATGGTCCGACACATGTCTGCGCGCGTAAATTGACTAAAATGCTACACAGTGTATGGGCCAATGATAAGATTTTCAAAATTGCGGAGCGCTTTGTCCAAGGGTGCATGGTCTGCTTGCAGCACAATGTAGGAAAAGGTACCTCGACTCCTAGAGGAAGTTTCTCTCCACCTTCTGTTCCGATTGAGGTTATTCACTTTGATTTTATTGAAATGGAACGTTGCAACAATCTGAAATATGTGGTGGTTGTCATTTGTGCTTTTAGTAAGTGGGTTGAGGCCTTCCCTGTTAGAGATGCAACGGCCATAACCACGGCAAAAACTCTGTTGGAAGAGTTTTTTCCTAGGTTCGGGCTGCCAAGAGCCATCTGGTCGGATAATGGGCCACACTTTATCACTGCTGTGATCCTACACATATGCAAAGGATTACAGATTGATAAATGGTTCCATTTGGCCAGACATGCCCAAAGTGCCGGATTAGTGGAAAGGCGCATAACGGCATTATAAAGAACAAGCTTGCTAAGACGTGTGCTGGCACCAAGTTAAAATGGCCGGACGCCTTACCGATCGTGTTCCTGTCGATGAGAACAACCCCTCAAACTAAGACTGGGCTCTCTCCCTTTGAGGTGGTGATGGGGAGGCCTGCTAATATTTGGGGTATGCCAAAAAGTAGCTCGTTGCGGGATATAGAGAATGTGCTTCTTTCAGATTACTGTAACCAGTTGACTAAAAATCTGTTTTCAATTTATCACCAGGTGCGAGAGGCATTACCTGTACGATACGAGGGTCCTGGTCACAGTCTACGACCGGGGGACTGGATCCTCATGAACGTTTTCAAGAGGTCATCTTGCCTTGCACCTCTGTGGAGGGGTCCCTACCAAGTCCTGCTAGTCATCCAGACTGTGTGCGTGTAACGGGTCGTAAGAACTGGATCCACGCGACGCACACCAAACGGATCCCGCAGCCCGTGCCATACGATACAGAAGACACAGAATCCCTTTCCACTGCTGTAACCAACATGCCCGAAACAGCAACAACCGACACAAGAGTATCGGAGACCGTTCCAGAGTTTGCAAGGCCAGACAGAAGGGCCATCTTGTCTCTGCACTCTCCAACAGTGGTACTTCCGGAGCAATCATTTTCGGATCCCATTTCCGTTCACTCGCCACTTCCAGTGGGAAGTGACGACACCTTGCTTTCTGATCCTTCGGCACCAGAAATAGTGAAATTTAATTTACGTCCAAGGAATTAGACTTACAGCACAGTTCGACTGTGCGATTGTGGAAATAATTTGAGGGCTTGCCTTTTGGCCCGATTGTACGAAAGGATTCTGTTGGCTAAGGGTTGTGGGAAAGACATTAAGAAGAGGCGCGACTGGAGTCGCCAGCAAATGAACAATTGGTGTTTTTTCGATTGAAGACTACGATGCCTGCACCCGCTACTGAACTCTTTAGATAAATATGTGACTAGCAGAGACAATGGCCAAGCATGTAATGGGACCCCCAAAGTATATTGTTGCCTTTTTGTAATAATAATTGGGTTTTTAGTAACTATTGCTTTTGGGTTATGGTATCTGGAGGAAGAATATTCGCTAGAGGACTTTTTACCTGTTGAAAATGTATCTGTTTTCCACACTCCTTCCGTGCAATTGCATACCTTATCGCCTAGAGATTTTTTGCAACGACGGAACTATCAGAATAATACTCTTTTGTTAATTATGAATGCCACTCATGCAATTTTAAATAGGACCAATTGCTGGATCTGTTCACATTTACCGCAACATGGGGATAAGGGGCTTGGTTGGTATATTCATCCTTTACCTTTGACAACTGCTTGTTATGCTTCTCTAAGAGCACTATTCTTTGGCCGATGGAATGACAGCATCTCAGGGAACTTTGATGGTACAAATTTGAATAGTTTTGAAAAGCATGTTTTGATGCCCCTGGAATGCTCGCTTTTTGCAAATAGGAGTAAGCCAAACGTTGCTTCTGTTAGGCCCTCTGATAGATTATCTTGTCCTTTTCAGTCTTTGATCTCTTTCAAAATGGCTCCTATAGGCAATAAGGATGCCACGCCTCCATCTTATTCTGTTAACCATAGCCCCGATTCAGTATCCTTCTGCATACAGAGGAATGGAACACGGTCAATGGGTAATTTTAGGAAATGCGCCAATGTTGCGAATTTGACTAGTGAGAACAGACCTCTGTACGTAGGTGAACCTGTCTATTTTTTTTGTGGTAATGTGGCATTTCCATGGTTGCCCAGGGATTGGCAAGGAACCTGCTATTTAGGGATTCTATTACCTGGGGTATTTATTGCCAGTAGTGCAGAAATTTTGAAGACTCGCCCCCGACGAGGCGTGAAAGGAGACACTCCAGCGCAAACTTTAGGAGACATCATGAAATCCTTTGTGCCATTTTTTGGGCAAATTACAAATTCAGAAGATATCAGGGGACTAGCAAGAGTATTGGAGAGAACCATCAACCGGACCACTGACATACTCTATAATATGACGTTAGAACAGAAAGCAATAAGATTAGTGGCTCTTTAGAACCGGATGCCATTAGATGTCATTCTGGCTGAGTGTGGAGGATTATGTAAATTAGTGGGGTCCGCTTGCTGCATTTACGTACCAGACTCCTCTCCAACGATCTTTAGGGCTATCCAAAATCTACATGTTCTTAGTTCAGAAGTACATGTTCCTGAGGGGAACTGGGAACTTAGTGCATGGTTTTGGGACCTCCTACGGACGTGGGGATGGAAGTTGTTTTCGGCCCTGCTGATTATCTTGGGAAGTTTTCTGTTCCTTTGTTGTTGTATACAGTGTCTCCCTGGTATATGCTCAGTATTAGGGGGGTGTTGCGCGCAAGCAACAAGTTTATTAAGGCATACAGTATACGCCCCAGATAAGGTTTCCAAGGAGTATGTATTGAAAGAAACTCTAGTGTCTGATTTAATGGCAATAGATATGTCCGACAATGATTCGGGGTGTATAGACGTGTGGAGTTAGTCGCAAAGTGATTAAAGGTAGTTTAGCGCTTGGCATAGGCCAAAAGGAGGGTTTGTTAGAACTGATATAATATTGTTTTGTCCTCATTGTATATGTTGGCCTATGCCCAGTCGTTTTGCGAGGAAAATCCGTATTACAAGGTCGTGACCTTAAGTGAATCAAGCCTCCATTTTAGGTTAAAGCCGCCATTTTAGTTTATTGTACAAAGTCACCCTGTGGCCCGAAATGGCCGTCTTGTGTTCTCTTGTTCTTGCCTTAACCTCTTCAACCTCTGTAGGTGAGTTAATGTCCAACCTGCCTTCAGGCTGCGTGTTAGGGTCATGTAGACCTTGTCCTTTGGTGACCTCGGGATCAGGGGATTACTTGAATCGGCGATGTTAACCTACAAGTATACAAGAACAATAACGCTATCCAAAACACGATATGTGAGACATCTGTATGATCTGTATTAAAGCAATGTATAAAGAGTGTAAAGTTAAACCTAGAGAATAATAGTGATTGTTAGCAAATGTGTTGAAAAGTAAACCGCATGCACAAGATATGTAAATTAGGAATGAACCTGGCGCGACCCTAGCCCAATACATGATTAACTTGTAGGAGGCTGGACATCATTATAACAAACTGTATAAATAAGCTGATGTCCAGCTAGCAAATCCTGTTCACTGCTCACATTGAACCCTGCTGGTGGTCTCTGTGATGTATTGACGGCCAAATAGCTATTTGTGTACTTTGTTTGTAAACTGTTCAAACTGTAAACTGTTCAGTGTTGCAATAAAGATTCTGGGAATCTTTACAAGCCCGTGTCAGTGTATTTCTCTTTGCATGGTGTAAAAGCCTTAATATTGTATTTTCTGATTCCACAGTTGGTTCTTATCAGGATTGTGTGGCTGGACTCCAGACAGTTTCCTATCTAGACTTCCTATTAATAATGGAGGGATTGAGTCGAATTAAGGATGTGCACACAGGATGCATTTGTTATGAACATGGCTATTGTCAGTGCTACGATGCATTCACAGTGTATGTGTCTATGTTCCAATGGCATACAGTAGGGACAGTGTACCGTGCATGAAGCCTGGCCATAGATTGATTTAATGTATATGGATTACTGAGGTTTAATTGTGTGCCCCTTTCTCTTGGAAAGGATTGCTCCATTACAAAATCAAGCAGTGGCAAAACACATGACTGTTTTCCCCAGGGATATTATGTGTCTGGAAGCTGCCCGGAGGTCACCACTGGAATTGCAATGTACCAGGGTTGTGGTGGGAATAGAAGGAAGACGCCTGATGTGTGAGTACCTCTGTCTGCCCTCAAAGATATTGAGGTTCTGGTCCTGTCAAACGCCGGGTCCTATACTTAATGCCTGCATGGCTAACACCATCATCCAAAATCCTTCTGGGTGCTTGCCAATCCTCAGTGTCGATGATGGCCTCAGCCAGCACCTCTTACAGGGGTTCTCATGCAGACAATCCTCCAGTGAGTGACTCCTTTGCAGGTTACCTGTGCACTAAGGGGCAGCATCGTCCCTGACTTCGGGGGGTGACCGCCTCAACGGTGGGTCATATCGACATGTGGCACAGCCTGGAAAAGGAAGAGGAGTGAGGAATCAGTCTGATGCCTTCACCAGGTGCGGCAGCTATGGCGGTACTGGCTCCCCCGACTGCCTGGCTTCAGCGGTGATAGGTGTCACAGACACTCCATGTGCCGATCCAGGTCTGGACCACCACATGGTTTCTGGTAATTATCTCTCATGCGGCTTTTCTTTCCAACCTCTTAAGTTGGTTTTTCACCACCACAGAAGATGGCATCTGCCCAGCTGTTATTTATTTGGCATCTGGGACACTGTTCACGTGTTCACTATTGTGACTACGTTCCTTTTCGCAGACCCTTTCTCCGGCCCCGGTGTATAAGGAACGCTACCATTAAAATCCTATATATGTTATAGGAATTCCTTTGATCCTTTTATGTTGTTGAAAATATATTTATCAATAAAGAGAGGTTTAATAGTCTCTGTTTTCCCTGGCATATTTTTCTTCTGTCCAATGCTGGACTCCTTCCTCTGGTGCTAATAGTGTTTGGTCCATACACATCTAGACGCCCTCTCATCAGTTGAACACACCTTCTGTGTATGTACTCTTTTGTATTACATAGATACATGCCAGCTCATGGACAATTTAATTATCTAACCTATCATATTCAATTTCCAGAAGGTTCCTTCGGTGTTGCCCTATTATTTCAAGAGGAGGAATTTTTTTCCTGATGCATCATCAAATGTGTTGTGACTACACAGGCCATACTCAGGCGGCAGGGCAGTGAGGGCAGTCTTTATGGATCTCCGCCATGCCTTTTAATGTGCTCTAGAAACATTGGAGAGCAGAAGGCTTTTGGCCCTAAGCTGTATTCCTTAACGTTATGCTGCCTGCTCTCCCCCTATATGAACACTGAAACTACATCACAAGCCTTCATAACTACAAAGGTAATGACAACCCTTGAATTGGTTCAACACAATGAGGAACAGCAGCACGCACTGATTGTGATGATGCTCACAGCTTTCTCATGCGGTGGGTTTGGGAGTGTCCGGGCCTCAGGCCGGTGTCAAGTGATGACTCTCCTGTAGTTCAGAATGGACTGTTTGATTGGACACTGCAGTGCAGGGGTGCTTATCAAGGGATGCAAGCAGCTGCTGCAGTCCAGCGTTGACAGCAGCTTTTCCTCTACGGTGCCAGATGTTGGCGCTGAGGAGCAGCGCGTCACAGAACAGTTTCTAGATTCACAAGTGACCCCTCTGCAGGAATGTGGTGATGGACCACCAGGGCACGTGAAACTAGACCCTGTTAATGAATTCGAGTTCAGGTCAAGGGCTGAGACGTCATTGACACTTTCCTGACAGTGAGGCCAAATACATCTCCTGGGTGGTTCAGGATGTTGGGCTTGTTTCTGAGTGAGGGTTTGCCTGAACCCTGGCCTGAAGAGGCTCAACCTTTCATCCATTCACTCGCTGTTAGTGGAAGACCACTCAGCGACCCCCGCCCCATCTGGTACTTAGTTGCTACCGTGGTAGGAACAGCTGGTTGGATTACTTAGAGGACTGCACCAAGGTGAGTAGGCAGGTCCTCAAGTTGAGAAATGAATGCAGCTGTAGTGCATAGACAAGCACAGATATAAGGTGTGGACATCACCTCCTCTGCACTGTGGGTCTAGTGTACCTGGCAATTCCCACAGCACAAGTGAAGGCTAATTGGCTCTCTGCGTCTGGGGTGTGTCTGGAAACGTTCAGACCATAGTAGTCCATGCAAAAGGGAAGGGATGTCCGCCTTGCTTCCATACAAGAGCAACTGCTGTCACCCAGCGACTTTGACAGTGCTCAATGGGACCTGGGCCTGGCAACTTTGTGGTGCAGCCTTGATTCTATCACCGTCCCTGTTTCACACCTAATATATCAATGACTCGAAAGGCAAACTGTCTGTAGTGCCAATTTCATGGGTGCACTCTGGGACCAAGTGCTAGTTTGAGGAAGAAGCTTTAAGATAATTGGCTAATCTTGTTCCTGTGCAAATGAGTCTCATGTTGGGATATTCAACATCCCATTCCCTTTAATAATTGGCCTTAAGGAGCACAGATATGTACATGAGGTGATGGTAAAGCGTGGTCCTATTTACGCAGAATACGTATCTGGGATATCTATCGGCAACAGTGTGAACCAGTTGGGTGACTGGCCCGATTTTCTGAATACCACTCTAAAGGCCAATCCTCCATTCTTTCAAAGCCTTAGCTTGCCCACCTCAATACCCAGAACATTTCCTCAAACCTGGTAACCATTTAAGTTTGCCCGCCTAGCATTATCTTCCATGATCACTTTGTGGCTGAAATGGAGATTTCAATCTTCTTTTTTCATGAGCTGAGAAATATTTTAGAGGCCAAACAGAAAATACACATTGTGAGTAAGAACTCTGAGGCTTCTTTCTCAACTCTCATTCCTTCCTAACCTCCGGCTGCCGTCTTACAACAGCCTTATCTCTAGATGAAGGCCACAAGAGGCTCCTCTGGGAACATCAATCAGAGAGAAATCGCCTCATGCCAGCAACACCATGGGCAATAGCAAGACCAACCATTGATGAACTAGCTGATCAGGTGACAAGAAAGTGTGTCATCCCTTCTGGTTTTAGGCTTTACTTTCTGTGTGGAACTTAACTTGCAGCAAACATCTTGGAAAGGTGTCATTACTTCTTGTGGCCATCTTGGATCAACCCTATCTATAGCTGAAGGCCACAAGAGGCTCCCCTGGGCGCACCAAACAGGGAAAGAATTGCCACCTCCCAGCAACACCACAGATATTACCAGAGAGACCAACCACTGATGGACTAGGCAACACCATGGACAATAGCAAGACCAACCACTGATGGACTAGGCGATAAGATCACAAGAGCATGTGTCAGCCAGAGTCGTCCCAGTGAAGGGTAGAATTGTGAAGGGTGACCAGTCTCTTTGCCTCTTATCCTATATGCCTTTGCTTTTGCCTTTCTCCCTGTTGTGCCTGTGAATACCCCAGGCTTCCTAATTACTGTTCTGTCTCTTCAAACTTTGCTACTCACCCATAATGCATTCACTCCTGCGCCTCCTACTCACCTCTCCCAATGCTTTCCACAATCACACCACAACCTCCTCCTTTCCTATCCCTATTATAAAACTTGCAACTCAAAACACCTACAACTCCATCGCTCTTCCACCTCCTTCCAATAAACAAAGCTGATGAGCTAACCATTCCTCCTCTAACACCTATCCACCATACCTCTTTGCCTCTTTGTTTTTTTATTTATTTAAATATTATAATCAACTTAGAGGCACTGCCATGGGCACATGTTTTGCTCCATCATAAGCGAACCTAGCGATGGGCTGTTGTGAGAAAACCATAGTGTGGACAGAGAACAACAGCCAATATACGAACCAGGTGGTCCTATGGCTGCGTTTCATTGACGATTTATGTATTCTTTGGAACGGAAATGAAAAAGACTGGTTGAGTTTTGTGAAGATCATGAATGCCAATACTCTGAAACTCAAATTCACAGAAACTCATAGCAGAAAGTCAATTGTCTTTTTGGATGTCACGGTAAGAGCTGAAAAATAAAATTGTAACAGAGCTATATCGTAAACCTAGAAGCTCAAACATGCCTTTCTTAGCAAGCAGCAATCACCCTATTTCCTTGAAGTGAAGTATACCATATGCTGAATTCCTGAGAATTCTACGAAACTGCTCAAGATTAAACTGCTTTGACAAAGAATGCAAATTCACGGCTAAAAACTTTGGAGACAAAGATACACTAAGGCTGTGCTAGAACGAGCATATGCAAAGGCACGTAGCCTGAGTCGGGCAAGTCTAATTAATACAAATCGTGAAGCGGAGATAAGAGACACTAATAATACAATCCCTTTAATTCTCACATACGGTACACACTCCAATGTAATTCGACAAACTTTACGAAAACATTGGCATGTTCTTTTATCAGACGAAATGCTTACATTCTATCTTGAAGACAGAGTGAACTTGACTTTCAGAAAATCCGCTTCCTTGAAGGATCTACTAGTTAGCAGTTATTTGGCCCCCCAGACAAAGAGCACGAAGAACACCATCTGGCTGAATAAGAGCATTTATGGCTTTTTTAAGTGTACGAAGTGCAAGGCATGCACATATGCCTGGAATACAACTGAGTATGTACATCCAGTGTTGGGTCATACAATTGAACTAAAAGATAGAATCGTGTGCAACATTGAATATGTTGTATATTCCTCATGTGTACATGTGACCTCTGGTATATTGGGATTAGCATTGGTAAATAAAAATTGAGAATTTTACAGCACATGAGGGCCATAAAAACATTGAAACTTCTCACCCAATGGCGGTACATTTCCGAGATGTCCATGGCAGAAAAATTGATAGCCTGATGTCCTTTGGTCTGCATCACATCAAGGAAAACTAGAACTGTGCCAGATGGAAACCAGGTTTATTTAAGACTTTGAAACAAAAAAACCCAAAGGACATAACCTCGATGAGGAATTGTACACCTTTGTGGGGACGTAAGCATATGGAATAATGCAACATACTGAAAGGGGAGCATTTAGTTGCAGAGTTATTTCATGTTTACTTTTCATGCCATCCGTTAATATCCCTAAGTTCCTTTTCACCCGACTCTAAATTTGAATAAAACTATTCAGCTGGTCTCCTTAGGTTGGGGTGTCTCACATATGGACATTTTAATTTATGTTTTTTTGAATATACAATATTTGTGACTGTTTTACATTTTCCCTTTCTCAGAACCTCTTTTGAAAATAATGTAATTACATGTTACAAGTAACAAGTATGAAGATGATGGAAGTTATATGTTGTGAATTGGGAGTTGTGCAAAGACTAGATGATGATATAATGGAAAGCACTAAGCACTTTATGATCTATATTTATCATGTCTTGGCTTTAGCGATTTTTAATTGTGTACAACCGACTACCTCTAATTGAACATCATGATTTCTTCTGCCTTCACTGTGTTATTTAAAAGCCACAATCTATGCACTTTAAATCTGCGAATATGATCCTTGTATTTTGTCATATTTTATTTAGGATGCAATAATTGGCCAATTTACCTGTATTATTTTATTAATTAAGGGAGATGTTATGTTGAGGTATTCATTATGGCAGCGAAGAAATGTATGCACTAAGCACTTTATAAAGCCTATGACATGTCGGGTCCATTTATTATGGGCAAAGGTGTTAATTATGGCAGCTGAGTAAGGGATGCACTAAGCACTTTATTAAGTTTATCGGAAACCGACATGTTGAGTGCGTATTGTCAGTTGATAGTTGAGCCAATTGTGCATTATGCACTTTGAATGTTCCAAAATATGGGGATATCAGCAATATAATTGGTTCTAAATATGAGAGTAAACAAGTGCATGTGAGGAATAATGAATTTTGGTTTGTGCCTTTTGCCTTGATCATGTAAACACACGTGCACAGATGTAACAGTTGGGCAATCGAGAAATAGATACATAGAGCATTTGATAAAATTCATAAATTAATGCAATTATGCCATGCTGAAAATGATCAGATTGCCTTCTGCGTCTATACTTCGCGGTGCAAGAAACAATTAATAAATGACGCATTCAGGAAAGATGCATTGCAAGCCAGGCATTGGCTAGAGGTGTATTTAAAAATACTAAAGACCTGCTACAAAATGGCCGCCGCCATATACCACCATTGAGTTCGAACTATTTTTGTGAAACATGGAAAACGGGAAAGGAACAACAAAATTTACCATGGATTTCTTTGTTAGACGTTAAAAGTGTCACTGGGTGTGTTCTATTTTGTGTGCGAACAAGAGGCAAGGACGCTGCGGAAAGCGCCGCTCCATGTTATGTTTTCCTTTTTTAACTTATGCCAAAAATAAAGCTGGATATTATGAAGAGCTAATTTGCTGTGGGATTGATTTCTGAATTACGGCGGAATCACGAGCTGGCGTGCATTTTGTGAGGAGTGCAAATATCCCCCTGCCGGAATCCGTGAATGGTTTCTTGGTTATTGGAAATATATATATATATATTCAGTGAAAAAAACTTTGTTAAAGGGACGTTATGGTTAAGTTGCGCTACTAAAAACCTATGAAATTCAGTGAAAAAACTTTGTTAAAGGGACATTATGGTTCCAAGTAAAACCGAAAAAACCTTGAAATTCGCCAGTTATGGTAAGCTAAGCAACCATAACTCGCGCCACCACCGTGCACTGCTAAGACTAACACCCAGGACATCAAAGATGACATCACAAATGTCATTGATGACATCACTGATGACATCACATGTCTGGCTCACTCTTTTTTCTTTTGCCGACATATCTAGGCCACATGGTTTTCTTCAGTAACAGTCAGAAACTAAGAATTTTATTTTATTTGTAGACATATCCTTCTAGTAGGTTCTTACAGTAATTCACTTAGAGTACAGTCACATCATATGAAACATACAAATATGGGAAAACACAAGCTTGAAAGACAGCAATCCTTTTTGTGCCTAAAGATAATCACTAGACTTATGAGCACTTTCTGATAGTTCTGTTGTTTTTTTTAAGGCTGTACTTTCCCTGTATATGGTCATATTTGTATACATTGTACTCACACTACTGTCCTTAGGGTCCAATCACATCAAGTGATACATATACATAGGGTAAATAGCAGCTTTGAAACAGAGCAATCATTTATTTGCATGAAACTAATCAGTTAAGTTATGAATTGTTTCTGCTACTACTTGTGCTTTTTTGCTAACTTCACTTTCCCTGTATATACCCATATTGGTATGTGTTCTTGTGTCTTTGTGTTTTGTCTATAGTAATGCAATTATCTAATACATGGGTTTTATTAGCTACTTATTACATATTTCACAGTACACAAAAATCTATTAAGAAAATAATTATCATTTCATTATTCAACATATTAACATTACGAATATCATACCTTCATCTTGTACGCTGCACACAATGTTGATTCTGTATGAGTAGCTTAGTATACTAGATAGAACCCCATAATAGGATGCTATTTATATCAATGCATCGTTCAATGCACTTATTAGGGTATATTTCTTGCAATGATTCTTGACACTTTTTTCGCAACATAATAAGAATCCCTTCTACACATATTTCATGAGAAGTACATACACATGTGATGTCATCAGTGATGTCATCAATGACATTTGTGATGTCATCTTTGATGTCCTGGGTGTTAGTCTTAGCAGTGCACGGTGGTGGCGCGAGTTATGGTTGCTTAGCTTACCATAACTGGCGAATTTCATGGGTTTTTCGGTTTTATTTGGAACCATAATGTCCCCTTAACAAAGTTTTTTCACTGAATTTCATAGGTTTTTAGTAGCGCAACTTAACCATAACGTCCCTTTAACAAAGTTTTTTTCACTGAATTTCATAGGTTTTTAGTAGCGCAACTTAACCATAACGTCCCTTTAACAAAGTATTTTCACTGAATTTCAAAGTTTTTTAGTAGCACAACTTAACAATAATGACTTTGACTTTATATACATGTCATATGGAACTGACTAGATCTCTTCTTATGAACTTGATGTCCGCGAACTTATTTAATGTTCGCGGACATGTTCGGAAAACAGTACCACTACCTAAAAACTGTGAGGAGGGGTGTGGGGGGGTATGTTTGATTGTTATATCATAATATAGGAACATTTAACAAATTCAAAAAGCAGCACACAAACACATTATATATAGTAATACATAAGAAATGTAACCCATATATGTAACACACTAACCATTCATTTAAATACAATATGTTCTGAAATGGAATATACCACAAGAAGATAAATTGGCTTCCAACATAATTACCTCACAGACACAACAGAACTGAGAACAAGACCAGACCCACTGAATATATAGGACTTATCTTACCAGAAATAGTAAGTGTACTTCATTTTACTCATATATTTATAAACTTTCTGTATTAGATTAAAAAATATATTATCTTTTTTTTTTTTTCTCACAGAAATGTCTAGTACTCTGGAATGGCTAGAGGACAATTTCCCACGTGAAGAAATGTCACAAGATAGTGAAACTAATGGTAAACACTTTATAATATAAACCATTTATTTATTATTTTTTTTATATACATTTAACATATATATTATTTTTTTGTACAGAGCATGCCAGAATAGAACAAACTTCAGAAAACCCTGTTATCGATAACAGTCTTCACAATATAGAAGAAAGAATGGATGTATTGTTGGATAATTTTAATAATTTAAAAACTTTTGTAGAAAATCATTTCAAACCAAAAACCTCGTACCATTGCCCCACTTGTACTTGTCCCTCCTCAACATATCCCAGTCAATTATCCCCAAACCCTCTCCATAATCCAAAATTTCCATCCCTTCTTCACCTAATACCAATCATGTTGAAACCCCAAATTCTCCTGTTTTTGTTTCTGTTTCTGCCTCACCTTCTCTGTCATAAATTATTAATATATGTTAAATAAAGTTAAATTTTTATATTGTATTGTGAATAGTTTCCGTTTTTTTTTTAAAAACAATAAAAGTGTCTGCGGACAGTGCGAGTGTTCTAAAATGTTCGTACATAAACGAAAATGGAGGTGTCCTGAAGAACAACACACCTGTTCGTACTGTTCGCTAGCAAGTTGAAACTGTTCTAAGAACACACGTGGTGTCCTGAAATGTTCGTAAAGAAACAAAAATTAAAGTGTTCTAAAGAACACTATATCTGTCCGTAATGTTCGCTATCAACTTAAAACTGTCCTAAGAACACAATTGGTGTCCTGGAATGTTCGTAAATAAACGAAAATGATGTGTCCTGAACAACAGTACAACTGTTCGTAGTGTTCGCCAGCAACATGAAACTGTACTAAGAACACACACGGTGTCCTGAATTGTTCGTAAACAAACAAAAATTAAAGTGTCCTAAAGAACACTATATCTGTTCGTAGTGTTTGCTACCCAATTGAAACTCTTCTAAGAACACAATTAGTGTCCTGAAATGTTCGTACATAAACTAAATTACACGTGTCCTGAAGAACACTATATCTGTCCTTACTGTTCGCTACCAAGTTTAAACTGTTCTAAGAACACATGCGTTGTCCTGAAATGTTCGTTTCACGTGTGACGCACTTTTAATTACTTCAGAACCCGAACAGTGTCCGTAGGACATCAATGCGCATGCACTAACCAATCTCCGTGCACTTGGTGTCCTGCGGACAGGCGCTTCCTTCGCGGACTAGTTCGCAAACGGATCATATGACCGCGCCCATGCTCATCTTGTGTCCTGAAATGCGGACACTGTTCGTGTCCCCGAACAATTTAAAAGTACATTTTCTGTTAATCCATAATATTTTTCAATAAAATCTCACCATGGCACAAGTCCCACATAGCAATCTTGAGTTTCTATATACCTTTTGAAACTTTCCGATCCTTTTTTTGTGTTCGATCTGTCCGCGGACAGTGCGCATGTCCGCGTACCGCGCACAAGCACCCCTATAAAAGACCACGCCCAAGAGCTTATTCCCATTGTGTTTCTGGCTATTCTTCAGAACACAGTGATTTTTGCTGCCACCTGCAGACTACACCATCATCGAGATGGCATCCTTGGCTGCTGAACTGCCACTTGGTGCTGCACCTGCTTCAACACCACCCCCACCCCCTCCACCACCACCACCTCCCCTAGGGCATGAAGAGGGGAACAGGAGTGAGGATGCAGAGGAGGAAGAAGAGGGTGATGAGAATGAGGTAGAGGAAATCCCTACTACCCGCACTAGGCGTGAGTCTTGGGTGTGGCGGTTATTTACCATTCATGGGAATGGTCCTAAGGCTTGTGGGAACCGTGTTACCTGCAATGAGTGCAAAATGATACTCAGTCGTGGGAAGCACGGTAGGTACAGCTTTGGGACCACTACTATGAAGCAACACCAGAGGTCATTTCACTCTGGGGCTATTTGCAGGGTTGTACCTTGCGAAGAACATAGCAGGTTGATTTCCTCTACTTCATCCTCTGTTTCTGATCCTGTCACCACAAGGACCACCTCTGTGGGACAGCGTCTTTCTCAAGCTGCCTCACAGGCCATACAGAATGCTGATGACCCTTACCTTTCGAGGGTCACAGTTGTATGTATGTACTGTGACACAGTACTGTGCAGGGGGGAGCGACTTCGGAGAGCTTTTGAGACTATCGTCTCAGAGCACGAGAAGACCTGCTCACTACCCAAATTTATTTATTTATTTTATTTATTTATTTGTTTATATAGCGTTAAAGCCCGCGGGCATCAGAACGCTTACATATAGACTGGACAACAGAAAAAGAGACAGGACCAGGCGAGAGAAGGCCTAGGTTAACTCAAATTGATTCAGTATGTTACCAGGATTTACTTAAAAAGTAAGGTTTTCAGTTTTTTCCTGAAGATGAGGTAGTTAGGCTCAAGTTTTAATGAGGTGGGTAGGTCATTCCATTTTCCGATGGCTAATGTCGGGAAGGCCTTGCCAAGGCCATGTTGTTTTTTAGTTATAATGGTTTGTAGTTTGCCTGTATTTGATGATCTGAGGCTCCTGGGTGGCTCGTACCATTTAAACTGTTTCTTGAGGTAGGCCGGGGCTGCGCCATATAGGCAGCGATGTACCGTGGTAAGAGACTTGAAGGAGATTCTCTCCTCTATAGCCAACCAATGGAGGGCTTTCCTTTCTCCGGAGATGTGTTCTCTCCATGATTTTCCAGCGATCGTTCTGATGGCGTTGTTTTGGATGGTTTGACATCTTTTCAAACACTTACTATTGGCTCCCAAGAGTAGGGAGTTTCCGTAGTCCAATCTAGACAATATAGTAGCCCTAGCGATGATGATGCTGTTCTTTTGGTCTAACAATGGCCTGATCTTTTTAAGGAGGATCTGATGGTACTGACAGTTTTTTTTTAAGGTAGCTTGTATGTGCTTCAGCGCCTAGAGAGGCTTGAAGATACACACCTAGGGTCTTTAATTTTGCTGATATTGGAATCTGGATGTTTTTGATGGTAAATGAGTTAAAGGCAGGGCTCAATTTCTTTCTGGCCTGTGTAGATCCGAAGATCATGAGCTCAGTCTTAGAGCCATTTAGACACATCCAGTTTTCTTTCATCCAGTGTTCGATGGTGTTGTATAGGAGAGAAAGTTTATCATTTTCTATTTGGTAGTTCCCACTGAGTTCAAATACCAGTTGGGTATCGTCAGCGAAATTGGTAAAAAATATACCCATCTGGGATAGCATGGTGCAAAGAGGTTAAAAAGTAAGGGGGAGAAACTGGCTCCCTGAGGGACCCCACAGTCGACTAATTTGGTGTTAGATGCTTTGTCTCCCCAAACAATCTTGGATTGTCTGTTTTGCAGAAATGAGGCAATCCATTCGATGGCTCCTTCTGAGCAATTGCCTGGTTTTTTGTGGGCCTCACAGAGTTTGACATGATCTAGCAAATCAAATGCCGCCGAGAGGTCCAGCAGTATCAGTAGCCCTGATTTGCCTCTGTCCAGAATGGAGAGCATTTCAGTTTGGAGGTCTAATAGCGCCGACTCAGTGCTGTGGCTGGATCTAAACCCAGATTGTTGTGGGTGAAGTAAGTTGTTTTCGTCTATAAAGCTTTGAAGTTGATCAGTAGCTATTTTATCCATAACTTTCAACAGAAAATTGCAATTTGTGATGGGCCTGAGGTTGGCAGGGTCCTGTTGGTTAAGGTCTGTTTTTTTTGGTAAAGGAGTGACCGTGACTGTTTTGATGATGTTGGGTACAGTATGGTCTCTAAATGAGGCATTTACCATTCTTGTGAGAAAGGGACCAAAGATATCAGGGTTTTCAAGAATAAGTTTAGGGGGAAGAACATTTTCTGAGCACGAGGTACACCTCATGGTGGATAGCGTTTTCTTCATAATATCAACTGTGGTGGGTCGGAATTGGAATTTAGGGGTTTCTGTCTCGATGTTGTGTTCTATGAGGTAAGTTTTAACTGATAAAACCCACTCTACATCTTCCTCTCTCAGCTCGCCCTTTCTTATCCCTGGGGTTGGTGTCCCCCCTCTACCCTCCTTTACCCTCCTCTCCTAGTGTGTCATGTCTGAAAAACCAAAAAAAACCACAAAATTACACAAATCAAAAAAAAATAAGGCTCTTTTCAGAGCTGCCTTTCCCAGTTAAAAAATAGAAGTGAAAATAAATAAAGCAGGGCTCTTTGTATTTTTTAGAAGTCCGCGGACAGTTCGCGAACATTAAAAAAATTGGGTTGCTACTCCATCACAAACATTGTAATTTTCTCTGGAAAGAAGTGGTGGCTCTGAAAAGAGCCTTTGGGTGGTGTTTGTAAGTCAAAAATTGTAAATGCTTAACATCTACTTCAAAATCGTTGTTGTAATTCCAAAAAAGGTTGCAATGCATTTTGTACATTTCTCAGAAAAATCTGATTGCCAGCATAAGTAAGATGGACTCCATCTCTGCGAAAAATGTATGTACTACAAAACATAATATTTTCATTGTGAAAAGAAGACATGCCAAAATCTCTTAGAAAGCCACAAACAGCCTTATTAACATTGTGCCTTGCTTTTTCCATTTGTGGACCAAATGAAGAAGAACAAAGCCACATTTGTCTCTGCGCAATCCGTGCAAATATCACTTGAGAATTAGGAAACATGTCCATAAACTTCCTAAGTCCTTCTTTCATAGCAAATTGCAAAAAAATTCCAGTCACATGTCCTAAACTGTTCCCTCCATAATGAATTACAATTATGTCTGGATGTTGCTCTGTCTCCAAAGTAGCACAGAGAGGTAGCAAGTCCAACCACTTCATTCCACGTACTCCATGCCAGTGTACTTCCACATGTGGGAATCCAAGATCTACAGCTTCTCCACAGCTTTCTGCATGCACCTTCAACCAATGTATCCACGAATCTCCTAAAATCCAAACAATCTGGTTTTCTGAAACACACAGCCATAGCTATCTTTTGTTCTCTCAGCAAAAAGAGTATCTGAGAAAATCTCTCCTGGCACAACACACCCACCAAACCTTCCTGACCAATCCCTTTCAGTGCTTATTCTCATTTGCATGACTTCTGAACCCAAAAATCCCCAGATGTAACTCCCGATGTCCGCGAACTACCGCCATGTCCGCGGACATATCGTAACATGAACAGCGCTTCTACCATTTCCACTACACTCTCTCTGCCATTCCCTCATTGGATGTACCTCAAAAATCACATGACCATGAACCAATCACATTCAAGACCTCTACATCTAACTGCATCATCATAGATCAGCACTGCAAATGTACTCTGAATCTCTCTGAGTACAAGTGTCATATCATTGGCAAGCAGCATCTACCAGAAATACTGTACAAGTCTTCAAGATTTCTACTTGCAGCTCCATGCATATCCATATGCATGAACACAAACTTCAGGTATGCATATTTTCTGTATAGTAGATGAACACATTTTCAAACAAACTTTTACCTTGTAAAATCTGTAAAATGAATTTACTGTACTTTTTTCAATTTCCTAAAATCAACTATCACTTATAAACCTTTATACTTTTTACTTTCTTTATACACACACACTCAAATCATGTTAAACAAACATTTTTTAAATGAAATATATAGACTACATATATTCAAACAAAATTGCATGCAAACACAATCTATGTTTAAACCTTTATAAAAATACTTATACAATTTCATATTTTTTGTTTTTATTTATTTATTTACTTAATTACTTTAAATTAGACATGACATTGAGGCACTATTACCTAGAACAGTTTACTTACAGAAATAGTGGTATTCACTAATATATTATAACAAGACATAGTAAAGATATTTTTTTTTGCTACAGTTAGTCATTCAATACAATTTGTTCATTAAGAACATATCATATGTACTGAACTGATGCAATGTATCTTATGTAAATAAATTAGTTTAATGGTTTTACAGAAGGCACTGAGGATTTCAATAAAAAAATCAATATCTAAATTAAAAACAGTGCTATATACAAACAAAGTTACTAATTTGAAGCTTTTGCAATTGCACTGAAGACCCGTTTCCTGAAAAGAAGCAGCCAAATTCGAATGAAGAAAGAAAAACTAAGAAGTTACCTGTTAATTTAAAAAAAGTAAGTAAAATATCACCATAATATTTCTATTATTAATGAAATATACTATAACATTAATACGAGCTATTTTGGTTTCTAAAAATAGAGATTTTGTACCATTTTGTCCAAAAATGTCCATGTCTTAAACAGCGATTTACAGCCAGAATGGCCCACAAATTTCTATTTTTGAATACACAAATTACCCAACTGAACCACTACAATTTTCATATTATAGAACAAACAACTGTTTTAATTGTATACATCAGATTTACTATTTGTACTTTTCCACACCACTAGCTTACTTTTTTTTGTCATCTGAACCCCAGTTTAGTAACACATAAATTCAAAAATACCTATCCCTACTAGTTTTAGTTCCCAATGCACAATCACACACCATTACATACATCTTTATCATCTTACTCAAACACTCATGCACACAGCACACATACATTCCAGAACACGCCAACCCATATCTTCTTTATTTTTTTCAACAGACCCTAAAGAATGCCTACCAAAAGTCAAGTCCGTAGAAAGCAACGCAAAAGTAGAGCAAATGAAAATAAAGGTGTCCAACATAAGCATCCATCTCTAGCAGAATTTGTAAAAAAAGTTGAAACAAAACAGCTAATACAATCATTTAGTGAAACACAAGAAGTTTCAAGTACAACAACTTCGCTTCCTCTATCAAAATGTAAAACAAACCAAAAAACAATTAACAGAAAATCAGCTATCAGTACAGATAAAACTACTTCTTCAAATTCTAATATAGTTCAAAGTAAGCATAACAAGAAAAGTATTTTAGCCAAAATATACCGTCACAAAGTCCTTCAAAATCTTATAAAAACAGGAGAGAAATCAGGTCCAAAGCTTAAAACCTATCGTAGGAAATTAATCTTAGAAGCATTGATGGACATTGCAATTCTTCTCAAAATAAATATATTTATTTTACTGTTAAACAAAATTAAACCACTAACAAAACTACTAACTAAATTACAAAAAAGACTTCTCAAATATCAACAGAAAGAACTTCTTAAGTATCTGCGGAGGTGAATGGAATCACACTACGAGCACAGAACCATATTTTAATGAAGAAGCGTACAAACAAAAGCAAACAAATACAATTGCCATAAATTGCAGTGGTCGAGGTTATGAAAAAGTGAATAATACCAAAATGGAACAAGAAGTACTACTTACAAATATATGCCCTGAAAACTTAGAATTACCCCTCCATTCAACTGAATCAGAATGTCTAGTGTACAAATGGCCATGCACGTCAATGTGTAACATTCCCAAACAATGTTTCAAATCTTTACGACAATTCCTCAATAAATATGTAAAAAGCAAAGACAAAATCAAAATTAAATTACTGCAAAATATAGATACCTGTCCAGTGCGCAAGTACACAGGACTACAAGGACATTCATTGGCCTGCATTACAGGACCTACTTGTAAAACCACTTTCCATGATATCAAAAGGATATCAACACATCATTCAACTATAAGAAATCCAGTCTATAAACTGTACTATGCTAAAAGTCCTGCTTTAGCACTAGCAAAGTTAAATAACATCCTTTTACATGGTACAGCAAAAGACCTACTTGGAGAAATTCACTATATCCAGAAAAAATATTTTGGAAGTGAAAGCCATTTACAGAATGAAATAGCTTTAAACCAATTAAGCAACAATTCTACACATGGCAACCTTTTGCTAAACACATACAAAAAAGAAATACTAAAATTTAAAAGTACATCAGCTGAAGTACCAAACCATGTATGTGTATGTTGCCGTAGAATTTTTTATAAAAGTAACACAAACACTGTGGACCTATCATACAAAATAGAAGACAATGAAGATTCTAAATGGTTTGAATTAGCTCTCTACCTTGTAGCAGAAAACAAATATTAAATAACGGAGCCCTTAATACTTTGCAGTTATTGCACTACAAAACTTGACAACAACCAAACTCCTTCACGTTCTATCACAAATAATTTGGAATTATACCCAGTACCAAAACCTCTACAACAACTTAATTTATATGAGAGCATCATAATTCAAACAGTACACCCATTTCAAGCAATAATACGCCTTCAACCAAAAACAGCAAAATTACCTCCCTCTGAATTGGTAAAAGGCATTCGTGGAAAAGTAGTTTATTTACCATTAAATCTAAAAGAAAATGTGCATACTCTAGCAGTGCAACGTCCAATGCAGCAATCTTTTATTATATTAGTAAATGGAGTACCTACAAAAGACAAAAAAATATGGCAACAGCTGGTAGATTTATATAAAGTTAGACAAGCCTTCCAATATCTTAAAGAGAATAATGAATATTACAAATAAATTAATATTGAAGAAAACCTGAAAGATACAACTGAAATAATTCAAGAAACACAAGAAGCTGGTCAATTTGAGCTACTAGATCCTGCTACAATATCAAATACTTTAGACCATTATACAATTCATCCTTTGCACTGTAATGACACCGTACAAGATGTACTGGAAACTTACCAAATGCGTCAAACCAAAGGATTGCCAATCAGTATATGGGAAAAAAGTATAGAAGCACGTGTTTTCCTCTACTCTTTCCTACTGGCAAAGGAGGAAGGTATGATGATAGACCTATTCAAATATCAGCTTCACAATACAGCTCATTACGGATGTATTCTGAAGATCCCAGATTTAGACAAAATGTGGAATACATATTCCACCTACTCTTTGAAAGTGAACTAGCAACTTTATGTTACGGAGTTGCATACATATTAAAATCAGGATCACACTTTCAAAATATGACAGCTACACAATTATTAGAGAAAGTGCATCAAAAGGATGAGGTTTTACAATCAAATATTACAAATCTATTAGCAAATATGCATGGTACTAAAGAGTACTGGTTTCGACATCATGGAGATGTACGTTGTATGATCAGAAACCTTGGTCCACCCACTTGGTTTGTTACATTAAGTTGTGCAGAATATGCATGGGAAGATTTACATGATTTCCTACGCATATCAAATAAAAACAAAACAAACATAGATATTCTAACACCTGGAGAACTTTGTTCTTTGGATCCTGTTAATGTTTCAAGATATTTTCACCATCGCTTCATTGCTATGCTACAGTTTATTTGTAATAAAACTGTTCCTCCCCTTGGAGAAGTGCAACACTTCTTTTGGAGAAAAGAATACCAAGCCAGAGGAGCACCACATATCCACATGCTTTTATGGATTAAAGATGCTCCTAAATTTGGTCAAGACAGTGATACCACTGTTTCACAGTTTATTGAAAAATATGTCACTTGTGAAATTCCATCAGAAGCCACAAATAGTGATCTTCGTGCACAAATTTTACAATTTCAAAGACACAAATGTGGAAAATATTGTTGTCGCAAATACAAAAACAAAGGCAAATACTACACCAAATGCCGATTTGGTTTCCCTAGACCAGTTACAAATACAGGTCAAGTAAACAACCTCATGTCTTCAGTTAGACATAGTGTTAAAGGTAAGTCACCTAAAAATACATATTACATAAAAAGAAAAGAAGAAGAAAAATATATCAATGATTATAATGCAATCATTGCCCACTTATGGAATGCAAACATAGATGTGCAGTACATTGCAGACAATTCTACTGCAGTTGCACGATATGTCACAGCATACTTAACTAAAGCAGAAAAGACAGAGCTCCAAGACCTCTGGAATGACCTGTCATCAGATAAAACAGTATTTCAGAAATTATACAGCTTGGGCATAAAAATGCTCACCCATAGAGAATGTGGATCTTATGAAGCAGCTGATCGTTTAACTGGTACTTCATTGTATGGTAAATCTGAAAATATAGTATGGCTAAGTCTTGGTCCAGCTAAATCTAGAAAAAGAGTTCTAAAATCATATGAAGATATAGAAACAATAGCCAAACATGATCCCAACAGCCAAGACATTTTAAAAAACAATTTATTGGACACATACTACCCAAACAGAAGTAATACTTTGGAAAACATGTGTCTATACCAAATAGCCCAAAACTACACATACAAAAATAATATGAAACCTGATGAAAAAAAGGTAAATATAGAGTGACAGACTGTGAAGGCAGCTTAGTTAAACTCACTAAACCAAATTTAATTAATCATATCAAATTGTCATTGAAGACTCCTCAACATAAAGAAGCATATTACATGTCCCTGCTACAACTCTTCAAACCATGGAGAAAAGAAGAACAATTACTAGATAACTATGACTCATATGAGGATGCTTTCAAGCAAATGAAAGCACTATAACTGATGTAAACTTTACACAGTACAAAACAATGCTGCACAATGAACAGCAACATGAAGAAGAACTCCAAGCCCAACTAGATAAGGATACTCCTGACAGTAGTCAACCTTCTGTAACAGGAAGCCAAGAACCACTGGGAGAACCACTAATAACAAATGAGGCAGAATTAGCTATGATAGAAGTAGAAAACACCATGTGTCAGTATGAAGACTTAACTATACTACAATCAAAACTAAACAATGAGCAAAGTAGCATTTTTCAAGAAGTAACAAAACAAATTGCACATGGTGTAAAACATGAAAATAAAGAATGTTCCTGCCATAATTATAAACCTGTACTACTGTACCTCAGTGGTGAAGCTGGTTCTGGCAAAACATTCCTAATCAAAATCATTAGTAAGTTCCTTCAACAATTGACAAACAACAAACTGTCAGCTGTTGTCACTGCACCCACAGGTTTAGCTGCCTACAACATAGGTGGTGTTACATTACACTGATTACTACTATTACCAGTAGAACACCAGAACAAATGAGACTATTACAAACTTTCTGCAGAAGCTGCAATGGAATTAAGCAGAGTATTGAAACAAATGAAAATGCTACTAATAGATGAAGTGAGCATGGTCTCCAACCTGATGTTAGCTTTGATTCACCTCAGATTACAAGAAGTACTCAAAACAGACTATGAAGAGCTCTTTGCAGGAAAACACATTATTGTTTTTGGAGATCTGCTTCAATTAACACCAGTAAAAGGTGAACCTATTTTTAAAACATTAGGGCACAAACACTGCCGTAAAACTGTTGGCAGCATTGGAAATGTCAACCTTTGGCAACATTTCCAATACAGAGAATTAACAGAAAACATGCGCCAATCTGCAGATCTAACTTATTCCAACATTTTAAAAAGTTTGAGAGTTGGTATACTTTCTAAAGAAGTAGAAGCAACATTGAAAACCCGGCACATTAATGCACTTTATGGCGATAATGCATGTGCTACAGATGTTATGGAACAATTAGCCCACAAAAATGTCAATTATATGGCCTTAATGCCAACTCTTGCAAGCTGTCTCAGATTCAATGAAATAATGTTAAGTAAAGAAATGCAACCAATAATGGAAATTAGCGCCACAGACAAACTAGATGTACATGGTATGACACTACCCATGTGTGACCAAGCCACAACAAGACTAAATAATTTAGAAAAATCAATCTCAAACACAGCAGGCTTAGAAAAGATGTTAAAATTATCCTTAAATTGCAGAGTAATGCTTAAACGTAACCTTGACGTGGACCAAGGACTAGTTAATGGAGCACTGGGTACAGTTGTTGGCTTTCAAACATACCCACGTGACAACAAAATTCAGTTTGTCAATATACTCTTTGACAAACTTTCAGAAGTAAAACGGATAGGACGCTCAACAGCTAGATTCCTTCTCTTCAAAGATATGTATGTACGCAGAGAACAATTTTCTCTAACTCTTGCATACGCAGTCACGATTCATAAATCACAAGGTCTTACCCTAGACAAAGCAATGATAGATATTGGTAACACAGTCTTTAAAGAAGGCATGAGCTACGTAGCACTATCACGCTTACGTACACTTGACGGTCTATTTCTAATCAAATTTGATGCAAGTAAAGTAAACGCTGATATTCCTTGCATTTTAGAATATAATAGACTTCGCTCACTATACACTCCCCATCTAAACACATATTCTGTTCCACAAAAACTAAAACGTTGTAAAAGAAAACTAAATCAAACAGAAATGCAACAGGACGTCACTGCAAATCCTCCAAAGAGAGTAAAAGAAACTAATACTTCATCAAGTACCACAAACAAAAAAGAATCAATTAGAGAAAGTAAACCAGGTACTTCTTTAAAGAAGGAAGACAAACTCCAAAAAAGCAGTTAGATACAGAACTACCTGGACCATTTAAATTCTCAAATATAGTTGGTGTAAGTTGCTATGCAAATGTAGCAATGAATATTCTATTTCAATTACCACCAATTGTTGACAACATTTACTTACACAGTACAGACCCATTGTGTTTGCAAATGTTAGTACTTCACAGAAATGCAGCAAACAATCCTGACAACACATATAGTGTTTTTGGAATAAGACGACAATTGGACTACTGTGCTGGAATGGTGAAATTCACTATAAACTCACAGGAAGATCCACAAGAATTTCTAATGTACTTACTACAAGTACTGGAAACCAAAAACATACCTATAAATGAAATCGTTCAGATTTCATACATGTGGAAACATATATGCACTCTCTGCAACAATGTGACACAAGAAGAAATCCCCAATGAACGCTTCATATATATATATATCAATACCAAATTGTGAATCCATTCCATTTCAGCAACTTGTACAAAATGCAAACCATGGTAGATTATGCTCTCACTGCAATTCAGATAATCGCTCCACGTTAGTAACACAAACACATAGTAAATACGTAATACTAATGCTTCTGCGTTACAATGCAGACGGTAGCAAAAACAACTGCAAGCTGACTGTATTCACACATGGTCAAATATCACTTGGTAAGAAAACCTTCACAACAATAGGTATAATCTACCATGCAGGAGCCACAACTAATTCAGGGCACTACACTGCATATATAAAAAAGAAATGTGGATGGTTTGAATGTAATGATAGTACCATTACTCTAAAGCAGAGATTACCAGCAAATCTTACAAACGCTTATTTGATGTTCTTAAAACCAAAATTTGATAAATAAACTGTATTTAAACCTTTAAGTAAATTTGTGTTAAAAAAATATAAACTGTTAGAATACTCCAAAAGCTATCTAACTGCTCAAAGATTCTACAACAACTAATCAGATAAATGAATACCACTATATTAGACCAAAAAATACACAGTTAGAATACGCCAATTGGTATCTAACTGTCCCAAAATTATAAATTTGTGTTAAAATAATATAAACTGTTAGAATACTCCAAAAGCTATCTAACAGCTCAAAGATTCTACAACAACTAATCAGATAAATGAATACCACTAAATTAGGCCAAAAAATACACAGTTAGAATACGCCAAGTGGTATCTAACTGTCCCAAAATTTAACAATATCCAAATAGATAAATCAAAACCACTAAAATATATTAAAAAAATAGACAGTTAGAATACGCCAATTGGTATCTAACTGCTCCAAAATTTTATAATATCAAAACAAATGAAGAATCTGTTACTGCTCCAAAACAAAAAAAATACAACAAAGCAAATTATAAAGCAAAAGCCAGAAACAACAAGTGAACACTGAAAACAAACAAACAAATAAACTGTAGCATAACAGAAAAAGGTTTTTTTTTTTAATCCAACATGGATTTTCTTTTCTCCCACAGACCCAAAGATTTTAGCAACAAATACAGAAACTGAGCAAATTGCACAGTACTCTGATTTGTACTCTACTAAATATGAGGGTCGAAAAAAAATAAAAGTATATTGCTTATACAATGTAATAAGTCATTACAAAATACTAATACTAACATGCTATTCTCTTTTATCACAGAAATGAAGAAGAAAAACATGGACTCCCATTACTAGACCAAACAGTAAGTATACAATAATAAGGACAACCATAGCAGCATATCACATCCATAGTATCTAATACCTTTGTTCCTTATACATTTGTTTTTCACCCAAAGTTATAAGCAAATATGAATGTGATATGCTGCGGTGGTTGTTGCCAGGGCATACAGTCTTGGGTGCATGGCCAAATGGCCATGCACCCAAGACTCTATGCCCTGGCAACAACCACTGCAGCATATCACATCCATAGAGTCAAACATTTCAACTATGATCTATGGGAAACTTTTAATGTCCGCAAACAATGTGAGTGTTCTTAGAACACTTTGAACTTGCCAGCGAACAATATGGACACCGTTTTCAGGACACCCCCTACGAACATTTCAGAACAACGCGATAGTTCTTAGAACACTTTCAACTTAACAACGAACAATACGGACAGCGTCCTAAGGACACCCCCTACGAACATTCCAGGACACCGGGAGTGTTCTCAAAAACGTCTTCAGAACACCCTCATTTTGTTTATTTGCGAACATTTCAGGACACCGCGGGTGTTCTTAGAACACATTCAACTTGACAGAGAACAATACGGACAGCGTCCTCAGGACACCCCCTACGAAAACTCCCCGGACACCGCGAGTGTTCTTAGAAGCGTCTTCAGAACACCACCATCTTGTTTATTTGCGAACATTTCAGGACACCGCGAGTGTTCTTAGGACACATTCAACTTGACAGAGAACAATACGGACAGCGTCCTCAGGACACCCCCTACAAACATTCCAGGACACCGGGAGTGTTCTTAGAAGCTTCTTCAGAACACCACCATCTTGTTTATTTGCGAACATTTCAGGACACCGCAAGTGTTCTTAGGACACATTCAACTTGACAGAGAACAATACGGACAGCGTCCTCAGGACACCCCCTACGAACACTCCCCAGACATCGCGAGTGTTCTTAGAAGTGTCTTCAGATCACCACCATCTTGTTTATTTGCAAACATTTCAGGACACCGCGAGTGTTCTTAGGACACATTCAACTTGACAGAGAACAATACGGACAGCGTCCTCAGGACACCCCCTACGAACACTCCCCAGACACCGCGAGTGTTCTTAGAAGTGTCTTCAGAACACCCCCATTTTGTTTATTTGCGGACATTTCAGGACACTGCGAGTGTTCTTAGGACACATTCGACTTGACAAAGAACAATACGGACAGCGTCCTCAGGACACCCCCTACGAACACTCCCCGGACACCGCGAGTGTTCTTCGAAGCGTCTTCAGAACACCCCCATTTTGTTTATTTGCGAACATTTCAGGACACAGCGGGTGTTCTTAGAACACATTCAACTTGACAGAGGACAATACGGACAGCATCCTCAGGACACCCCCTACGAACATTTCAGGACACCGGGAGTGTTCTCAAAAAGGTCTTCAGAACACCCCCATTTTGTTTATTTGCGAACATTTCAGGACACCGCGCCTGTTCTTAGAGCACATTCAACTTGACAGAGAACAATACGGACAGCGTCCACAGGACACCACCTACGAACACTCCCCAGACACCGCGAGTGTTCTTAGAACAGTTTCACTTTGCTTGCGAACAAAACGGACACATATTGACTCCTTAGAACACCCCCTAGTCAGTTTATTTAGAACATTTCAGAACACCCGTGATGGCCGGAAACAAATCGAACACAAAAAGAACGTCTAACACATAAAAAACACAACTTTCATCCTATCTCACACATTCCCACCCTTCCCAAACACTCCTACACACCAACACAATCTACAAAATACACATTTAGAACAAAGTTTCACCGCGCTGTCCGGGGACGTTCGCGAATCCAAGATGGCGGGCGCTACCGAAAAATCTGACGCGCTTCACGCTCCACGCCGTCCAATCAGCGAACACTTTGCATGTCCGCAAACATCACGCAAGACGATTGGCCAATCAGGACACTTTCCGCGGAGCGAACAGGGAAGTGTGTCCGCAAACCGCACACAGATATCACTAATTTTTTTTTACCTACTTTTTGGTCATTTTAAAAAAAACTACTGGACGGATTTTCACCAAATTTGCAAAAGCACGCTTTCGGGACCAAGCCGCTGCTCCTGGTCCAAATTTGGTGGAAATCCATCCAGCGGTTTGGGCTGTAGGCGTGAGCAACATTTTTTTACCATTTACTCTATGGAGAGTGAGTATAATGTATACAAATATGAGCATATAGAGGGAAGGTAGAGTAATAAAAATAAAACTATGAGAAAGTGCTGATAACCCAATGATTATCTTCATGCACAGAAAGGATTGCTCTCTTTCAAACCTGTATCTTCCGCTATGTATATGTTTCATATGATGTGACTGGACCCTAAGTCTACAAATATAGTACCTTTTCAATTTTTACTTCCTGACTGTTACTGAAGAAAACTATGTGGCTTCGATATGTCAGTAAAGGATAAAAAGGGAGAGCCAGCCATGTGATGTCATCAGTTATATCATCAATGACATTTGTGATGTCATCTTTGATGTCCTGGGTGTTAGTGTTAGCAGTGCACGGTGGCGCGAGTTATGGTTGCTTATGTTACCGTAACTGCCGAATTTCAGGGGTTTTTCGGTTTTACTTTGAGCCATAACGTCCCTTTTCACTGAATTTCATATGTTTTTAGTAGCGCAATTTAACCATAACGTCCCTTTAACAAAGTTTTTTCACTGAATTTCATAGGTTTTTAGTAGCACAACTTAACCATAATATCCCTGTCTTCATATACATGTAACATAGAACATACTAACCCCCTCGTAGTGATTTTCATGTCCGCGGACTACCGCCATGTCCGCGGACACATCGAAAATCTGACCGTGGTGAATGTTAATTTAAATAGTGTGCCCCATTTCCCCTTTGAAGTTGGCGCTGAAAAGAGCCGTGTTTTTTTTTTTTTACAGATGCTTGACAGACACCTGTTATTTTGTATTTTTTTTCTTGTTTTTTTTTCTTACTTTACTCCTAAAATCTTCACATAACCTTCTCCAAAGCAACCCTTACACTCCAAAATAGAAAGGCATTTCCCGTAAAAGATAAAGAAATGCCATCTTCTTTAAAATTAACAGCATTACTGGCATCAATATTCTCATTGTTACAGAAGAACATACCAGCTCTAAGCATGAAGGCACACATGCCTCGGATGATGACACACCTAGCAATATTTTGCTGAGGACAAAAAACTGAACTATTGTCCCATATTGCCCTATGTAGTAATCCAGAAAAAATTACTTTTGCATTTGGAAGGATCTTCATTACTGCTTGAACCAAGCATTCCAAATCAGCCAACAAAGTAGGGGCACTGACGTTGCCCAAATGGAAAGCACCATAGTGCAAAACTACCACATGCGGACTGTTCATCGTGGCCATATCCTCACAAACTTGTACAATTCCCTGTACATTGCAATCAGGCACACTGCTCCACACCACCTCCACTCCTTTCACATCAAAGTTCTTTGCAACATGCCTGCATTCAGCGTACTGCTGTAAGCCATGCACAAACATATCTCCGAGCAGCAACATCCTGACTTTCTCCACTTCTGCCATCTTCACCACACACAGTCTCTTTCAACACAAATCCACAACCTCGACATCTGATTGGCTGATCCGTACAGTCTTCTTTCCATGTTGGATTTCCTGGAAGAACCCGGATGTAGCACGCCCTGTCGACGAACAGCCGCGGTGTCCGCGGACAGCGTCAACTTTACTCTCTGTGCCATTCCCTCATTGCACACAGCTAAGCAATCACACAATACGAATAACGTCCTCAAAACAACCCCATTTTGTGATTTTTCGAACATTTCAGGACAATTATTATTTCATTATTCAACATATTAACATTACACATATTATACTTTCATCTTGTACTCTGCACACACTGCTATGTTTCTCCATTAGTAGCTCAGTATACTAGATAGAATCCCATAATACAATGCTATTTATATCAATGCATCGTTCAAAGCACTAATAACGGTATATTTATTGCAATATCATTGACACTTTTTTCGAAACATTATAATAAAAATCCCTAGTACACAAATTCCATGAAAAGTACATACACACGTGATGTCATCAGTGATTTCATCAATGACATTTCTGATGTCATCTTTGATGTCCTGGGTGTTAGTCTTAGCAGTGCACGGTGGTGGCGCCAGTTATTTTTCAAAGCTTACCATAACTTGCGATTTTCAGGGGTCTTTCGGCTGTACTTAGAACCTTAACGTCCTTTAAACAAACTTTTTTTAATATCATGCAAACAATATACAAACATGGCGTGCAAAAACCAACTTCTACAGATGGCTTTACACAGAATGTTGCAAAGTAAGAATTTATGCTCGTTCACAGTGAAGGTCAGCTGCTTCCACAACTTCTACAGATGGCTTTACACAGAATGTTGCAAAGTAAGAATTTATGCTCGTTCACAGTGAAGGTCAGCTGCTTCCATTTTTTTCTCGGGCCCCGGAGAGGCTCACAAAGCGGACTATAAGATTGTATTGTGTTTTGACCTTGACAGACAGAGATTGTGATGAAAGACTTCTCTTGAAGGAGTGTTGCTAAAACGTAAGAGAAGATAAAGATGAAATTTCTGAAACAAAACCACTTTTATATATTATATCGCTATGCGAAAGATCGTTGGCACACGCGGAGTCGTATTTTGGGTCTGCACCACTCGTAGACAATGGAAATTGAAATTGTACTGTAAGTAACCCTTTAGATTACTTTATACCAAATATAATTACAATAGCGTAGCATTAAAGACCGCTCAAGTTGAACTTGTTCGTTGAAAGTGGCATAATGTTTTCTACCGCGCACTATCACCGCCGAATTGATCCCCTGCCGTTTAGAGGGCTCTGAAAAAGGCAGACGACACAGGGTGGGTTAATAGAAATAATTTAACCGGTCTATAGGCGGTCAAGTTCTCTACTCGCTGTGCCACTTCACTGTAGCCTGTCAAGTGGCACAGCGAGTACAGCGCTCGCTTTGACATCCGTGCACAGCTTGCTAACGCAAGTTTGAATCCCGGCACGGCCAAACTCAGCCTTTCATCCTTCCGTGGTCGATAAATGAGCACCACACACCGTGGTTAATAATAAGCACCGCTTAGATACCTCACGGTTCTTAGCGCTATATGAATGGGAAAATATTATTATTTTATTATTAACACACTCTGTTGCACTATCTTCGATAGCAAATAAAATGATGATTTTTAATGAAGATCGGCTGGTGAGACTAATTTATGTTTTTTAAAACAGGTATGTGGCACCATTTTGCCTATTTCACGATTTACAGACTCCAGCGGATGGGGTCTTCAACTGCCAGGTGCAGGTCCAAATATGCAACTTCATGACCCTCACCATTTTATGGGACAATCGCCAAGGACCAATATGCCCTTACGCAGTACTAGCGGCTACAAACAACATACCAACCAATAGGGTGGTCTAATGGCTCGTTGTTGGAGCAACCTTCCGATTATCAGAGTGACCATTTACTGCTTTTATCATAAACCAACAGCCTATCTACTGCAAAGGAACAACGCGTGGCTCCAAATAAACTTTTGCTGATCGACAACAGAGACAATAGCAAATCGCTGAATATTGAATGTACTTTACCAAATGTACAATCCTGCTGTTTACTTTTAAACCACAGTTTCATATTCCGAATTGTGGCGCACTGAGTTGTAAGCTGATCTAACACTCTCTGTACCGCAAAGGAACATCGCGTGCCTCAACATGAACTTTTGTGGATCGACAACAAAGACAAATGCAAATTGCTGAATATTCTCTAAACATTTGATGTCAAATAAATGTACTTTACAACATTTACAATCTTGCTGTTTGCTTTTAAATCACAGTTTCATATTCCGAATTGTGGCGCGCTGTGTTGTGACATAATGTGTGTTGTCTTCCGGGTTCTGTGTAAAGTTGCGTAGTACTGGCGACGACTGGGCGCGTTTCATTACGCATCCTGTAACGTCATGGAGAGAGGCGGGGAATATGAATGCTTTGATAATATCAGGCTTAGGGGCGGGAGATATGATTTAGTGTCGCTAGGAAATTGTACTATTAGCAGACAAAAGGAGTGCTCTTAAAACACTTTCACCCAGACAACGAACAATACAAACAACGTTCTCAGAACATCCCCATTTTGTGTAATTGCAACCATTTCGGGACACTGCGAGTGTTCTTAGAACACATTCAACTAGACAGATTACAATATGGACGGCGTCCTGAGGACACCCCCAGTTTGTGTATTTACGAACAATTAAGTACACCGCGAGTGTTCATAGCTCATTTTTACCTTCCTTGCGAACAAAAATGACACATACTCCGTCCTCTAAACACCCCACCATTTAGTTTATTTACAAAATGTCAGAACAGCCGTGTTCTCTGCGGACAAATCGAACGCAACAAAAACGTCTAGCACATAAAAAAACAAAACATTGAACCTATCTCATACTCCCCCACCCTCCCCAAACACTCTTACACACCAACACACGGCACTAAATACAATTTTTTATCCACGTTTCACTGCGCTGTACGCGGTCGACTGCGAATACAAGATGGCGGGCACCACAGAAAATCTGACGCGCTCCACGCCCCTCACCGTCCAATCAGCTAACACGTCGTATGTCCGCGGACATGACGCAAGGCCATGGGCCAATCGGGGTGCTGTCCGCAGAGCGAACAGGGAAGTCCGTCCGCGAAGCGAACGCAGATATCACTAATTTTTTTGCCTTACATTTTGGTCATTTTAAAAATAACTACTGGACAGATTTACACCAAATTTACAAAAGCACGCTTTTGGGACAGGCCGCCGCTCCTGCCGCAAATTTGGTGTAAATCCATCCAGCGGTTCGGGCTGTAGCCGTGCGCAATGTTTTTTCCCATTCAGTCGATGGGAAAAAAAAAAGTTTTGGGACCCCCCCTATAACGTTTCCCCCCCCGGACGAATCCTCACCAAACTTTGCAAACAAATTCGGAGTGACCCAAATACTTTTTTTGCAAAGTTTGGTGAGGATCCGTCCAGGGAGAGCGAAGTTATAAGCCACCCAAAAAGTGCTCTTCTTATGGAAACAGCAACTTAACCATAACTACATGGCCACTACCGTGGCCATGTAATATACTAATCTATATATATATATATATATATATATATATATATATATATATATAGGGCTTGCAGTAGCAGCCCTGTAGTTATGATTAAGTTTCTCAACTCATATAAAGACCACTTTTTCGGCAGCTAATAACTTTGGCGCTGTTTGATGAATCGTCACCAAACTTGCAAAGAAAGTACATGTCCACCTCGGAAATATTTTGCAAAGTTTGGTGCAGTTTCTTCCAGAGGAAACAAAGTTATATGGGGGTCCCACATTTTTTGAAATCCTCATAGACACAATGGAAATAAAATGTGGTCATGCCTACAGCACAAACAACTGGACGGATTTGCACCAAATTTGAGCGAGGAGCAGTAGATTTGTCCCGAAGCCATGCTTTTGCAAATTTGGTGTAAATCCGTTCAGTAGTTTTTTTACTCAGACTCCTGCTCAGACTCCTCCAACTCAATGATGGCCTCATTGCCAGTCCAAGACAACCGAGGAACAAGACCAAAAGGAGTTCACCTTGTCCTCAACCTGCATCTATGACTGCCGGGCGCCACTCCAGCCAAAGACCTCGTAAGCAACACCAGACGCCCCCACACATTTTGTGGCTAGAGCTGGCAGCACCAGGCTGGCAGGCAAAACCAGATGTCCCCACACATTCTGTGGCTGGTCAGCGGCACCGGATGTCCCCACACATTCCATGGCTGGCTGGTGGCACCAGAAGCCCCCACACATTCTGTGGCTGGCCGGCAGCAACAGACGTCCCCACACAATTCCGTGGCTGGCTGGTGGTACCAGACATCCCCACACATTCCATGGCTGGTCAGCGGCACCAGACATCCCTGCACATTCTGTGGCTGGCCGGCGGCACCAGACACCCCCACACATTCCGTGGCTGGCCAGCAGCACCAGACGTCACCACACATTCTGTGGCTAGCCGGCGGCACCAGACGTCCCCACACATTCCGTGGCTATATCCAGAAGCACCAGATGCCCCCACACATTCCATGGCTGACCAGCGGCATCAGGTGCTGCACCACACATTCTGTGGCTAGCCGGTGGCACCAGACGGCCCCACACATTCCGTGGCTAGCCGGAGTCACCAGACATCCCCACACACATCACCAGACATCCCCACACATCGCGTGGCTAGCCGGCGGCACCAAACGTCCCCACACCCGTCACCAGACGTCCCCACACATCGCGTGGCTAGCCGGCAGCACCAGACGTCCCCACACTCGTCACCAGACGTCCCCACACATCGCGTGGCTAGCTGGTGGCACCAGACATCCCCACACATCCCATGGCTAGCCATGTCACCAGACATCCCCACACATTCCATGGCTAGCCATGTCACCAGACATCCCCACACATCGCGTGGCTAGCTGGCGGCACCAGACATCCCCACACATTCCATGGCTAGCCATGTCACCAGACATCCCCACACATCGCGTGGCTAGCTGGCGGCACCAGACATCCCCACACATCGCGTGGCTAGCTGGCGGCACCAGACATCCCCACACATTCCATGGCTAGCCATGTCACCAGACATCCCCACACATCGCGTGGCTAGCTGGCGGCACCAGACATCCCCACACATCCCATGGCTAGCCATGTCACCAGACATCCCCACACATTCCATGGCTAGCCATGTCACCAGACATCCCCACACATCGCGTGGCTAGCTGGCGGCACCAGACATCCCCACACATCCCATGGCTAGCCATGTCACCAGACATCCCCACACATTGCTTGGCTAGCCAGCGGCAGGCACAGCCTCAGCGCCAGTAGCTGTGTGTCGGGATGACTTTTGGCTGCCTCCGCTCGAGTTTCTCCAGCTCTGCCAGAGGAACATTTGCTTCCCTGGGTAGCTTCCTACTGTCCGGGCTTCCTTGCTTCCAGTTGGTCTTCCCCTCATCGAAGGCTCTGTGCCCTGCAATCAGGGCTCTCTTAGGCCAGGCATGTTTGGGTATGCCTCACCTTATCCCAAATCCCATGCCCCGACTACCCCCCACGTCACAAATGGTGGCACACTTATTGGAATACACCTACTTATTTACATAACAAATGCATGAAATGTATTATTTGCAGAAAAACTAATGACACCCAAAAAAGCGAGCGTTGTGCATTACATACCAGTGTCAAAGCTGGCGGTAAAAGGCAATGCTGCTGTCGCGGGCTTTTTTTTTAACGTATTCCAGCATTGCTACAAGCCTCATCCCCTCTAGACCACTCCCCTCAGGCACCACCCCCTCTCCCCAAAACACCCCTCACCCCGGCCCTTGTGTTGTGGGATCCCCCACCACATTTTCTTTCCATTTCCACCACTGCCAGCACTCATGTGGCGGATAGAAGGGGCGCAGCGGGCACACCGTCAGCGAGCCAAAGGCATGCTTAAGGCAAGTCCGTCTGTGCTTGTCCGGGACAAGTCCGGGCTCTGGGCCACAAATGATGGAGGTACTGACTCCCCTCATGCCCACATTTCTTACTCTCGTAACACACACACTGCCCTGGCACCTGCTGAACTGTTCTGGGCCCCTGGCTTTCCATGTCAACTTGCCACTGCTCCCTCCGTTCATCAGAAGACAACTAGTCCCACTGCGTAAGCCGCAGCCAATCTTGCTCTCACCTACCGATAGATAGTTATGCTAGGAGATTATAATCGCCATCCTCAGTAGCCTTTTAATCCCCATGCCCAGAATCTCGTTGCCTCTCTGGCAGACAATGGCTTTCCACTTTGCAATCATAGTCCTAAGTGTGAAGCTGGTAATCAGCTTGCTGTGATTATTTCCAACATTTCTTGTCTTCTGGTGTCCTACCCCTTTGCCCGTGCTATGGATGTGATATGCTGCGGTGGTTGTTGCCAGAGTCTTGGCCATGCACCCAAGACTGTATGCCCTGGCAACAACCACCGCAGCATATCACATTCATATTTGCTTATAACTTTGGGTGAAAAACAAATGTATAAGGAACAAAGGTATTAGATACTATGGATGTGATATGCTGGTATGGTTGTCCTTATTATTGTACTTACTGTTTGGTCTAGTAATGGGATTCCATGCTTTTCTTCTTCATTTCTGTGATAAAAGAAAATAGCATGTTAGTATTAGTATTTTGTAATGACTTATTACATTGTATAAGCAATATACTTTAATTTTTTTTCGACCCTCATATTTAGTAGAGTACAAATCAGAGTATTGTGCAATTTGCTCAGTTTCTGTATTTGTTGCTAAAATCATTGGGTCTGTGGGAGAAAAAAAAATCCATGTTGGATTAAAAAAAAAACCTTTTTCTGTTATGCTACAGTTTATTTGTTTGTTTGTTTTCAGTGTTCACTTGTTGTTTCTGGCTAATGCTTTATACTTTGCTTTGTTGTATTTTTTTCGGAGCAGTAACAGATTCTTCATTTGTTTTGATATTATAAAAATTTGGAGCAGTTAGATACCAATTGGCGTATTCTAACTGTGTATTTTTTGGCCTAATTTAGTGGTATTCATTTATCTGATTAGTTGTTGTAAAATCTTTGAGATGTTAGATAGCTTTTGGAGTATTCTAACAGTTTATATTATTTTAACACACATTTATAATTTTGGGACAGTTAGATACCAATTGGCGTATTCTAACTGTGTTTTTTTTGGTCTAATTTAGTGGTATTCATTTATCTGATTAGTTGGTGTAGAATCTTTGAGCAGTTAGATAGCTTTTGGAGTATTCTAACAGTTTATATTTTTTAACACAAATTTACTTAAAGGTTTAAATACAGTTTATTTATCAAATTTTGGTTTTAAGAACATCAAATAAGCGTTTGTAACATTTGCTGGTAATCTCTGCTTTAGAGTAATGGTACTATCATTACATTCAAACCATCCACATTTCTTTTTTATATATGCTGTGTAGTGCCCTGAATTGGTTCTGGCTCCTGCGTGGTAGATTATACCTATTGTTGTGAAGGTTTTCTTACCAAGTGATATTTGACTATGTGTGAATCCAGTCAGCTTGCAGTTGTTTTTGGTACCATCTGCATTGTAACGTAGAAGCATTAGTATTACGTATTTACTATGTGTTTGTATTACTAACGTGGAGCGATTATCTGAATTGCAGGTAGAGCATAATCTACCATGGTTTGCGTTTTGTACAAGTTGCTGAAATGGAATGGATTCACAATTTGGCATTGATAAATATATGAAGCGTTCATTGGGAATTTCTTCTTGTGTCACATTGTTGCACAGAGTGCATGTATGTTTCCACATGTATGAAATCTGGAATATTTCCTTTATAGGTATGTTTTTGTTTTCCAGTACTTGTAGTAAGTACATTAAAAATTCTTGTGGATCTTCCTGTGAGTTTATAGTGAATTTCACCATTCCAGCACAGTAGTCCAATTCTTGTCTTATTCCATAAACACTATATGTGTTGTCAGGATTGTTTTTTGCGTTTCTATGAAGTACTAACATTTGCATACACAATGGGTCTCTAAAGTGTAAGTAAATGTTGTCAACAATTGGTGGTAATTGAAATAGGATATTCATTGCTACATTTGCATAGCAACTTACACCAACTATATTTGAGAATTTAAATGGTCCAGGTAGTTCTGTATCTAACTGTTTTTTTTTGGAGTTTGTCTTCCTTCTTTAAAGAAGTACCTGGTTTACTTTCTCTAATTGATTATTTTTTGTTTGTGGTACTTGATGAAGTATTAGTTTCTTTTACTCTCTTTGGAGGCTTTGCAGTGACGTCCTGTTGCATTTCTGTTTGATTTAGTTTTCTTTTACAATGTTTTAGTTTTTGTGGAACAGAATATGTGTTTAGATGGGGAGTGTATAGTGAGCGAAGTCTATTATATTCTAAAATGCAAGTAATATCAGCGTTTACTTTACTTGCATCAAAGTTGATTAGAAATAGACCGTCAAGTGTACGTAAGCGTGATAGTGCTACGTAGCTCATGCCTTCTTTAAAGACTGTGTTACCAATATCTATCATTGCTTTGTCTAGGGTAAGACCTTGTGATTTATGAATCGTGACTGCGTATTCAAGAGTTAGAGAAAATTGTTCTCTGCGTACATACATATCTTTGAAGAGAAGGAATCTAGCTGTTGAGCGTCCTATCCGTTTTACTTCTGAAAGTTTGTCAAAGAGTATATTGACAAACTGAATTTTGTTGTCACGTGGGTATGTTTGAAAGCCAACAACTGTAACCAGTGCTCCATTAACTAGTCCTTGGTCCACGTCAAGGTTACGTTTAAGCATTACTCTGCAATTTAAGGATAATTTTAACATCTTTTCTAAGCCTGCTGTGTTTGAGATTGATTTTTCTAAATTATTTAGTCTTGTTGTGGCTTGGTCACACATGGGTAGTGTCATACCATGTACATCTAGTTTGTCTGTGGCGCTAATTTCCATTATTGGTTGCATTTCTTTACTTAACATTATTTCATTGAATTTGAGACAGCTTGCAAGAGTTGGCATTAAGGCCATACAATTGACATTTTTGTGGGCTAATTGCCGGGTTTTCAATGTTGCTTCTGCTTCTTTAGAAAGTATACCAACTCTCAAATTTTTTAAAATGTTGGCATAAGTGAGATCTGCAGATTGGCGCATGTTTTCTGTTAATTCTCTGTATTGGAAATGTTGCCAAAGGTTGACATTTCCAATGCTGCCAACAGTTTTACGGCAGAGTTTGTGCCCTAATGTTTTAAAAATAGGTTCACCTTTTACTGGTGTTAATTGAAGCAGATCTCCAAAAACAATAATGTGTTTTCCTGCAAAGAGCTCTTCATAGTCTGTTTTGAGTACTTCTTGTACTCTGAGGTGAATCAAAGCTAACATCAGGTTGGAGACCATGCTCACTTCATCTATTAGTAGCATTTTCATTTGTTTCAATACTCTGCGTAATTCCATTGCAGCTTCTGCAGAAAGTTTGTAATAGTCTAATTTGTTCTGGTGTTCTACTGGTAATAGTAGTAATTGATGTAATGTATCACCACCTATGTTGTAGGCAGGTAAACCTGTGGGGGCAGTGACAACAGCTGACAGTTTGTTGTTTGTCAATTGTTGAAGGAACTTACTAATGATTTTGATTAGGAATGTTTTGCCAGAACCAGCTTCAACACTGACGTACAGTAGTATAGGTTTATACTTATGGCAGGAACATTCTTTATTTTCCTGTATTACACCATGTGCAATTTGTTTTGTTACTTCTTGAAAAATGCTACTTTGCTCATTGTTTAGTTTTGATTGTAGTATAGTTAAGCCTTTCTTATCTTCATACTGACACATGGTGTTTTCTACTTCTATCATAGCTAATTCTGCCTCATTTGTTATTAGTGGTTCTCCCAGTGGTTCTTGGCTTCCTGTTACAGAAGGTTGACTACTGTCAGGAGTATCCTTATCTAGTTGGGCTTGGAGTTCTTCTTCATGTTGCTGTTCATTGTGCAACATTGTTTTGTGCTGTGTAAAGTTTACATCAGTTATAGTGCTTTCATTTGCTTTGAAAGCATCTTCATATGAATCATAGTTATCTAGTAATTGTTCTTCTTTTCTCCATGGTTTGAATAGTTGTAGCAGGGACATGTAATATACTTCTTTATTTTGAGGAGTCTTCAATGACAATTTGATATGATTAATTAAATTTGGTTTAGTGAGTTTAACTAAGCTGCCTTCACAGTCTGTCACTCTATATTTACCTTTTTTTCATCAGGTTTCATATTATTTTTGTATGTGTAGTTTTGGGCTATTTGGTATAGACACATGTTTTCCAAAGTATTACTTCTGTTTGGGTAGTATGTGTCCAATAAATTGTTTTTTAAAATGTCTTGGCTGTTGGGATCATGTTTGGCTATTGTTTCTATATCTTCATATGATTTTAGAACTCTTTTTCTAGATTTAGCTGGACCAAGACTCAGCCATACTATATTTTCAGATTTACCATACAATGAAGTACCAGTTAAACGATCAGCTCCTTCATAAGATCCACATTCTCTATGGGTGAGCATTTTTATGCCCAAGCTGTATAATTTCTGAGATACTGTTTTATCTGATGACAGGTCATTCCAGAGGTCTTGGAGCTCTGGCTTTTCTGCTTTAGTTAAGTATGCTGTGACATATCGTGCAACTGCAGTAGAAGTGTCTGCAATGTACTGCACATCTATGTTTGCATTCCATAATTGGGCAATGATTGCATTATAATCATTGATATATTTTTCTTCTTCTTTTCTTTTTATGTAATATGTATTTTTAGGTGACTTACCTTTAACACTATGTCTAACTGAAGACATGAGGTTGTTTACTTGACCTGTATTTGTAACTGGTCTAGGGAAACCAAATCGTCATTTGGTGTAGTATTTGCCTTTGTTTTTGTATTTGCAACGACAATATTTTCCACATTTGTGTCTTTGAAATTGTAAAATTTGTGCATGAAGATCACTATTTGTGGCTTCTGATGGAATTTCACAAGTGACATATTTTTCAATAAACTGTAAAACAGTGGCATCACTGTCTTGACCAAATTTAGGAGCATCTTTAATCCATAAAAGCATGTGGATATGTGGTGCTCCTCTGGCTTGGTATTCTTTTCTCCAAAAGAAGTGTTGCACTTCTCCAAGGGGAGGAACAGTTTTATTACAAATAAAATGTAGCATAGCAATGAAGCGATGGTGAAAATATCTTGAAACATTAACAGGATCCAAAGAACAAAGTTCTCCAGGTGTTAGAATATCTATGTTTGTTTTGTTTTTATTTGATATGCGTAGGAAATCATGTAAATCTTCCCATGCATAATCTGCACAACTTAATGTAACAAACCAAGTGGGTGGGCCAAGGTTCCTGATCATACAACGTACATCTCCATGATGTCGAAACCAGTACTCTTTAGTACCACGCATATTTGCTAATAGATTTGTAATATTTGATTATAAAACCTCATCCTTTTGTTGCACTTTCTCTAATAATTGTGTAGCCGTCATATTTTGAAAGTGTGATCCTGATTGTAATATGTGTGCAACTCCGTAACATAAAGTTGCTACTTCACTTTCAAAGAGTAGGTGGAATATGTATTCCACATTTTGTCTAAATCTGGGATCTTCAGAATACATCCGTAATGAGCGGTATTCTGAAGCTGATATTTGAATAGGTCTATCTTCATACCTTCCTCATTTGCCAGTAGGAAAGATTAGAGGAAAAGCACATGCTTCTATACTTTTTTCCCATATACTGATTGGCGATCCTTTTGTTTGACGCATTTGGTAAGATTCCAGTACATCTTGTACAGTGTCATTACAGTGCAAAGGATGAATTGTATAATGGTCTAAAGTATTTAATATTGTAGCAGGATCTAGTAGGACAAATCAACCAGCTTCTTGTGTTTCTTGAATTATTTAAGTTGTATCTTTCAAGTTTTCTTCAATATTAATTTCTTTGTAATATTCATTATTCTCTTTAAGATATTGGAAGGCTTGTCTAACTTTATATAAATCTACCAGCTGTTGCCATTTTTTTTGTCTTTTGTAGGTACTCCATTTACTAATATAATTAAAGATTGCTGCATTGGACGTTGCACTCCTAGAGTATGCACATTTTCTTTTAGATTTAATGGTAAATAAACTACTTTTCCACAAATGCCTTTTACCAATTCAGAGGGAGGTAATTTTGCTGTTTTTGGTTGAAGGCGTATTATTGCTTGAAATGGGTGTACTGTTTGAATTATGATGCTCTCATATAAATTAAGTTGTTGTAGAGGTTTTGGTACTGGGTATAATTCCAAATTATTTGTGATAGAACGTGAAGGAGTTTGGTTGTTGTCAAGTTTTGTAGTGCAATAACTGCAAAGTATTAAGGGCTCAGTTATTTCATATTTGTTTTCTGCTACAAGGTAGAGAGCTAATTCAAACCATTTAGAATCTTCATTGTCTATTATTTTGTATGATAGGTCCACAGTTTTTGTGTTACTTTTATAAAATATTCTACGGCAACATACACATACATGGTTTGGTACTTCAGCTGATGTATTTTTAAATTTTAGTATTTCTTTTTTGTATGTGTTTAGCAAAAGGTTGCCATGTGTAGAACTGTTGCTTAATTGTTTTAAAGCTATTTCATTCTGTAAATGGCTTTCACTTCCAAAATATTTTTTCTGGATATAGTGAATTTCTTCAAGTAGGTCTTTTGCTGTACCATGTAGAAGGATGTTATTTAACTTTGCTAATGCTAAAGCTGGACTTTTAGCATAGTACAGTTTATAGACTAGATTTCTTATAGTTGAATGATGTGTTGATATCCTTTTGATATCATGGAAAGTGGTTTTACAAGTAGGTCCTGTAATGGAGGCCAATGAATGTCCTTGTAGTCCTGTGTATGTGCGCACTGGACAGGTATCTATATTTCGCAGTAATTTAATTTTGATTTTGTCTTTGCTTTTTACATATTTATTGAGGAATTGGTGTAAAGATTTGAAACATTGTTTGAGAATGTTACACATTGACGTGCATGGCCATTTGTACACTAGACGTTCTGATTCAGTTGAATGGAGGGGTAATTCTAAGTTTTCAGGGCATATTTTTGTAAGGAGTACTTCTTGTTCCATTATGGTATTATTCACTTTTTCATAACCTCGACCACTGCTATTTATGGTAATTGTATTCGTTTGCATTTGTTTGTAAGCTTCTTCATTAAAATATGGTGCAGATCTCCTCACAACACATCGCTCCCCAAATAGGAATATGCCACATCACTCGCAAAGAAGAACGCTACACGTCCCATATCAGAATAGAAATTTAATGCACAACCAAATCACAAAGCTCATACAGCCATCAGTCCATGAACTACAAAACACATATCACCATCGTGGGCTGCATCCGCAAGGAATGACCAGCTACTACTTGTGTGACGCCCTGTTCCATCATGGTACACAGAGCCACATTCACGTACGAAAAGGCAACATGGAAGCGCACAGAACCGCAGGCCCGTCCCAATGGGGAGGCACTTGTCCAACTGAAAGGCCGAAATGTTGCTCCGAGCCACTAGTACTGCGTAAGGGCATGTGGCCCATTGGCGATCGTCCCATAAGATCGTAATGCTGCTCCACTGATGAACACGAAGCAGCAGGTGTCGTGAGTAAACGCCATCTGCAGGAGTGGCATACAGATGGCAGTGGCAAAAGGGGAGGAGATACCTGTCAACCAAAAGAAAAGAAAAAGAACAGAATGGCCATCAGAACTACATTCGAACAACTCACTCCAATGACCACACTAAATCCACAGCCATATGCATGCTAGCCCACTCCAAAGGATCATCACCACCCCAAAACCACTTGCGACTCATAACTATCTATATCGAGGTGTAAACACCATCCCAAACGAGTGTACCTGTGCATGCGTCTGTCAAAACAGATTCCATCAGATGGGAATGTTAACGTGCATGGACACAAGTGTCTGAAGGCGCGTCGAGACAGGGAGGGCTCAACAAGGCCAGATAGACGATGGTCCCACTATGGCAGCCCTGCATCACATAGCGCAGGGGAGGCGGATAGATTCCAAGAAGCCCTGTACATGGCAAACCCTGTATCAAATCACCTGCCCATGCATCCATTCATCATTCCCTCATCCTGTTATAAAAACGCCTGAATATTTACTCACAAAACATTCGGAATTTCCATTGAGTCTGTGCGTCATGCAGCCTGCAAAATCCACAGTGTCCCAGCCCGTAATTTCAGTGATGTGAAGTTACATGAATTTGGGAACGTCCGGCCTCATCGCCCACGTCACAATTGCGCATCCCAAACTATTCATATCAATCATTGCTTCCTCGCCATGGCCTCTGTCTCAAGGACATCGAACAATAGAACGTTATATCTGCAGTCAGACCAGTGGGCATCTCCCCGGCGCTAGCTGAAAACCGAAAGCGCCGGCCTTCGAATTCCTCATTTGCAACATCACGTCGAAAAGGCATCTGTGGCCGTTTGAAATCACAAATTAATCCATCTAGTGCAGCTGTGTGTGAAAATGTCAACTGCCATCACCCAGTAATGGGACGCCCCGCCCGTCGTTGCAACTCGGTACAGTGATGCATGAGGGCCCACCGTTACTCGAGTACTACGTTCCACTAACCCATCACAAGTCTGTTCGCGACTGCAAAGATTGTATGTGAAACAATGGGACCATAGCCGATTGTACATATCAACAAATGTTACACGGCCATCGGGTACAAATACATGATTGCAATAGCAAGATGCCGTTCCTCGAATAGCAGCGTTGTGTGCGGGACGTGCTCGCCCAAAGGGGAGAGCAGCTTGCACAGGTGGAATGAATCACCACAGGTGGAGGCCATACAGCCTGAAAACACATAAAGTGCACACCCAGTCTCCTCCCACAACCACACCCACTCCGAAATGCTACCGGCAGGACTCGCGATGTTGGCCCTGGGGGACCTGATAGCACTGCAAGTACTCCAACTCCAAGAAGAAGACGAACACCAACTACAACCGGCCGCATGGAGGAGACGCAGGAGGAGGAGGAGGCCAAGGCAGGGCCCGCAAGGGCCGCCAGCACAGCCACTACCACCACGCAGGCAGCCCGCAATCCCACGGCTCCGAGCACATCCGTTCAACCTCACTGATGAGCAGATCCACACCCTCTACCGTTTGGACCGGGACACCATAGCCGCAATAGTGGACATGACACAGGCTGACCTTGTCAGCATGATAGACAGCCCAACCGCCATCCCACCCCTACTGAAGGTGGTGTCTGTACTCCACTTCCTGGCCACGGGGACCTACCAGCACACAGTCGGACAGTTGCATGGCATTTCTCAGCCACTGTTCTCACGGACACTATTGCAAGTGCTCGATGCCCTCCTGAAGCACGCAGACGACTACATCTCTCTACCACGCTCGGAGCAGGACATTACCAACACAAAAGTGGGATTCCATGCACTTGCCGGCATACCGGGTTGCATTGGTGCCATCGACTGCACCCATGTGGAATTGGTCGTCCCACATGCCATGGAGGCCCAGTACCGCAACCGAAAACAATTTCATTCCCTGAATGTACAGATGGTGTGTGACTCCAACAGGATCATTACACATTGTTGTGCCAGATTCCCTGGATCAACCCATGATTCTATGGTCTTGAGGAACTCTACTATACCACGCTACATGGAGCGACATGCAGGGAACAGATCCTGGCTACTCGGTGAGTCTCTTTTCATGCATGATGATGCGGGGTATGTGATGCGGCAATGACCTGGCAGGAAGGGGTTGGGGGTGTGCGTACGTAGCAATGGCATTCCACATCATACGTTTATCGTCCACATACAGGTGATGCTGGGTATCCACTGAAGAGATGGCTCCTCACACCAGTTCGGAACCCACGGAACCAGCAAGAGCAGGACTATAACCATGCCCACTCACGTACCCGTGTAGTCATTGAACAGGCATTCGGCCTACTGAAGACTCGTTTCCACTGCCTCAGCAGGTCTGGCGGGGCACTCCTGTACCGCCATGAGAAGGTTGCAAAGATGGTGATGGCATGTGTCATGCTCCACAACATGTGCGTACGTAGAAATGTGCCCATGCCCCCTGACGCAGAACTGCAAGCACCTGATGATGGTCATGATGAGGGTGGGGATGTGGCAGCACCTCAAGGAGTCTGCGAGGCACCGGAGGGCCGTGACATTCGTCAGCATCTCATTGATGCATGCTTCTAGCACTCACGCCTGGTGGCTGATACATGGACACGGGACTCGTGGCACTGTGTGTGTCTGGTACATGCACAATATGCACTATACGCCTAGGATGGCCTAGTACATTATGATCATTGTCGACACATCTCATTGGTTGATCATGGACTTGTTTATGGCATATGTGATATCATGTTGAACACACTATCGACCCGCCACCCAAGTGAGCCCAACACACCCCCTCCACCCTCCTACCTCCCCCCCGAACACCAGTGTCCAAAGATGCTCATTGTCAGTGGGCTGTCGCTATTGCAAGCCCCCTCTGCGGGTGTCAGGGGCACCCCTGCCTGTGGAGCGCAGGTTCCTCCCAGATCTACGTTGGGGGCTGCCCTGGACGGAACTTGCAACGGATGATGTCTCTGCCTGCTCACGTCCATGCATGTCCCTAAGGGTTTGTGAGAGCTCCGTGAGCACACGGCGCACTGCGGCAAGTTCGGCACATACGTCTTTGGACGTCGCATGCAGTTCCCCCCTCAGGCTCTCGGTGCTTCTCTCCATTTGTGCCCTTAGTGTCTCTGTACCTCTCTCCATTTCTGCCCTGAGTGTCTCAGTTGATGTTTCTATGTCTGCCTTAGTGCCCCCACATTCATCGGCATGGTCCTTGAGGAGCGTGGCCAGTTGCTGCTGTTGCCCGATTAACTGGTCGAGGGACTGTTGCCTCTGCTGGGCCATGGCCATTTGCGGGGGTGTCACAGAGGGGCTGTTGACCTCATGTTGCCTTGCCACGGGGCTTGGGGGGGATGGCCAGTCGTCGTCTTGTGGGTGCCCCTGCGTGGTATTCTCATGTTGTACGGGATGGGACAGACAGGGGGATTGGGACAGGTCATGGATGGATCTGACTTCGACATCCCCGTCTTCTGTGTCGGAGCATGCTGCCATCAATGGGGTGTCACCTATGGTGCTGCTGCCACCAGAGCCAGTGCCTTCTGTGGCATCCGTTGGGGGGACCTGTGGTGGTGGTGTTGTGGGCATGCTGGCTGCTGGGGTGCCTGTTGATGTTCCCTCCTCTGTGCTGCCACCTGATTTGTGCTGCTGCCGTGTCTTGATGCGTGCAGCTGAGGTGGAGGGTCTTTGGCCGTTGGTCTTGGCCCTCTTTGCAGGTGTGCTGGTAGGGGTGTTCTGTTGCTCATCGTTTGGATCGGACCCTGTGGTGGAGTAAAGGAGGGCGAGGGTTATTATTGGGTCTGTGGGTATTGGAATGGCATTGTATCACATGCATTGGGGTGGTAAATGAGGGTGATTTGGGTCGGGGCCTTGGAGGTGCTTTCATTTGTGTGTGGGGTGAGGGTGCAGTTGTTTGGCAGCCTGCAGTTAGGGTGTGCCTGCTGGACGTGTGGTGGGTGTTTTAGGGGTTTTTATATATTTATGTATTTATTGTGGTTTTAAAGTGCGCTATGAGGGCGATGTGTGTGGACGTTCTCCTGGACATGTGTTTCTGTTGCACTATGTGGACACATGGTACTTCACATGATTGGACATTGTGGATTTAGCATTGTTTTATCTGGCCCACCTACCTGATTCTTCTGATGTCTGCACTCCTTTCTCCATCCCTCCGACTCCCTCAATGCTCTCCATTCCGATGGTGGAGGCACAGATTTCTTCCCAGGGGGTCAACTTGATGGGTGACTCATGACCTCCCCCGGTGGCTGTGGCAATGTTGCGGTTGGCAGAGAGTATGCTGCGGACGCGTATCCGCAGGTCGTCCCACCGCTTTCTGCATTGCTGTGGGGTGCGGGGTGCGGTCCCCACCGCGCTTACCCGCTGTGCCACCAGAGCCCATATGGCCTTCTTGTTCGCAAGTGCCGTCCTGGTCATTTGCGTGGAGAAGACGACGGCAGCATTCTCATGGAGGGTCTCTGTTAGCACGGTGAGTTCCTCACGGGAGAAGTGGACCTGCCGCTTGCGGTCGCACGCTTTCTTCGCTACTTTTCCCATTTTTCTTGGTTTCGCTAGGGTGGATGACGGGTTGGGGTGTGTCTCAGGGTAGTGTTTTTAGTGGTTGTGTGGTTTTAGTGGTTTTATAGGTGTACGGCGGGATGTTTCCCGTTCCGGGGCCATGTATTTGCTTCCGTTTCCGTATATTTCCGGTCACCGTACTTTCCGGTAGGCGCACTCTGCGGTTTCCGCTGTGATGGGTGGCGGTATTGCACCTAGGGCGCCGTACGGCGGCGGTGTGGGCCGTTTTGGGGTCATTTCCGCCATCGCGGACTTTGCACTTCCGCCATGGCGTGGTGCTCGTGCCCGATGGGTCGGAATGGACCGCTCTTTGCTCCTTCCTGCAATGGCGGAAACGCTATTTACGCTGTTGCGGTCCGGTCAGTCACTTTCCGCCAGGGTCGTAATGAGGGCCATAGTGTTTTTGGAATAAGACGACAATTGGACTACTGTGCTGGAATGGTGAAATTCACTATAAACTCACAGGAAGATCCACAAGAATTTATAATGTACTTACTACAAGTATTGGAAAACAAAAACATACCTATAAATGAAATCTTTCAGATTTCATACATGTGGAAACATACATGCACTCTCTCCAACAATGTGACACAAGAAGACATCCCCAATGAACGCTTCATATATATATCAATACCAAATTGTGAATCCATTCCATTTCAGCAACTTGTACAAAATGCAAACCATGGTAGATTATGCTCTACCTGCAATTCAGATAATCGCTCCACGTTAGTAATACAAACACATAGTAAATACGTAATACTAATGCTTCTACGTTACAATGCAGATGGTACCAAAAACAACTGCAAGCTGACTGGATTCACACATGGTCAAATATCACTTGGTAAGAAAACCTTCACAACAATAGGTATAATCTACCACGCAGGAGTCACAACCAATTCAGGGCACTACACGGCATATATAAAAAAGAAATGTGGATGGTTTGAATGTAATGACAGTACCATTACTCTAAAGCAGAGATTACCAGCAAATCTTACAAACGCTTATTTGATGTTCTTAAAACCAAAATTTGATAAATAAACTGTATTTAAACGTTTAAGTAAATTTGTGTTAAAAAAATTTAGGGGCCGATTCATGGAACAAACGTGCGCCGAAAATCTACGCGCAAGTAGGCGCAAGCAGGCGCAAGCAGGCGCAAGCGGAAAAAAACAGGCGCACGCGCACGCGTGCGATTCATGGAAGTCCCTGCGCGTGTTCACCGCGGGATGTGCGCCAAACCCGTGCACGGCGCACAAGTCACTGCAACATCGCGAAAGGCGTGCGCGACGGTGCGCGACGCGCACAGTGAAAGCGCACAACCTCAGCGCACACAGCAGAAAGTGGGCGGGACATGGGGCGTAACGCGCGGAATGGGGAACAACACGCGAAAATAAGGGCGTAACTGGGGATGCACTGCACGGAAGCAGAGGTAACGCCCACACGCACACGAACCACACGTATTCATGGAATGGAATAGGGCAAACCCACGCACAGCCAAAGCCTCGCACAAGCTGAAACATGTCCGCCACACGAAGGCAGGCGGTAGAGTCCCAGCGCATCAAAAAAGTGGCGCCGCGGGAAGTAAAATACGCGATTGAGCGGGGTACGTGTATTCCGGGTGTGCGCGGGAAGTTCCACACGCGATTGAGCGGGGTACGTGTATTTCGGGGGTGCGCGGGAAGTGACACACGCGAATGAGCGGGGTACGTGTATTACGGGGGTGCGCGGGAAGTTCCACACGCGATTTGGCCGGGTACGTGGATTCCAGGGGTGCGCGGGAAGTGACACACGCGAATGAGCAGGGTACGTGTATTACGGGGGTGCGCGGGAAGTTCCACACGCGATTTGGCCGGGTACGTGGATTCCAAGGGTGCGCGGGAAGTGACACACGCGATTGAGCGGGGTACGTGTATTTCGGGGGTGCGCGGGAAGTGACACACGCGATTTCGCCGGGCACGTGGATTCCAGGGGTGCGCGGGAAGTTCCACACGCGATTTGGCCGGGTATGTGGATTCCAGGGGTGTGCGGGAAGTTCCACACGCGATTTGGCCGTGTACGTGGATTCCAGGGGTGCGCGGGAAGTTCCACACGCGAATGAGCCGGGTACGTGGATTCCAGGGGTGCGCGGGAAGTGACACACGCGAATGAGCAGGGTACGTGTATTACGGGGGTGCGCGGGAAGTTCCACACGCGATTTGGCCGGGTACGTGGATTCCAAGGGTGCGCGGGAAGTGACACACGCGATTGAGCGGGGTACGTGTATTTCGGGGGTGCGCGGGAAGTGACACACGCGATTTCGCCGGGCACGTGGATTCCAGGGGTGCGCGGGAAGTTCCACACGCGATTTGGCCGGGTATGTGGATTCCAGGGGTGTGCGGGAAGTTCCACACGCGATTTGGCCGTGTACGTGGATTCCAGGGGTGCGCGGGAAGTTCCACACGCGATTGAGCGGGGTACGTGTATTTCGGGGGTGCGCGGGAAGTTCCACACGCGATTTGGCCGGGCACGTGGATTCCAGGGGTGCGCGGGAAGTTCCACACGCGATTTGGCCGGGTACGTGGATTCCAGGGGTGCGCGGGAAGTTCACACGCGATTTGGCCGTGTACGTGGATTCCAGGGGTGCGCGGGATGTTCCACACGCGATTGAGCGGGGTACGTGTATTTCGGGGGTGCGCGGGAAGTGACACACGCGAATGAGCGGGGTACGTGTATTACGGGGGTGCGCGGGAAGTTCCACACGCGATTTGGCCGGGTACGTGGATTCCAGGGGTGCGCGGGAAGTTCGACACGCGATTTGGCCGGGTACGTGGATTCCAGGGGTGCGCGGGAAGTTCCACACGCGATTGAGCGGGGTACGAGTATTTCGGGGGTGCGCGGGAAGTTCCACACGCGATTTGGCCGGGCACGTGGATTCCAGGGGTGCGCGGGAAGTTCCACACGCGATTTGGCCGGGTACGTGGATTCCAGGGGTGCGCGGGAAGTTCCACACGCGATTTGGCCGTGTACGTGGATTCCAGGGGTGCGCGGGAAGTTCCACACGCGATTGAGCGGGGTACGTGTATTTCGGGGGTGCGCGGGAAGTGACACACGCGAATGAGCGGGGTACGTGTATTACGGGGGTGCGCGGGAAGTTCCACACGCGATTTGGCCGGGTACGTGGATTCCAGGGGTGCGCGGGAAGTTCCACACGCGATTTGGCCGGGTACGTGGATTCCAGGGGTGCGCGGGAAGTTCCACACGCGATTTGGCCGTGTACGTGGATTCCAGGGGTGCGCGCGAAGTTCCACACGCGATTGGCCTGGGTACGTGTGTTTCGGGGTGCGCGGGAAGTTCCACACGCGATTGGCCTGGGTACGTGTGTTTCGGGGTGCGCGGGTAGTTCCACACGCGATTGGCCTGGGTACGTGGATTTCAGGGGTGCGCGGGAAGTTCCACACGCGATTGGCCTGGGTACGTGTGTTTCGGGGTGCGCGGGTAGTTCCACACGCGATTGGCCTGGGTACGTGTGTTTCGGGGTGCGCGGGAAGTTCCACACGCGATTGGCCTGGGTACGTGTGTTTCGGGGTGCGCGGGTAGTTCCACACGTGATTGGCCTGGGTACGTGTGTTTCGGGGAGCGCGGGAAGTTCCACACGCGATTGGCCTGGGTACGTGTGTTTCGGGGTGCGCGGGTAGTTCCACACGCGATTGGCCTGGGTACGTGTGTTTCGGGGTGCGCGGGAAGTTCCACACGCGATTGGCCTGGGTACGTGTGTTTCAGGGTGCGCGGGTAGTTCCACACGCGATTGGCCTGGGTACGTGTGTTTCGGGGTGCGCGGGAAGTTCCACACGCGATTTGGCCGTGTACGTGGATTCCAGGGGTGCGCGGGAAGTTCCACACGCGATTTGGCCGGGTACGTGGATTCCAGGGGTGCGCGGGAAGTTCCACACGCGATTGAGCGGGGTACGTGTATTCCGGGGGTGCGCGGGGAGCAGCACACGTGAATTGCACGTGTGGGTCCTCCCAGGTGTACCCTCTACACCCTCCACGGCCCCTGCAGGTGGCTCACACCACAGGGGCCTACCCAGCACATGTCCTGCAGGCACCCCATCCACCATGGCCATGCCCACCAGCCAACCCACATATCAACTAGCACTACTGCCCACCAACGCATGTCCCCCTGCACCCCCAGCCACCAGGGGCAGCCTCCAGCAGGCCCCCACCCATGTCTCCCCCCACCCCCACCCCCCAGCAGTGCAGGGGCAGCCTCAAACAGGCCCCCACTCATGTCCCCCTGCACCCCCACCCCCTAGCATCCAGGGGCACCCTCCACCAGGCCCCCACTCATGTCTCCCACCACCCCCACCCCCCAGCATCCAGGGGCACCCTCCACCAGGCCCCCACTCATGTCCCCCTGCACCCCCACCCCCTAGCATCCAGGGGCAACCTCCACCAGGCCCCCACTCATGTCTCCCCCCACCCCCACCCCCCAGCAGTGCAGGGGCAGCCTCAAACAGGCCCCTACACATGTCCCCCTGCACCCTCACCCCCCAGCATCCAGGGGCACCCTCCACCAGGCCCCCACTCATGTCTCCCAGCACCCCCACCCCCCAGCCACCAGGGGCAGCCTCCACCAGGCCCCCACTCATGTCCCCCTGCACCCCCACCCCCTAGCATCCAGGGGCACCCTCCACCAGGCCCCCACTCATGTCTCCCCCCACCCCCACCCCCCCAGCAGTGCAGGGGCAGCCTCAAACAGGCCCCTACACATGTCCCCCTGCACCCTCACCCCCCAGCATCCAGGGGCACCCTCCACCAGGCCCCCACTCATGTCTCCCAGCACCCCCACCCCCCAGCCACCAGGGGCAGCCTCCACCAGGCCCCCACCCATGTCTCCCAGCACCCCCACCCCCCAGCCACCAGGGGCACCCTCTACCAGGCCCCCGCCCATGTCCGACTCATGTCTCCCAGCACCCTCACCCCCCAGCATCCAGGGGCACCCTCCACCAGGCCCCCACTCATGTCCCCCTGCACCCCCACCCCCTAGCATCCAGGGGCACCCTCCACCAGGCCCCCACTCATGTCTCCCACCACCCCCAGCATCCAGGGGCACCCTCCACCAGGCCCCCACTCATGTCTCCCCCCACCCCCACCCCCCAGCAGTGCAGGGGCAGCCTCAAACAGGCCCCCACTCATGTCCCCCTGCACCCCCACCCCCTAGCATCCAGGGGCACCCTCCACCAGGCCCCCACTCATGTCTCCCCCCACCCCCACCCCCCAGCAGTGCAGGGGCACCCTCCACCAGGCCCCCACTCATGTCCCCCTGCACCCCCACCCCCTAGCATCCAGGGGCACCCTCCACCAGGCCCCCACTCATGTCTCCCCCCACCCCCACCCCCCAGCAGTGCAGGGGCAGCCTCAAACAGGCCCCCACACATGTCCCCCTGCACCCTCACCCCCCAGCATCCAGGGGCACCCTCCACCAGGCCCCCGCCCATGTCCGACTCATGTCTCCCAGCACCCTCACCCCCCAGCATCCAGGGGCACCCTCCACCAGGCCCCCACTCATGTCCCCCTGCACCCCCACCCCCTAGCATCCAGGGGCACCCTCCACCAGGCCCCCACTCATGTCTCCCCCCACCCCCACCCCCCAGCAGTGCAGGGGCACCCTCCACCAGGCCCCCACTCATGTCTCCCAGCACCCCCACCCCCCAGCCACCAGGGGCAGCCTCCACCAGGCCCCCACCCATGTCTCCCAGCACCCCCACCCCCCAGCCCCCAGGGGCACCCTCCACCAGGCCCCCGCCCATGTCCGACTCATGTCTCCCAGCACCCTCACCCCCCAGCATCCAGGGGCACCCTCCACCAGGCCCCCACTCATGTCCCCCTGCACCCCCACCCCCTAGCATCCAGGGGCACCCTCCACCAGGCCCCCACTCATGTCTCCCACCACCCCCAGCATCCAGGGGCACCCTCCACCAGGCCCCCACTCATGTCTCCCCCCACCCCCACCCCCCAGCAGTGCAGGGGCAGCCTCAAACAGGCCCCCACTCATGTCCCCCTGCACCCCCACCCCCTAGCATCCAGGGGCACCCTCCACCAGGCCCCCACTCATGTCTCCCACCACCCCCACCCCCCAGCAGTGCAGGGGCACCCTCCACCAGGCCCCCACTCATGTCCCCCTGCACCCCCACCCCCTAGCATCCAGGGGCACCCTCCACCAGGCCCCCACTCATGTCTCCCCCCACCCCCACCCCCCAGCAGTGCAGGGGCACCCTCCACCAGGCCCCCACTCATGTCCCCCTGCACCCCCACCCCCTAGCATCCAGGGGCACCCTCCACCAGGCCCCCGCCCATGTCCGACTCATGTCTCCCACCACCCCCACCCCCCAGCAGTGCAGGGCCACCCTCCACCAGGCCCCCACTCATGTCCCCCTGCACCCCCACCCCCTAGCATCCAGGGGCACCCTCCACCAGGCCCCCACTCATGTCTCCCCCCACCCCCACCCCCCAGCAGTGCAGGGGCAGCCTCAAACAGGCCCCCACACATGTCCCCCTGCACCCTCACCCCCCAGCATCCAGGCGCACCCTCCACCAGGCCCCCACTCATGTCCCCCTGCACCCCCACCCCCTAGCATCCAGGGGCACCCTCCAGCAGGCCCCCACCCATGTCCAACTCATGTTCCCCACCCAACATGTCATCACAGTCCAGATCCCTGGTCTCTATGGTCAGCCCCCAAATGCAAAACACCCACCCGAGTATTGCATCCACCCACTCATATTCTGCAATTACATCACAGAACACCAATTGCAAGTTCCAAAACAAACACATGTCCCTCACATACACCCAATGGGTGTCAGTGATTCTCAAAACACATAACATGAAATGCATGAAAACAATGAGACACCACACATTGAAGTGCAACAAATAAATAATGTATTAAAGGAAAGATGAATAGAAACAAAAATGAAGAAACAGAAATGTGAATGGAAAAAAATGAAAAGAAGCATGTCCGTTCAAAAAAAAAAAAAATTAAAGAATATAGAAATCCAAAGTAATGTAGTACAAAGTCAATGTCCACCAAACAAAAAAAAAAGTATAAGCCATTGATCCATGGATAATGTTAAAAAAGAAAGTATGTACAATTCCACAACTATGTACAATCCAAGAAGCCAGGGTCCATCATCCCAACAAAATAAAGGAAACCTAACTAACTACACTAACTAATAAAAAAAACTATATACAAAAATGTGGCCAATGTCCAAAAGGTCCAAATGAAATAAAAACAAAAATGAAACTTAACACTACCTACATAACTATGTACAAGGGCAGCGGGCTAGTTCCACGGCTCACTTCTGGATGTGCCGGGCCAGGGCATCATCGAACTCCTCCTCAATGTCCCGGAGGCGGTCCTCCTCCATGGCCCCGAGGTTCCGCAGGGCCGTCGACGTGTCCACCTCCAAAGCCCTGCGGATTGCCTCGAGGCACTCGACCCGCCTCAGGGCCCTCTGCATGGAGTTCTCCGCCCTGACCATTGAGAGCCGTGCCTCTTCCGCCCGCTGCCGCTCCGCATCTATGGCGTGGCCCAACTGCTGCCACACGGAAGACACTTTTTGTCCTGGGTCCTCCTGCCCTCCGGCCGATGCCTGCCCCTCCGTTGTCGAAGGCCCCGAGCCTTCATGGCTCCCACCATGGTGCTGCTGCTGCTGTGCCTCTGCCCCTGCACTGCCTCCTGCTGCCTGCACATCCTCCGCCCGGCTGGGGTGCAGTCGTTGACGTGGCCACCCCTGCTGGACGTCCGACTCCCGACTGTGGCAGGGATGCCTCCTCCACCAGCCTGGCCGCACCGTCAGAGGCAGCTCCACAGGGCACCCAGGTGACTGATGGGTGGGAAGATGGCACAGAGGACGACTGGCGCGTAGGGGGTCCAGCTGAGGAGGGGTCGTGGCAAGCCCCATCAGACGGAGGAATCCGGCCTGGGTGACCTGTCCCAGCAGGCTGACGTGGTCAACGAGCCATTCGAGATGACCTGCAGTCTCTTCATGAAAAGACTGCAGGTCACCTCGCATGGCCCGTTGACGCAACGCCACTCCAGCCAGGACAGGCTCAACCCGGGCCTGGATAGCCACGTCCGCAGGCAGAGGAAGGCCAGTTGACGTCAGCTCATCCCCTGCCTGAAAACTGGTCTGGACATGGGCATCCCTGCTGGTGCAAGATGATGCAGGGACAGGATCAGGGACAGGATTGCACACAGGCACCTCCGCGGCGGCCTGTGCTCCCTCCTGTCCCTGGTCCTGCACTGCACCACTAGCACCAGTGGGATCCCCACCCCCAGACCCCGTCTCCGGTGCTTGCACGGCCTCCTCCTCCACCAAACCCCCCACCAACCTGGATGACTCTGTGCCATCTTCCCCCGTTGGGCCCTGTGGGGTCACAGCTGCCCCTTCTGCTGCCGAGGAGTCCAACTGCAACCTCCGCCTCTTGGACCTCCCCCTGGCAGCTGCGGCCTGGGACGCGGCACCGGACTCCTCACTCCCCAACGAGATGACAACCTGGGAGGGGAGCCGGGCCTTGCGTCTCCGGCTGGCGGTGGGATCCCCGCCGCTGTGCTCCACAGCACCTTCTCCGCCCTCTTCATCAGTTGACGCTGCAGACAGGGAGAAACAAAACACAGGCATCAGGGCACTGTACAATGTACACATACACACATGACAGTTGTACATGAGTGGCATTGGCAAACCTCTGACATGTCATCACAATCCCCAACACACATGTCATTACAACTTGCACACACGAGCCATACCACAGCCATGTTGCAACTGCCAACACCATCCATACACATACAACAGCATCAGCAGCCAAAGGTGAGCCAGACATCACATGCAACACAGGAAGTGCACCACACATGTACACACACCACCACACTTGCATGCATTTGTACACCTCTGCTAAGTGTTGCAGTGTTCAGACGGGCATCCATGTCACATCTGCCCATCAGGCTTCCACATACCGCTGTCACATGCATCCATGTTGCATCACTGTTGCACCCATGTCAAATACACACACATGCACATGTACACAGCGCTGATACAATCAGCTGAAAACAACATACATGCGTGACATCACGGACATGTCTACTCACATACACATTCATACAAACTTGTGTGCCCACACAACTGCATTTGGCATGCAAGCCCACACACACAGGCACCATCCATGTCTCACACATTACAGCCCTCGCATGTGTCAGCCCCACGGCCCTGTACACCCGCACCCATACTCGACCCCATACAAACAGATGTGCAACCTGCACACTACTGAACAATCACCACACGCACTGCTCACAATCAGGATGCATGTACACTCACCGCTCGACTCCAGACGGGTCTGCCTCTCAAGGACCTGGACGTGGAGCGCTGGGGATATGTGTTCCAGGACCCTCATCTGTTCTTCCGACAAGTGGCCCCGGCGCCCCTTGGCATCCGCTGCCTTCAAGAGGCGCCGGGCCTTGGTCAGGGTCCTGGACCTGAAGTCCTCCCAGCGCTTCTTGACATGTTGGAAGTCGCGGACTGCCACCCCCTCCACGTTGATGGCAGTCACGATGTCAGTCCAGATCCGAGTCCGTCCTTCCTTGTCGGCGCGGCAACTTCCGAAGAGGGCATCATACTGCCCCAGGACTTGCTCCACCAGGACACCAACTTCGGTGGCACTGAAGCTGGTGCCCCTCTGCCTCTCTGGCCGGGGGTTGTCAGTGGTCACAGATGGAGTTTGCCCCGACATGACAACCCCAGAGGCAGGAGTGGGTGGGCAACTGGGTCCTGGGGCTGGGCTGTGGAGCGATGGAATCCCAGTCGGGAGTCTTTGGTTCCAGCAGGGGTGGTCACACCAACAGCACCCCTGGCTGATGTGCAGGCAGCAAATGGCAGGGCACGTGGGCAGCAGGCAGTCAGGCAGCAGCAGATGGCAGGTGGGAGCGTGCTCGGGGCTCTGGGGGGCAGTAGTTCGGCCTTCTGGGCAGGAGCGTGGTCTTCCGTGTGCTTACGCGTGGCCAGCTTGATACGGAGTGATTTGGCACGTGAAAATTCTGCACGTCAGCGTGTAATTCGAGGAAAGGCCCTTAGCGCGTAAGCGCGTCTGCACGCATACGCATTTTCATTGGACCAAAGGCCCTCAGCGCGTGAGCGCGTCTGTGACGTGACGTGCGAGGGAGTATCCCTCATTGCACGTGATGACAGTACACACGTGGATCCCAACCAATCGCGTGTGAAAGTTCACGGGACCCCGAAACACACGTACCCTGGCCAATCGCGTGTGGAACTTCCCGCGCACCCCGAAACACACGTACCCCGGCCAATCGCGTGTGGAACTACCCGCGCACCCCGAAACACACGTACCCAGGCCAATCGCGTGTGGAACTTCCCGCGCACCCCGAAACACACGTACCCAGGCCAATCGCGTGTGGAACTTCCCGCGCACCCCGAAACACACGTACCCAGGCCAATCGCGTGTGGAACTACCCGCGCACCCCGAAACACACGTACCCAGGCCAATCGCGTGTGGAACTTCCCGCGCACCCCGAAACACACGTACCCAGGCCAATCGCGTGTGTAACTACCCGCGCACCCCGAAACACACGTACCCAGGCCAATCGCGTGTACGCTCGCTCCCCTCCGATCACACGCGATGACACCCGAATACGGGAAACCAACGAGTCCGCCCACACGGAGGCGTCCCGCGCCCGCGCACAGCATAAAAGTGCGCGCAAACAACAAACGCGTATATACAGCGACGATGAATGCCCCATTTGTTGCTGCAGTGATTGTGGGACACCGCAGGAGGAGGAGAATAGCCAGGGCACGCATTTTTGCACCACGGACAGGCCTTTTTGGGATGCCTGACGACCAGGTCTACGGCAGGTATAGGTTTCCACCCCATATCATCCTAGACCTGGTCAGGGAGTGGGAAGATGACCTCACATCCCCCACCCTTTGCTCCCAAGCATTGAGCCCCTTGGAGAAGCTGCTCAATGTCTTGCATTTCTTGGCCACTGGGTCCTTTCAGCGGACCACTGCCATAGTGGGGGGGGTCTCACAGGCCACGCAGTCACGCTGCCTACACCAGGTACTGGCAATCATGACAGCGCGCCCCTCAGTCCGCAGGCACATATACATGCCCAGAACACCCGCAGAAAGGCAGGCCGTTGTCCTGGATTTTTTCAGGGTGGCACACTTCCCCAAAGTGCTCGGTGCCATAGATTGCACCCATGTGGCCCTACGTCCACCTAGGGCCACTGAGCACATCTACCGAAACCGCAAGCACTGGCATTCCATCAATGTACAGGTGGTATGCGATGCAAAGGGAATCATCACCTCTGTGTATGCAAACTACCCTGGCTCCACCCATGACAGTTTCATATACAGAATGTCCGCCCTGAGCCGGGCCCTGGAAGCTGGGCAGCATGGCGACACATGGCTCCTAGGTGAGTACAAATGCCCTTGCACATGCATGCAAGTCACACACAGACAAATATACCAACCCTAATAATCTGAACAATTATCACCTCCCCAGGGGACAGTGCCTACCCTCTGAGCAACCACATGATGACGCCAATCCGGAACCCCACCACACCACCCCAGGTAAGATACAACGCTGCCCATATTGCAACCAGGGGCATAGTGGAGCGCACATTCGGAGTGCTCAAGTCACGTTTCCGCTCCCTTGACCGCTCTGGTGGGCAACTACTCTATGCACCAGCAGTTGTGTGCAGGATCATTGTGGCAGCATGTGTCCTGCACAATGTTGCAACACGGCAGGGCGTCCCGGTGGACATGGTGGTGCCCCCACATCCCCAACCACAGGCACAGGCGCTGCCCATGGGAGGGGACAGGGCACGTGGCGAGGTAGCCCGGACCCAGCTTGTGGCCACATTTTTCACCTAAACTCCCACCCCTGCGGAGTGCACACAGGCCTGGCACATACCAGGTGACAATCGATGATGACAAAGTGACAGTCAACTGTCACAACCCTACCACCCTGAGATAGTTGCCATGGAAGTGCCACATCGTCTGCATCCCTAGCTACTTAAACACAAGCTATCCTGTGCAACCAAAATGCACACATATGACATGTGACATGACATGAGCCATACACAAGTATTACAAGGCACAATGAGGCAGGGGGGGGGAACAAGGAAACACAGAGAACGGTACTACTAGGCCAGGTGTCATTGTGATTGTGCAAGTGCAGGGGTAGGGGGAAGGGAAAAGTGCAAGGGTGGGGGGGAGTCCAGTACAGGGGAAGTAGGCCAAACAATTATACATAGGTCGCCTGGTGGCAACTGCTAAGGTAAGTGCAGATGAGTGCTGGGAAGGGAGGGCTGTAGGGATAGAGAGACAGTACTGCAGTGCAGGGGTTGCCAGGGTGGCAGTGCAAGTGGACAGTGGCTGGGCCAGGGACCGAGGTTGGTGAGAGTGGCCCAGTTGCAGCTCCTGTGCAGTTCCAGTGAACAATTCTGCAAGGGAGAGGCAGAGAGTAAGCAGAAGCAAAGAGGAAGGTCTTGAGGTGCTTCCAGAACTGGAGATGGTTCCCCTCAAGTTCAAGTCAGGAAGCCTGTTTGAGGGGGAGGGTCCTGCTGCGGAGAGAAACCTACCCCCAGCTAGTTGCTCTGAGAAGCGGATGACCTGGACATGCAAGGTGTGCATCACACACACCTGCAAAACAGGCCATGGCCATCACTGTCATGTCAGTCAAACCCTCCCAAACATCAACATGACATGGCAAGCAATACCCATACACCGACCCAGTAACGATAAGGTACACATTTCCATGTCCTAAATGTACAGTGGCATCGGACAATGATGCCTGACCCGGAATCCGATGAAATGACAGACCAACAAAATGTCCCACCAAAAATAAATCGATTCCAAATGCATTACAACAGTCGTAGACGTAACATCACAATGAATGCCTGGCTATATGCACATGATGCATTGCAAAATGAACACTGCAGCTCATGTGTGCAATGTCCTACTCCTGCATCACACTGCTCAGCGCACAGCACAGTGAACAGCCATTGCGTGTGATGCACACCCTGAGCATCACATCTAAGTGACAGACTACATCAAACATCAAATTAGGCATGTACTGGAACCATAATCGGTCACAGAACATGTGCTGGCGGGACACAGTGGGCACCAGAAGGCAAACAGTGTACACGTGGATATGCAAGGGTGGGAGTACATGGAGTGCATCCGAGTGCAAGTGTGTGGTTCTGCAAGGACATGCACTCCACATATGCATGTGCACTCAAGTGACCATCAGTGTTCCCTACACATCACATGTGAACATCCACCATGTGTACACCCCAGCATGTCAAACCACTACTATCCCCTCGCACCTGAAAGGAAAACACAACACATGAACAGGCATTGATCAGCAGAACACAACATGTACATAGGACAACAACATTACAATGTCAGAGTTCCCATCACACTGCAGGGCAACGCAACTATCAACAACAACCCCCCCCCCCCTCGCAAATGACCATGACCCACTGAACAACTGCACCTGGGTCATGGAGCCTCCAACCCTCATTCCCACCTGGCCACAGGATCACCTTTACCCTTCGTGTCCATCTCCAACCTTGTGTGTAAAGAGATGCCTGAACCCTCAGAATCCACACTCATTTCCAAAATCACATAATCCAAGGCATGAAAAGGAACCCAAACACCCTCCAGTAGATGACTTGACATAGCAGTACGTCTCAAAGGCCAAGTACTACCACAATGATGCAACAACCAAGGTAGCACAGCAAAACAATGTCACGACAGGATGTGAGACATGTGTGGTACATGACATAGGATGATGCACCATGAATGGATGTGTACTGTCACAGATCCCCTGTACAGGCGCTGGAGTCTCATGAAACAACCACCCACACCATGTCCCGGGTGCCTGCAAGGTCAAACTCACACAGGCCCCTGAGATCCTGGTGGGGAAAGAGGTTCAGGGATATGCAGTCTGGACAGGTGTAGACACACTGGATGACTGGAATGCGTGGCAGGTGAGGGGAGCAGGAATGACACATGAAACCAGGGAATGCACGAAAATGTACAACCTGCATGAACACATGCACAATCCAAACAAACTTGGACATCATTGTCATGGCCTTCTGTAGTCCAGGCTCAGGAGTGGTACGAACCAACCACCCCCTCTAGGGTTTTGGCGCCTGCAAGTTCGGGGCTTACACAGGCATCCGCAACCCCAGTGGGGAAAGAGGGTCAGGGAACATTGCTTGGATAGGCATGGGAAGCAGGAACACCGGGTAGAGGGTACAGGTTTCGAAATTGCATAGGATCAAGGGTGATTAGGGTAAAAAACATACCAAATAGGACCACACATACATCCATGCATCAGTACACTCCCCAGCAAGCCTATGCAGGGCAGTTTGTAAGAAAATACAACAAGACACTTAGCTCTGGTTTTGAGTGCTGGCCTCCTGCCTGCGCACTCTCAGGTCCGGTTACAGGAGCACTGCAATGCTGCAAAGAGAGACACAGTCAGCAACCAGTACATGCCAATTACACAAAAACACAACACAAAACATGCCCCATAACAACATACAACTCTACAAACAGACAATCTGTGCTCCATGCTTCGTACCCATATATAACATCACCCCTGTGACGGGTCATTCACAGTCAATGCAGTAAGTCAGCCGCTGGTGGGTGCGTGGCAAATGGAACACCAATGTGTCACAATTCACACAACATGCAATGTTCCCTGGGTAAGCAGACAGACCCATATGGCAAGCCATGACTACAGAGCAAGTTGCGTACCACCATGACCAAAACAAAGTTGCCAGTGCATTTATCATGAAGTACGTGGAATAGACATGCACTGCACCCGAGTATGTCCCTTGCTGTATGTCCCTGTGAGCTGCCCCTTTCCATGTCTTGGAAGGCTACATGGTTGATACAAGTGCCTCAATGAACCTTGGTGTACCGCAGGGTATGTGCCACTGCCCCAGCATGTGTCCCAGACAACCCTACTATCAACAGCCATCAGTCCACAAACACATCTGAGCTGCATTGTGTGCTTCAACACCAATATTTGTCTAAGCTCACCCTCAGTGCTGTGACTAAGCCTGCGCGTGCAACTCGCCTGGTGCAAGCTTTGCTGTCTCGTGGCCCCCCTGTGATGCTCACCTTGCCTGGAGTTCCTTGGAACATGTCAGCAGTTCTAGGATGTGGGTCTGCAATCACTGTGGCTCTGCTTGTGCACACATGTGCATGTGGGCACCAACAAACGGGTCAGGAATTACGTCGTCCAATGGGCCAGGTCTGCTGGCAAAGGTGCTCTGGTGCCTCATCCCCCTGCAGAAAGTGCATGAAACACATGATTAATGCATCAAAGTGATCTGTGTGTGTCTCATCAGGCATCTCATTACTTGACCATGTCAGAGAGTCACATCACAAATCACACCATCAGTCCGTCTTTCACCTCCAAAGTGTGGAACACTATCTACAGCATGATTTGCAACAAGCACGTGTACAGGAAAGATATGAAACATAATACACAATGCATAGCAATCAATGTCCACATTAATCATGACACGCCCCATCTAGCAAAAGCAGAACAGTGGACAATTACACCTAAATCATCCCCACTAGGGGTGTCAACACAAGTCAAAAAGCACCAGACATGCCACAGATATGACAGTCCAAAGCCCTTGTGTAAAATTCTGTTACACCGAACCATCCTTGCGAGCCCATGGATAAGGGAGGCAGGAGTGGCATATGTGAGTCAAGGAACCCAAGCAGCAAACACATACACAAGACAACCATGAAGGGCCCAGCTGGAACAGACAGTGGATGCCTTCAAAAACCACAAGGCACCGCACTGTCACATGTAAGCACAATAGACTACAAATTTTAAACTAACTCAACTATTAACTAATTACACTAACTATGGAAAACCTACATTACCTATTTAAACTAACTATCAAACAGAAACTTAACTAACTAAACTAAAAGAAAAATCAAAAATGGCCACATACGACCCGGGGGGGAGGGGAGGCACCCAGGAGGGGGGAGGTACAGGGTGCTGCTCAACATCCACATGCGATGATGCTGAGCCAAAAAAAAATACCTCCATGGGCTCAACGCCTTCACAGCACGACCTATGTGGGAGATAGATGGTCGTCCGAGTCTGGCTCATCCTGAAAAGGAGGACGTGGCACAGTAGCCTGGCCACGCCTAGCCGCAGCTTGCCCCTCGTCGGCAGCAAGTCTGCCGGACAGGTGAGCCTGGTTCTGTGTGGCGATGTTACATAGGTCTGCATGCAGGACCTCACGTGATACACGTGCTTCCTCTTGCAAGGTAGCACGTGTAACACGGAGTTCCTCCTGCAAGGCCTGGCTGGACAACCGCTGCACCTCCCGGCAAGCCTGTAGCTCAGCCGAGATGGTGCGCTCAAGCTGTGCAAACCTCTCCTCTGCCTGCTGCCTCTGGGACATCATAAGGACACCCAGAGTGGATCTGAGGGAGGCATACTCCTCCCTCAGGGCATCCATGTGCGCCTCTGCGTGAGCAGCAATTGCTTGACGCAGAGACGACATTTCAGCCTGGCGTGCCCTGTCTGAGGCCGCCATGCCCAGCCTGAGTGAGCGGGCCGTGGACCGTGCCGCCTGCTGCTGGAGAAGCACCTGCCTAGCAGGGGGGAGCACAGATCAGGCCACACGCTCCATGCTGTCAGCGATGTTCTCCATTGCTGCCCCCTGCCGTTCTGAATTGGCAGTCATGTCTTGCTCCCACTCAGTATACAGCGGTTGCGCGCGGCGACCGCGTTGCCGGGCTTGACCCCTGCGGGACCCAAGGACCGGGGGTCCTCGCTGTGTTGGCACCGCCTGCGGCTGCACGACTACATGCCCCCGTCGACGTGATGTCCCAGGCACATCAGTGACTGGTGTGGAGGGTGACCCTGCGTCCCGATCCACCACGGGCGGAGGAACCAAGACTGTCTGATCCCTCAGTGCAGGGGTCGCAGACAGAGGAGTGTCCACATCAGAATCACTCACCCCTGACACATGGACTTGATGGTCATCCAACTCAACATGGACGTCAGAGTCGTCATCAAGGCTGGACTCATAGGCAGCCAGAGACAGGATGGACTGCAGCACTTGGGGGTTTTCGTGGCCTACCACCCCACGACCCCCACTAGTGCCGGGTTGATGTGGTCTTACCAACCCTGTGTCTGGCATGACAACACCATCCTCTGCATCCATTGCGTCATCACCTGAATAATAGAGAGGAAAAGGTCAGTACACATGTCAGAAGCACACAACACACACACACACACACCGACAGCAAAGGCATCTGGCAGACATGTGACACACAACATATGACCTTGCATGCATGCTGGGTCTACTTAGAATAGCTTCTGTGATCAGACCTGTTGAAAGGTGGCAGTTTGCATGGAAGTGGGTCTATGCAGTGCAGAAAATGTGTACGCCACTCACTACCTACATGTACAAGCACTCCATGGTGTGTGCCAGGAAATGTGAAGGCAGTGCAATGTCAAAATCAGACATCACGTGCATTGTGTATTCAATGTGTACCATGTCTAGAAGGCAAGCACCCCTCCACCCCAGTACCAAAGCAGGGATGCCTAGCATGGTATCAAAAGGCTGACCATACACCTGTGTATTGACAAGCAGTGTTGACTGGCATCAACAGCTTAATGTGATTTCAATTACAACACTGCAAATGATGCTGGGACAGTGGGCAGGACACATGATGGAAGATCCGGAGGCCGGCCACGTGTGAAGAAGACACGACAAGAGTTGGACAGAGTCATTGGCCATTGAACAGGCTGAGGCCTGTGAGCCACACAGATTGTCAGAGCCTAAACATGTGTGCAACGCAGGACTGAGCCACAGTTGACATGGGGAGGCCGATAATATGGCAGGCAATGTATGTAACCAAGGACTCATATTACAGTGATCATCCAGTCAAGGACACATAGGGGCATGTGTGCAATGCACATGGAGCATGAATGGGCACTCATGTCCCTGCGGGACATCTGACCCATGCACAGTACAAGTGGGATGCCCTGCATCGAGTACTAAGGCTGTACCACACGGCATATGTCTGGCAGTTTCTAAGCTGGAAGTTAGCATCTACACAGGACACATGAACATGAAACTACACATTGGCAAGAATGTAGCAGACCAGTGCAAAGGTGGAACTGGGGTGCAGAGTGGCGGAGGAGGGGCAAGGGAGCATGGCCACATGGAGTCCCGCATGCAGGCAGAGGAGACATGCATGACGGTGGCATTGCATTACTTACACATCAGAACCATGTACAGGTCACATGTAGCAGCAATCATGCACAACACATCCCACAAGTGAAACACACACGTCCTCAACAACTACGCATCAACACTCACTGGACTGGGCATCAAAGTCCAGCATCTCTCCCACACCTTCGACCAATTCTGGTGGTATGAACTCCGCAACGAGAGCCTCATGCGGAGTGAGTTCTTCCTCCTCTGGTGCAGGCCCACCGCCAGTCACCAGAGTCAAGTTGTAATTTGAGGCACGCTTGGCCTTAGTGCTGCGCTTGATGTCATTCCAGCGCTTTTTGCACTCCTGCGCCGTGCGCACCTCATGGCCGAATGAACTGACATGTTCCGCCACATGCTTCCAGTGGGTGTCACGTTGGGCAGCCGTAGTCTGACTATTGGCACCCACTAGCATGTCACGGCTGTGTCCCCGCACGTAGTCCACGAGGAAGTCCAGTTCCTGCTTACAGAAAGGCTTCTTCCTCGACGTGCAGGAGGTCGTGGCTGTGTGTGGGGTCCCAGCCTGTGCTGCAGATGCAACCTTCCTCCTCTTGGACTGTGGCGCAGACCCTGGCTGGCTAATGCCGCCCTGACCAGTATGGCCAGTGGGTTGGGTGGATTGAGCCGAGGGAGTGGCAGGTGGAGGGATGACCAAAGGCCTGACTTGTGTCAGTGGCAGCTGGGTGCCCACTAATGGACCCTGCGCAGCAACATCAGCTGTGGCAGGGTCATTGACCGCAACGGTCCTGGTTGGCAGACTCACAACCGGGGTGCTGTTGGGTGCATCTGCCCCTGCACTTGCCAACACCCGGCTGTTCGGGGCAGCAGATGACATGACTGCCCCAGGGACACGTGTCTTGGTCTGAGCAGCCCGGCCTGCCCCAATGGTTTCCCCCCTGGCCTGTTGGAGATCTACCAAGGGCTCTTCAAGTGCCAACGCAGCCTGCGCTGGCAGACCCTGAGCCTGGGTGGCGGTGTCCACAACTGCACCTGCAGCTACCGCTACCCTTGGGCCCGTGGCAGTCGATGAAACGGACTGCCGGGTCATACGGGTGCCAGTGCCAGATGCAGGAGCTGCATCCCCCTGAACCACAGGGGGTGGTGGCATGGCTGCACCAACACACGGCACAACATTGTGCTCAAGTGGCGCACCCCTGCCTCTTCCCCCTCTGTGGCTGCCCTGGACACCCTGGAGTCCCCCTACTCCCTGGTCACCACGGCCACGTCCCCGACCACGCCCGCCACGAGGAGGACGCCCAGCTGAGGCGCCCCTCACCTTTGGTAGCCTCCCTACCATGGCACAGATGTTATAGTGCTGGCACAGATGGAGTGGTGCCAATGGGAGGTGTACAGCACAATTGACCTGGGCAATTGGGGTGAAGGGGGTGGGAAGCAAGATGTTAACAGCCCCCCTGCACCTGCAAGGCTGTATGTGACCCCGGTGATGTGTTGACGGGTCACGCAACGCTCAGGCACCCCAAAACTGCAGTAAAACCGTGCACGCAACCCTGCAGCCTACGTGCGTGGATTAAACCTCCCGCAGTACGCGGTGGCACCCAGTAACACGTATAACGCGCACGCGTGGGACACGCAGGCTACGATGACATCGAAAATGGGTGCGATACACAGGGGCACCCGCAGTGGGAAAAGGAGCGTTTGCGACTCACCGTCTGACTAGCGCGATGCAGAAAAACACGCGTAGCCAATACCCCCGCCAAAAGAAGAGATACGTCCTTGAGAGCTGTGAAGTAGATGGCGCGCGAAACAACTGGAAGCAGCAACACACGTCAGTCTCCACGAAAGGCACGTACAGCGAACTGCTGGGCCCGCTCACCTTTAACCCGTGCTGAGGGAAACGCACGCGCGCGTCACGTCACATGCGGACGTGCACTTTTTCACGTTTGATTACGCGCATTACACGCGGACGTGCAGTTTTTCACGCGCGCTTACGCGCATTACACGCAGCGTGCAGATTTTTCACGTGCCTAATCACTCCGTATGAAGCTGGCCACGCGAAGACACACGGAAGACCACGCTCCTGCCCAGAAGGCCACTTCACTGGCCCCCAGTGCCCCAAGCAGCCTCCCACATGCCATCTGCTGCTGCCTGCCTGCCTGCCTGCTGCCACCGTGCCCTGCCATTTGGTGCCTGCACATCAGCCATCTGCAGGGGTCCAGTTGCTGTGTCCACCCCTGCTGGTACAGAAGAGTCCCGACTCAAATGACATCGCTCCACAGCCCAGCCCCAGGACCCAGTTGGTCACCCACTCCTGCCCCTGGGGTTGCCATGTCGAGCACATCCACATCTGACACCAGTTGCAACCCCGGCCAGAGGGGCAGAGGGGCAGAGGGGCACCAGCTTCACTGCCACCGAAGTTGGTGTCCTGGTGGAGCATGTCCAGGGGCAGTATGATGCCCTCTTCGGATCGTCCCGCGCCAACAGGGAAGGACGGGAGAGGACGCGGAGGGGGTGGCAACCCGCACCATCCAGAAGGTCAAGAAGCGCTGGGAGGACTTGAGGTCCAGGACCCTCATGAAGGCCCGGCGCCTTGTGGAGGGGGGCCGGGGCCGCATGAGTTCCATCCAGTTGAGGGTCCTGGAACGCGTACACCCAGCGCTCCACGCCCAGGTCCTTGAGAGGGAGACCCGTCTGGAGTTGAGCGGTAAGTGGCCAAGCATTGCTGTGTGAGACAGGGCATGTTGCAGTGTGCTGGTTGTCTGATACTTGCCTGCATGTGTGACATAGGCCATGTACGCATGTATGTGTGCAGGGACATCATGGTAATGCATGTGCGACCTGTAATGTGTGAACCGCATGGTTGTTGCATGTGTTTGAATGTGACATGGGGAGCCCTGTGCAGATTGCACACATGACAGCATGGAAGTCTCTGTTCCTGGACATGGGTGGGGGCCTGGTGGAGGCTGCCCCTGGTGGCTGGGGGGTGGGGGTGCTGGGAGACATGGGTGGGGGCCTGGTGGAGGGTGCCCCTGGTGGCTGGGGGGGTGGGGGTGCTGGGAGACATGGGTGGGGGCCTGGTGGAGGCTGCCCCTGGTGGCTGGGGGGTGGGGGTGCTGGGAGACATGTGTCGGACATGGGCGGGGGCCTGGTGGAGGGTGCCCCTGGTGGCTGGGGGGGTGGGGGTGCTGGGAGACATGGGTGGGGGCCTGGTGGAGGCTGCCCCTGGTGGCTGGGGGGTGGGGGTGCTGGGAGACATGTGTCGGACATGGGCGGGGGCCTGGTGGAGGGTGCCCCTGGTAGCTGGGGGGGTGGGGGTGCTGGGAAACATGAGTCGGACATGGGTGGGGGCCTGGTGGAGGCTGCCCCTGGTGGCTGGGGGGTGGGGGTGCTGGGAGACATGGGTGGGGGCCTGGTGGAGGCTGCCCCTGGTGGCTGGGGGGGTGGGGGTGCTGGGAGACATGGGTGGGGGCCTGGTGGAGGCTGCCCCTGGTGGCTGGGGGGTGGGGGTGCTGGGAGACATGGGTGGGGGCCTGGTGGAGGGTGCCCCTGGTGGCTGGGGGGGTGGGGGTGCTGGGAGACATGGGTGGGGGCCTGGTGGAGGCTGCCCCTGGTGGCTGGGGGGTGGGGGTGCTGGGAGACATGTGTCGGACATGGGCGGGGGCCTGGTGGAGGGTGCCCCTGGTAGCTGGGGGGGTGGGGGTGCTGGGAAACATGAGTCGGACATGGGTGGGGGCCTGGTGGAGGCTGCCCCTGGTGGCTGGGGGGTGGGGGTGCTGGGAGACATGAGTCGGACATGGGCGGGGGCCTGGTGGAGGGTGCCCCTGGTGGCTGGGGGGGTGGGGGTGCTGGGAGACATGAGTCGGACATGGATGGGGGCCTGGTGGAGGCTGCCCCTGGTGGCTGGGGGGGTGGGGGTGCTGGGAGACATGGGTGGGGGCCTGGTGGAGGGTGCCCCTGGTGGCTGGGGGGGTGGGGGTGCTGGGAGACATGGGTGGGGGCCTGGTGGAGGGTGCCCCTGGTGGCTGGGGGGTGGGGGTGCTGGGAGACATGGGTGGGGGCCTGGTGGAGGCTGCCCCTGGTGGCTGGGGGGTGGGGGTGCTGGGAGACATGGGTGGGGGCCTGGTGGAGGGTGCCCCTGGTGGCTGGGGGGGTGGGGGTGCTGGGAGACATGGGTGGGGGCCTGGTGGAGGCTGCCCCTGGTGGCTGGGGGGTGGGGGTGCTGGGAGACATGAGTCGGACATGGGCGGGGGCCTGGTGGAGGGTGCCCCTGGTGGCTGGGGGGGTGGGGGTGCTGGGAGACATGAGTCGGACATGGGTGGGGGCCTGGTGGAGGCTGCCCCTGGTGGCTGGGGGGTGGGGGTGCTGGGAGACATGAGTCGGACATGGGCGGGGGCCTGGTGGAGGGTGCCCTTGGTGCTGGGGGGGTGGGGGTGCTGGGAGACATGAGTCGGACATGGGTGGGGGCCTGGTGGAGGCTGCCCCTGGTGGCTGGGGGGGTGGGGGTGCTGGGAGACATGGGTGGGGGCCTGGTGGAGGGTGCCCCTGGTGGCTGGGGGGGTGGGGGTGCTGGGAGACATGGGTGGGGGCCTGGTGGAGGGTGCCCCTGGTGGCTGGGGGGTGGGGGTGCTGGGAGACATGGGTGGGGGCCTGGTGGAGGCTGCCCCTGGTGGCTGGGGGGTGGGGGTGCTGGGAGACATGGGTGGGGGCCTGGTGGAGGGTGCCCCTGGTGGCTGGGGGGGTGGGGGTGCTGGGAGACATGGGTGGGGGCCTGGTGGAGGCTGCCCCTGGTGGCTGGGGGGTGGGGGTGCTGGGAGACATGAGTCGGACATGGGCGGGGGCCTGGTGGAGGGTGCCCCTGGTGGCTGGGGGGGTGGGGGTGCTGGGAGACATGAGTCGGACATGGGTGGGGGCCTGGTGGAGGCTGCCCCTGGTGGCTGGGGGGTGGGGGTGCTGGGAGACATGGGTGGGGGCCTGGTGGAGGGTGCCCCTGGTGGCTGGGGGGTGAGGGTGCAGGGGGACATGTGTGGGGGCCTGTTTGAGGCTGCTCCTGCACTGCTGGGGGGTGGGGGTGGGGGGAGACATGAGTGGGGGCCTGGTGGAGGGTGCCCCTGGTGGCTGGGGGGGTGGGGGTGCTGGGAGACATGGGTGGGGGCCTGGTGGAGGGTGCCCCTGGTGGCTGGGGGGTGGGGGTGCTGGGAGACATGGGTGGGGGCCTGGTGGAGGCTGCCCCTGGTGGCTGGGGGGTGGGGGTGCTGGGAGACATGGGTGGGGGCCTGGTGGAGGGTGCCCCTGGAGGCTGGGGGGTGGGGGTGCTGGGAGACATGAGTCGGACATGGGTGGGGGCCTGGTGGAGGCTGCCCCTGGTGGCTGGGGGGTGGGGGTGCTGGGAGACATGGGTGGGGGCCTGGTGGAGGGTGCCCCTGGTGGCTGGGGGGGTGGGGGTGCTGGGAGACATGAGTCGGACATGGGTGGGGGCCTGGTGGAGGCTGCCCCTGGTGGCTGGGGGGGTGGGGGTGCTGGGAGACATGGGTGGGGGCCTGGTGGAGGCTGCCCCTGGTGGCTGGGGGGGTGGGGGTGCTGGGAGACATGGGTGGGGGCCTGGTGGAGGGTGCCCCTGGATGCTGGGGGGTGAGGGTGCAGGGGGACATGTGTGGGGGCCTGTTTGAGGCTGCCCCTGCACTGCTGGGGGGTGGGGGTGGGGGGAGACATGAGTGGGGGCCTGGTGGAGGGTGCCCCTGGTGGCTGGGGGGGTGGGGGTGCTGGGAGACATGGGTGGGGGCCTGGTGGAGGGTGCCCCTGGTGGCTGGGGGGTGGGGGTGCTGGGAGACATGGGTGGGGGCCTGGTGGAGGCTGCCCCTGGTGGCTGGGGGGTGGGGGTGCTGGGAGACATGGGTGGGGGCCTGGTGGAGGGTGCCCCTGGTGGCTGGGGGGGTGGGGGTGCTGGGAGACATGGGTGGGGGCCTGGTGGAGGCTGCCCCTGGTGGCTGGGGGGTGGGGGTGCTGGGAGACATGAGTCGGACATGGGTGGGGGCCTGGTGGAGGCTGCCCCTGGTGGCTGGGGGGTGGGGGTGCTGGGAGACATGGGTGGGGGCCTGGTGGAGGGTGCCCCTGGTGGCTGGGGGGGTGGGGGTGCTGGGAGACATGGGTGGGGGCCTGGTGGAGGCTGCCCCTCGTGGCTGGGGGGTGGGGGTGCTGGGAGACATGGGTGGGGGCCTGGTGGAGGCTGCCCCTGGTGGCTGGGGGGTGGGGGTGGTGGGAGACATGTGTGGGTGCCAGGTGGAGGGTGCCCCTGGATGCTAGGGGGTGGGGGTGCAGGGGGACATGAGTGGGGGCCTGGTGGAGGGTGCCCCTGGATGCTGGGGGGTGAGGGTGCAGGGGGACATGTGTGGGGGCCTGTTTGAGGCTGCCCCTGCACTGCTGGGGGGTGGGGGTGGGGGGAGACATGGGTGGGGGCCTGGTGGAGGGTGCCCCTGGTGGCTGGGGGGGTGGGGGTGGTGGGAGACATGGGTGGGGGCCTGGTGGAGGCTGCCCCTGGTGGCTGGGGGGTGGGGGTGCTGGGAGACATGAGTCGGACATGGGCGGGGGCCTGGTGGAGGGTGCCCCTGGTGGCTGGGGGGGTGGGGGTGCTGGGAGACATGAGTCGGACATGGGTGGGGGCCTGGTGGAGGCTGCCCCTGGTGGCTGGGGGGTGGGGGTGCTGGGAGACATGGGTGGGGGCCTGGTGGAGGCTGCCCCTGGTGGCTGGTGGGTGGGGGTGGTGGGAGACATGGGTGGGGGCCTGGTGGAGGCTGCCCCTGGTGGCTGGGGGGTGGGGGTGCTGGGAGACATGGGTGGGGGCCTGGTGGAGGGTGCCCCACAGTGCTGGGGGGTGGGGGGGGTGGGAGACATGGGTGGGGGCCTGGTGGAGGGTGCCCCTGGTGGCTGGGGGGGTGGGGGTGCTGGGAGACATGGGTGGGGGCCTGGTGGAGGGTGCCCCTGGTGGCTGTGGGGTGGGGGTGCTGGGAGACATGGGTGGGGGCCTGGTGGAGGGTGCCCCTGGTGGCTGGGGGGGTGGGGGTGCTGGGAGACATGGGTGGGGGCCTGGTGGAGGCTGCCCCTGGTGGCTGGGGGGTGGGGGTGCTGGGAGACATGGGTGGGGGCCTGGTGGAGGGTGCCCCTGGTGGCTGGGGGGTGGGGGTGCTGGGAGACATGGGTGGGGGCCTGGTGGAGGGTGCCCCACAGTGCTGGGGGGTGGGGGGGTGGGAGACATGGGTGGGGGCCTGGTGGAGGGTGCCCCTGGTGGCTGGGGGGGTGGGGGTGCTGGGAGACATGGGTGGGGGCCTGGTGGAGGGTGCCCCTGGTGGCTGGGGGGTGGGGGTGCTGGGAGACATGGGTGGGGGCCTGGTGGAGGGTGCCCCTGGTGGCTGGGGGGGTGGGGGTGCTGGGAGACATGGGTGGGGGCCTGGTGGAGGCTGCCCCTGGTGGCTGGGGGGTGGGGGTGCTGGGAGACATGGGTGGGGGCCTGGTGGAGGGTGCCCCTGGTGGCTGGGGGGTGGGGGTGCTGGGAGACATGGGTGGGGGCCTGGTGGAGGGTGCCCCACAGTGCTGGGGGGTGGGGGGGTGGGGAACAGGAGTTGGACATGGGTGGGGGCCTGCTGGCAGGTGCCCCACAGTGTTGGGGGGTGGGGGTGCAAGGGGACATGTGGCTTGGCTGGGGGGCATGGCCATGGTGGATGGGCTGCCTGTGGGACATGACATGGGGTGCAGGGTAGTCCCCTGTGGTGTGGGATGCCTGCAGAGGTCGTGGAGGGGGTAGAGGGGAGACCTGGGAGGACCCACACTGCCAATTCACGTCTTGAACTTCCCGCACACCCACCACCCGCGCACCCCTGAAATCCACGTACCCAGGCCAATCGCGTGTAGACTTTCTCGCGCACCCCTGAAATCCACGTACCTAGGCCAATCGCGTGTAGACTTTCTCGCGCACCCCTGAAATCCACGTACCCAGGCCAATCGCGTGTAGACTTTCTCGCGCACCCCTGAAATCCACGTACCCAGGCCAATCGCGTGTAGACTTTCTCGCGCACCCCTGAAATCCACGTACCCAGGCCAATCGCGTGTAGACTTTCTCGCGCACCCCTGAAATCCACGTACCCAGGCCAATCGCGTGTAGACTTTCTCGCGCACCCCTGAAATCCACGTACCCAGGCCAATCGCGTGTAGACTTTCTCGCGCAACCCTGAAATCCACGTACCCAGGCCAATCGCGTGTAGACTTTCTCGCGCACCCCTGAAATCCACGTACCCAGGCCAATCGCGTGTAGACTTTCTCGCGCACCCCTGAAATACACGTACCCAGGCCAATCGCGTGTAGACTTTCTCGCGCACCCCTGTAATCCACGTACCCAGGCCAATCGCGTGTAGTCTTTCTCGCGCACCCCTGAAATCCACGTACCCAGGCCAATCGCGTGTAGACTTTCTCGCGCACCCCTGAAATACACGTACCCAGCCCAGTCGCGTATGGAAACACCCGCACCCCCCTGGAATACACGCTCCCAGCTCTGCGTTTGCTGCTGCCCTTTGCGCTCGGTTGGGGATTTTGATGGCTTTTCCCTGCGTGAGAGGCGTTCTTGGAGGCGTAACTGGCGCTGCTGCAGGGTCGCTGCGCAACTGTGCGCCACGGCTGGTTTTGGTGGCTGGAATCCATGAATACGCTGTGCGCGGAAATGGATTTTAGCGTACGCGGCTGGCGCAGGGATTCGCACGCGCACACTGTGCGCCAGCCGCGTGCGCCACTTGTGCGCTGAATTCTATGAATCGGCCCCACAAACTGTTAGAATACTCCAAAAACTATCTAACTGCTCATAGATTCTACAACAACTAATCAGATAAATGAATACCACAAAATTAGACCAAAAAATCCACAGTTAGAATACACCAATTGGTATCTAACTGTCCCAAAATTATAAATGTGTGTTAAAATAATATAAACTGTTAGAATACTCCAAAAGCTATCTAACAGCTCAAAGATTCTACAACAACTAATCAGATAAATGAATACCACTAAATTAGGCCAAACAATACACAGTTAGAATACGCCAATTGGTATCTAACTGTCCCAAAATTTAACAATATCCAAATAGATAAATCAAAACCACTAAAATATATTAAAAAAATAGACAGTTAGAAAACGCCAATTGGTAGCTAACTGCTCCAAAATGTTATAATATCAAAACAAATGAAGAATCTGTTACTGATCCAAAAAAAATACAACAAAGCAAAGTATAAAGCATTAGCCAGAAACAACAAGTGAACACTGAAAACAAACAAATAAACTATAGCATAACAGAAAAAGTTTTTTTTTTAATCCAACATGGATTTTTTTTTCTCCCACAGACCCAATGATTTTAGCAACAAATACAGAAACTGAGCAAATTGCACAGTACTCTGATTTGTACTCTACTAAATATGAGGGTAAAAAAAAAAAAAAAAGTATATTGCTTATACAATGTAATAAGTCATTACAAAATACTAATACTAACATACTATTTTCTTTTATCACAGAAATGAAGAAGAAAAACATGGACTCCCATTACTAGACCAAACAGTAAGTATACAATAATAAGGACAACCATAGCAGCATATCCATAGTATCTAATACCTTTGTTCCTTATACATTTGTTTTTCAACCAAAGTTATAAGCAAATATGAATGTGATATGCTGCGGTGGTTGTTGCCAGGGCATGCAAAGTTATCAGGAAATATCAAAACAAATGAAGAATCTGTTACTGCTCCGAAAAAAATACAACAAAGCAAAGTATAAAGCATTAGCCAGAAACAACAAGTGAACACTGAAAACAAACAAACAAATAAACTGTAGCATAACAGAAAAAGGTTTTTTTTTTAATCCAACATGGATTTTTTTTTCTCCCACAGACCCAATGATTTTAGCAACAAATACAGAAACTGAGCAAATTGCACAATACTCTGATTTGTACTCTACTAAATATGAGGGTCGAAAAAAAATTAAAGTATATTGCTTATACAATGTAATAAGTCATTACAAAATACTAATACTAACATGCTATTTTCTTTTATCACAGAAATGAAGAAGAAAAGCATGGAATCCCATTACTAGACCAAACAGTAAGTACAATAATAAGGACAACCATACCAGCATATCACATCCATAGTATCTAATACCTTTGTTCCTTATACATTTGTTTTTCACCCAAAGTTATAAGCAAATATGAATGTGATATGCTGCGGTGGTTGTTGCCAGGGCATGCAGTCTTGGGTGCATGGCCAAATGGCCATGCGCCCAAGACTGTATGCCCTGGCAACAACCACCGCAGCATATCATATCCATAGAGTCAAACATTTCAACTATGATCTATGGGAAACTTTTAATGTCCGCGAACAATGTGAGTGTTCTTAGAACACTTTGAACTTGCCAGCGAACAATACGGACACCGTTTTCAGGACACCCCCTACGAACATTTCAGAACAACGCGATAGTTCTTAGAACACTTTCAACTTAACAACGAACAATACGGACAGCGTCCTAAGGACACCCCCTACGAACATTCCAGACACCGGGAGTGTTCTCAAAAACGTCTTCAGAACACCCCCATTTTGTTTATTTATTGCGAACATTTCAGGACACCGCGGGTGTTCTTAGAACACATTCAACTTAACAGAGAACAATACGGACAGCGTGCTCAGGACACCCCCTACGAACACTCCCCGGACACCGCGAGTGTTCTTAGAAGCGTCTTCAGAACACCACCATCTTGTTTATTTGCGAACATTTCAGGACACCTCAAGTGTTCTTAGGACACATTCAACTTGACAGAGAACAATACGGACAGCGTCCTCAGGACACCCCCTACGAACATTCCAGTACACCGGGAGTGTTCTTAGAAGCTTCTTCAGAACACCACCATCTTGTTTATTTGCAAACATTTCAGGACACCGCGAGTGTTCTTAGGACACATTCAACTTGACAGAGAACAATACGGACAGCGTCCTCAGGACACCCCCTACGAACACTCCCCGGACACCGCAAGTGTTCTTAGAAGCGTCTTCAGAACACCACCATCTTGTTTATTTGCGAACATTTCAGGACACCGCGAGTGTTCCTAGGACACATTCAACTTGACAGAGAACAATACGGACAGCGTCCTCAGGACACCCCCTACGATCACTCCCCGGACACTGCGAGTGTTCTTAGAAGCGTCTTCAGAACACCCCCATTTTGTTTATTTGCTAACATTTCAGGACACCGCGGGTGTTCTTAGAACACATTCAACTTGACAGAGAACAATACGGACAGCGTCCTCAGGACACCCCCTACGAACTCTCCCCAGACACCGCGAGTGTTCTTAGAAGCGTTTTCAGAACACCCCCATTTTGTTTATTTGCGAACATTTCAGGACACCACGGGTGTTCTTAGACCACATTCAACTTGACAGAGAACAATACGGACAGCGTCCTCAGGACACCCCCTACAAACATTTCAGGACACCGCGAGTGTTTTCTTAGAACAGTTTCACTTTGCTTGCGAACAAAACGGACACATATTGACTCCTTAGAACAACCCCTAGTCAGTTTATTTAAAACATTTCAGAACATCCGTGATGGCCGCAAACAAATCGAACACAAAAAGAACGTCTAACACATAAAAAACACAACTTTCATCCTATATCATACACTCCCACCCTCCCCAAACACACCTACACACCAACACACTCTACAAAATACACATTTTGAACAAAGTTTCACCGTGCTGTCCGGGGACGTCCGCGAATCCAAGATGGCGGGCGCTACCGAAAAATCTGACGCGCTTCACGCTCCACGCCGTCCAATCAGCGAACACGTTGCATGTCCGCGAACATCACACAAAACTATTGGCCAATCAGGACACTGTCCGCGGAGCGAACAGGGAAGTGTGTCCGCGTACCGAACACAGATATCACTAATTTTTTTGACCTACTTTCTGGTCATTTTAAAAAAAACTACTTTACGGATTTTCACCAAATTTGCAAAAGCACGCTTTCGGGACCAACCCGCTGCTCTTTGTCCAAATTTGGTGGAAATCCGTCCAGCGGTTTGGGCTGTAGGCGCGAGCAAAAAAAAATTCCCATTCACTCTATGGAGAGTGAGTATAATGTATACAAATATGAGCATATAGAGGGAAGGTAGAGTAATAAAAATAAAACTATGAGAAAGTGCTGATAACCATAATGATTATCTTCATGCACAGAAAGGATTGCTCTCTTTCAAGCCTGTATCTTCCGCTATGTATATGTTTCATATGATGTGACTGGACCCTAAGTCTACAAATATAGTACCTTTTCAATTTTTACTTCCTGACTGTTACTGAAGAAAACTATGTGGCTTCGATATGTCAGTAAAGGATAAAAAGGGAGATCCAGCCATGTGATATCATCAGTGATGTCATCAATGACATTTGTGATGTCATCTTTGATGTCCTGGGTGTTAGTGTTAGCAGTGCACGGTGGCGCGAGTTATGGTTGCTTATGTTACCATAACTGCCAAATTTCAGGGGTTTTTCGGTTTTACTTTGAAGTTGGCTCTGAAAAGAGCCGTTTTTTTTTTTTTACAGATGCTTAACAGACACCTGTTATTTTGTATTTTTTTTCTTGTTTTTTTTCTTACTTTACTCCTAAAATCTTCACATAACCTTCTCCAAAGCAACCCTTACATTCCAAAATAGAAAGGCATTTCCCGTAAAAGATAAAGAAATGCCATCTTCTTTAAAATTAACAGCATTACTGGCATCAATATTCTCATTGTTACAGAAGAACATACCAGCTCTAAGCATGAAGGCACACATGCCTCGGTTGATTACACCCTTAGCATTGTTTTGCTGAGGACAAAAAACAGAACTATTGTCCCATATTGCCCTAGGTAGTAATCCAGAAAAAATTACTTTTGCATTTGGAAGGATCTTCATTACTGCTTGAACCAAGCGTTCCAAATCAGCCAACAAAGTAGGGGCACTGACGTTGCCCAAATGGAAAGCACCATAGTGCAAAACTACCACATGCGGACTGTTCATCGTGGCCATATCCTCATAAACTTGTACAATTCCCTGTACATTGCAATCAGGCACACTGCTCCACACCACCTCCACTCCTTTCACATCAAAGTTCTTTGCAACATGCCTGCATTCAGCGTACTGCTGTAAACCATGCACAAACATATCTCCGAGCACCAACACCCTGTCTTTCTCCACTTCTGCCATCTTCACCACACACAGTCTCTTTCAACACAAATCCACAACCTCGACATCTGATTGGCTGATCCGTACAGTCTTCTTTCCATGTTGGATTTCCTGGAAAAACCCGGATGTAGCACGCCCTGTCCACGAACAGCCGCGGTGTCCACAGACGGCGTCCACTTTACTCTCTGTGCCATTCCCTCATTGCATACAGCTAAGCAATCACACAATACGAATAACGTCCTCAGAACAACCCCATTTTGTGTATTTTCGAACATTTCAGGACAATTATTATTTCATTATTCAACATTTTAACATTACAAATATTATACTTTCATCTTGTACTCTGCACACAATGCTATGTTTCTCCATTAGTAGCTCAGTATACTAGATAGAATCCCATAATACAATGCTATTTATATCAATGCATCGTTCAAAGCACTAATAACGGTATGATATTTATTGCAATATTCTTGACACTTTTTTCGCAACATTATAATAAAAATCCCTAGTACACAAGTTCCACGAAAAGTACATACAAACGTGATGTCATCAGTGATTTCATCAATGACATTTGCGATGTCATCTTTGATGTCCTGGGTGTTAGTCTTAGCAGTGCACGATGGTGGCGCCAGTTATTTTTCAAAGCTTACCATAACTTGCGATTTTCAGGGGTCTTTCGGCTGTACTTAGAACCATAACGTCCTTTAAACAAACTTTTTTTAATATCACGCAAACAATATACAAACATGGCATTCAAAAACCAACTTCTACAGATGGCTTTACACAGAATGTTGCAAAGTAAGAATTTATGCTCGTTCACAGTGAAGGTCAGCTGCTTCCATTTTTTTCTCGGGCCCCGGAGAGGCTCACGAAGCGGACTATAAGGTTGTATTGTGTTTTGACCTTGACAGACAGAGATTGTGATGAAAGACTTCTCTTAAAGGAGTGTTGCTAAAACGTAAGAGAAGATAAAGATGAAATTTCTGAAACAAAACCACTTTTATATATTATATCACTATGCGAAAGATCGTTGGCACACGCAGAGTCGTATTTTGGGACTGCACCACTTGTAGACAACGGAAATTGCAATTGTACAGTAAGTAACCCTTTAGATTATTGTATACCAAATATAATTACAATAGCGTAGCATTAAAGACCGCTCAAGTTGAACTTGTTTGTTGAAAGTGGCATAATGTTTTCTACCGCGCACTATCACCGCCGAATTGATCCCCTGTCGTTTATAGGGCTCTGAAAAAGGCAGACGACACAGGGTGGGTTAATAGAAATAATTTAACCGGTCTATAGGCGGTCAAGCGCTCTACTCGCTGTGCCACTTCATTGTAGCCTGTCAAGTGGCACAGCGAGTACAGCGCTCGCTTTGACATCCGTGCAAAGCTTGCTAACGCAAGTTTGAATCCCGGCAAGGCCAAACTCAGCCTTTCATCATTCCGTGGTCGATAAATGAGCACCACACACTGTGGTTAATAATAAGCACTGCTTAGATACCTCACGGTTCTTAGCGCTATATGAATGGGAAAATATTATTATTTTATTATTAACATACTCTGTTGCACTATCTTCGATAGCAAATAGTTTCACGCCCTAATAAATAAAATGATGATTTTTAATGAAGATCGGCTGGTGAGACTAATTTATGTTTTTTAAAACAGGTATGTGGCTCCATTTTGCCTATGTCACGATTTAGGGGCCGATTCATGGAACAAACGTGCGCCGAAAATCTACGCGCAAGCAGGCGCAAGCAGGCGCAAGCGGAAAAAAAGAGGCGCACGCGCGTGCGATTCATGGAAGTCCCTGCGCGTGTCTTCCTCGGGATGTGCGCCAAACCCGTGCATGGCGCACACGTCACTGCAACATCCCGAAAGACGTGCGCGACGCGCACAGTGAAAGCGCACAACCTCTGCGCATACACTAGAAAGTGGGCGGAACACGGGGCGTAACGCGCGGAATGGGGAACAACTCGCGAAAACAAGGGCGTAACTGGGGATGTACTGCAGGGAAGCAGACGGAACGCCCACACGTACCCGAACCACACGTATTCATGGAATCGAATAGGTCAAAGCCACGCACAGCGAAAGACACGCACAAGCCCAAACACGTCCGCCACACGAAGGCAGGCGGTAGCGTCCCTGCGCATTACAAAAGTGGCAACATACAGCAATAGTGCCTGTGCGAGCGGGGCACGTGTATTTCGGGGTTGCGCGGGAAGTTACACACGCGATCGGGCCTGGGGGAGCGTGCTACGTGTATTTCAGGGGTTCGCGTGAACTTTTTCACGCGATCGGGCCTGGGGGAGCGTGCTACGTGTATTTCAGGGGTTCGCGTGAACTTTTTCACGCGATCGGGCCTGGGGGAGCGTGCTACGTGTATTTCAGGGGTTCGCGTGAAGTTTCTCACGCGATCGGGCCTGGGGGAGCGTGCTACGTGTATTTCAGGGGTTCGCGTGAACTTTTTCACGCGATCGGGCCTGGGGGAGCGTGCTACGTGTATTTCAGGGGTTCGCGTGAAGTATCTCACGCGATCGGGCCTTGGGGAGCGGGGTACCACTCACCGTCTGCCTTGCGTGTAGAAGAACGCGTAGCCAACACCCGCTGTGAAGTAATAGCGTGTGAACCCCAACGGATGGAAAACACACGCACCGCACGAAAAGCACGTACAGAACATAAAGGCACGCGGGATCTCCAAGCCCTGCCAGGGCAACGCCCGTGCGCAAAACGTCACAGACGCGCTTACGCTGTAAGGGCCTTTGGTCCAATGAAATCGCGTACACGTGCTGACGCGCTTACGCGCTAAGGGCCTTTCCTCGATTTTCACGCTGACGTGCAGGATTTTCACGTGCCAAATCACTCCGTATCAAGCTGGCCACGCGAAAACACACGGAAGACCACGTTCCTGCCCAGAAGGCCGAATTACTGCCCCCCAGTGCCCCGAGCAGCCTCCCACGTGCCATCTGCTGCTGTCTGCCTGCCTGCTGCCACCGTGCCCTGCCATTTGGTGCCTGCACATGAGCCATCTGCAGGGGTCCAGTTGCTGTGTCCACCCCTGCTGGTACAGAAGACTCCCGACTCGAATAACATCGCTCCACAGCCCAGCCCCAGGACCCAGTTGCCCACCCACTCCTGCCCCTGGGGTTGCCATGTTGGGCACATCCACATCTGACCACAGTGGCAACCCCCGGCCAGAGGGGCAGAGGGGCACCAGCTTCACTGCCACCGAAGTTGGTGTCCTGGTGGAGCAAGTCCTGGGGCAGTATGATGCCCTCTTCGGATCGTCCCGCGCCAACAGGGAAGGACGGGATAGGATCTGGGCCGACTGTGTGGTTGCCATCAACGCGGAGGGGGTGGCAACCCGCACCATCCAGAAGGTCAAGAAGCGCTAGGAGGACTTGCGGTCCAGGACCCTCATGAAGGCCCGGCGCCTCGTGGAGGGGGGCCGGGCCGCATGAGTTCCATCCAGTTGAGGGTGCTGGAACGCGCACACCCAGCACTCCACGCCCAGGTCCTTGAGAGGGAGACCCGTCTGGAGTTGAGCGGTAAGTGGCCAAGCATTGCTGTGTGAGACAGGGCATGTTGCAGTGTGCTGGTTGTCTGATACTTGCCTGCATGTGTGACATAGGCCATGTACGCATGTATGTGTGCAGGGACATCATGGGAATGCATGTGCGACCTGTAATGTGTGAACCGCACGGTTGTTGCATGTGTTTGAATGCGACATGGGGAGCCCTGTGCAGATTGCACACATGAGAGCATGGCAATCTCTGTTCCTGGACATGGGTGGGGGCGAGGGATGGGTGCTGATGCCAGATGCATATGTGGTATCCATGTCTGTGTGCCTGACCTGCGTGTCTGTGACTTGTGAGTGCCATGGATGCATGACACATGTCTGTGACAATGTACAGATTCACTGATGCAGCCTAGTCATCCTTGTATGCACTGTGATTGGGGTGTATGGGGCCAGATGGATGTGACTGAGGTGAAGTGTGTGCATGTGATAGGCATGACCCATGATGCATGTGAGTCCCATTACATTGTATGATTCGAGAGTCCATTGGACATGCATTGAAATGTCCATGGCACGCACCATGACTGTCACTGTGTGTGTTTTGCCTGGACTGACACATGTGTTGTGGTGTGACATGATGGAAGTGTACTTTGACAGTGGCACTCATCTGCTATTGCTTCCTGTCTAGGGGACCATTGTACAGTACCCTGATGCTTGTGTTCTATGTCTCCCTCTACGCAGCGGCTAGTGAAGGAGAGGGCGGAGACGGCGCTGTGGAGCAAGGCGGCGGGGATGCCCCCACGGCTGCAGCGGAAGGGGTGGGTGAGCCCCCACAGGGGCCTGCTATGGCGGTAGACGGCAAGGAGCCATCCAGGTTGGTGGTTTCCACAGAGGAGGAGGAGGCCGCCACTGAGGCGCACATGGGGCCTGGTGGGGGCATCCCTGCTGGTGCAAGTGGTGCAGTCCAGGGGCAGGGGCAGGAGACAGCACAGGTCACCGTGGAGGGGCCTGTGCATGTCGCTGTCCCTGAACCTGTGGGTGCACCACCTTGCACCAGCAGGGATTCCCCGTTCCAGGCCCGTCCGCAGGTAGAGGGGATGTTCATGTCATCTGACTCCCCTCCACCTGCGGGCGAGGGGACCCCTGGCCGTGTGGAGAAGGTCCTGATTGGGGTCGCGATGCGCACGGCTGTGATTCGTGATGCCGTGCGTGCTTCCCAGGAGGAGCACGCACGTCATCACGAAGAGCACCGTGCCGACGTGGCCCAATTGGGATCGGCCATGTTCGGGGGTTTCCTGCATGTGTCGGCCAATCTGGCGGCCCTCTCCTCCTCTGTGGAGACTATACGCCAGTCGTTCTCCTTGCCGTCTTCCGGCCCAGATGCCACCAGGGCCCCCTGTGGACCTGCCCTGACCAATGCAGCCAGCTCGGTGGGGATCCCATCCCTGCCACAGTCAGGAGTCAGAGGTCCAGCAGGGGTGGACAACACAGCAACTGGACCCCAGCAGATGGAGGATGTGACGGTATCATCGGGCAGGGCACGTGCACGACGGCGTCGGTGGTTTCCATCATCCTGGATGCCGTCGTGCTGGCAGAGGCAGTGGCGTTGGAGGCAGCAGCAGGCTCGACGTGGGAGGCATCCTGGCTCGGGGCCATCAAGATCAGAGGGGCAGGCATCGGCCGGAGGGCAGGAGAACCCTGGGAGGGTAGTGTCTTCCGTTTGGGAGCAGTTGGTCCAGCGGATAGGTGCGGAGCGGCAGCGGGCGGAAGAGTAGCGGCTCACCATGGTCAGGGCGGAGTTCTCCATGCGTCGGGCGTTGAGGCGGGCCGAGTGCCTCGAGGAAGCTCGCAGGGAGTTTGAGGTGAACATGGGGTTATCCCTGCGAGACCTCAGGGCCAGGACAGAGTCCCGCCTCCAGGACATCGACATGGAGTTCGATGATGCCCTGGCCGGCAACATCAAAGAGTGAGCCGCAGGACTTGCCCGCTGCCATTGTATATAGTTATATAGTTAGTGGTAGGTTTCCTTTAAATTATTTTTTTTTTATTTGGTTGCGATTGGACAATGCGCCACTTTTTTGTATATAGTTCAGTTTTTAGTTAGTTGACATAGTTAGGTTTCATTTGGTTGGGCTCATGGACCCGGGATTGTCTTGTATATAGTTCTTCTATGGATTTTTGGATTTTTTGGATTTTTTTCATGGACATTCATCTTCTTTTTGTTGTTTTGCTTTGTGGTTTTTCTAATTTCATTTCCATTCTAGTTGATTTTCAATACATTTTTATTTTCATCCTTCAATGGGTCGTATCATCTCATTACTTTCATGCATGTCATGTTGGGTGTTTTAACATTCACTTGCAGCCATTGTGTGTGACAGACATGTGTTCATTTGCCTTATTTACATTGGGTGTGTAACATGTAATTGCCTTTGATATGTGGGTGGATGTGATAGTTGGTTGGGCCTTTTGGCAGGGGAGGATGGCCATTACGGACATGATTGGGGATTGTGGGGACCCAGGTGCAGGGGGGCATGGATGGGACATGGGAGAGGGCCTGGTGGAGGGTGCCCCGCAATGCTGGGGGGTGGGGGTGGTGGGGGACATGAGTTGGACATGGGTGAGGGCCTGCTGGCAGGTGCCCTACAGTGCTGGGGGTGGGGGTGGTGGGGGACATGAGTTGGACATGGGTGGGGGCCTGCTGGCAGGTGCCCCACAGTGCTGGGGGGTGGGGGTGGTGGGGGACATGAGTTGGACATGGGTGGGGACCTGCTGGCAGGTGCCCCACAGTGCTATGGGGGACATGAGTTGGAAATGGGTGGGGGCCTGCTGGCAGGTGCCCCACAGTGCTGGGGGGTGGGGGTGGTGGGGGACATGAGTTGGACATGGGTGGGGGCCTGCTGGCAGGTGCCCCACAGTGCTGGGGGGTGGGGGTGGTGGGGGACATGAGTTGGACATGGGTGGGTGCCTGCTGGCAGGTGCCCCACAGTGCTGGTGGGTGGGGGTGGTGGGGGACATGAGTTGGACATGGGTGGGGGCCTGCTGGCAGGTGCCCCACAGTGCTGGGGGGTGGGGGTGGTGGGGGACATGAGTTGGTGTTCATTAGTTAAAGGAGACATGTGCCTTTGCTGGGGGGCATGCCCATGTTGGGTGGGCTGCCTGCGGGACATGACCAGGGATGCAGGGTAGTCCCCTGTGGTGTGGGCTGCCTGCAGGGGCCGTGGAGGGTGTACAGGTAACACCTGGGAGGACCCACACTGTCAAATCACATGTAGGACTCCCCGGCACCCCTGAAATACACGTACCCTGCTGAAATCGCGTGTAAAACTTCCCGCACACCCCTGAAATACACGTACCCTGCTGAAATCGCGTGTAAAACTTCCCGCGCACCCCTGAAATACACATACCCTGCTGAAATCGCGTGTAAAACTTCCTGCGCACCCCTGAAATACACGCGCCCAGGCTATTCGCGTGTGGAACTTCCCGCGCACCCCTGGAATACACGCGCCCAGGCTATTCGCTTGTGGAACTTCCCGCGCATCCCTGGAATACACGCGCCCAGGCTATTCGCGTGTGGAACTTCCCGCGCACCCCTGGAATACACGCGCCCAGGCTATTCGCGTGTGGAACTTCTCGCGCACCCCTGAAATACACGCGCCCAGGCTATTCGCGTGTGGAACTTCCCACGCACCCCTGAAATACACGCGCCCAGGCTATTCGCGTGTGGAACTTCCCGCGCACCCCTGAAATGCACGCGCCCAGGCTATTCGCGTGTGGAACTTCCCGCGCACCCCTGAAATACACGCGCCCAGGCTATTCGCGTGTGGAACTTCCCGCGCACCCCTGAAATACACGCGCCCAGGCTATTCGCGTGTGGAACTTCCCGCGCACCCCTGAAATACACGCGCCCAGGCTATTCGCGTGTGGAACTTCCCGCGCACCCCTGAAATACACGCGCCCAAGCTATTCGCGTGCGGAACTTCCCGCGCACCCCTGAAATACACGCGCCCAGGCTATTCGCGTGTGGAACTTCCCGCGCACCACTGAAATACACGCGCCCAGGCTATTCGCATGTGGAACTTCCCGCGCACCCCTGAAATACGCGTACCCTGCTCGCACGGGGCCAATCACGTGATGTACTTCCCGCGCACCCCAGTGATACACGTAGCCCGCTTGCTGTGCTGGTACAGGGTTAGCGCAGCCCTTTGCGCTGGATTGGGTGTTGATGGCTTTTCCCTGCGCGGGAGGCGTTCTTGGGGGCGTAACTGGCGCTGCTGCAGGGTCGCTGCGCCACTGTGCGCCACGGCTGGTTTTGGTGGCTGGAATCCATGAATACGCTGTGTGCGGAAATGGATTTCAGCACACGCGGCTGGCGCAGGGATTCGCACGCGCACACTGTGCGCCAGCCGCGTGCGCCACTTGTGCGCTGAATTCTATGAATTACCCCCCAACTGTCTCCAGCAGATGGGGTCTTCAACTGCCAGGTGTAGGTCCAAATATGCAACTTCATGACCCTCACCATTTTATGGGACAATCGCCAAGGACCAATATGCCCTTACGCAGTACTAGCGGCTACAAACAACATACCAACCAATAGGGTGGTCTAATGGCTCGTTGTTGGAGCAACCTTCCGATTATCAGAGCGACCATTTACTGCTTTTATCATAAACCAACAGCCTATCTACCGCAAAGGAACAATGCGTGGCTCCAAATAAACTTTTGGTGATCGACAGCAGAGACAATAGCAAATCGCTGAATATTCACTAAACATTTCATGTGAAATAAATGTACTTTACCAAATGTACAATCCTGCTGTTTACTTTTGAACCACAGTTTCATATTCCGAATTGTGGCGTACTGAGTTGTAAGCTGATCTAACACCGTCTGTACCGCAAAGGAACATTGCGTGCCTCAACATGAACTTTTGCGGATCGACAACAAAGGCAAATGCAAATTGCTGAATATTCTCCAAACATTTGATGTCAAATAAATGTACTTTACAACATTTACAATCTTGCTGTTTGCTTTTAAATCACTGTTTCATATTCCGAATTGTGGCGCGCGGTGTTGTGACATAATGTGTGTTGTCTTCCGGGTTCTGTGTAAAGTCGCGTAGGACTGGAGATGACTGGGCCCGTTTGATTACGCACCCTGTAACGAGAGAGGCGGGGAATATGAATGCTTTGATAATATCAGGCTTAGGGGCGGGAGATATGATTTAGTGTCGCAAAAGCAAGTCAGCCAGGTCAATAGCGCCAGTCATAGGATTATCACATAATGTCGGTGCACACCAGCCGGATTTATCGTTTCTTTAGTGGAAAAAAAGTCGGTTGACGCCCCTAGGAAATTGTACCATTAGCGGACAAAAGGAGTGGTCTTAAAACACTTTCACCCTGACAATGAACAATACAAACAGCGTTCTCAGAACACCCCCATTTTGTGTAATTGCAACCATTTCGGGACACTGCGAGTGTTCTTAGAACACATTCAACTAGACAGATTACAATACGGACAGCGTCCTGAGGACACCCCCAATTTGTGTATTTACGAACAATTAAGTACACCGCGAGTGTTCATAGCTCATTTTTACCTTCCTTGCAAACAAAAATGACACATACTCTGTCCTCTAAACACCCCACCATTTAGTTTATTTACAAAATGTCAGAACAGCCGTGTTCTCCGCAGACAAATCGAACGCAACAAAAACGTCTAGCACATAAAAAAACAAAACATTGAATCTATCTCATACTCCCCCACCCTCCCCAAACACTCTTACACACCAACACACGGCACTAAATACAATTTTTTATCCACGTTTCACTGCGCTTTACGCGGTCGACTGCAATTAAAAGATGGCGGGCGCCACAAAGAATCTGACGCGCTCCACGCCCCTCGCTGTCCAATCAGCGAACACGTTGCATGTCCGCGGACATGACGCAAGGCCATGGGCCAATCGGGGTGCTGTCCGCGGAGCGAACAGGGAAGTCCGTCCGCGAAGCGAACACAGATATCACTAATTTTTTTGCCTTACATTTTGGTCATTTTTAAAAAAACTACTGGACAGATTTACACCAAATTTACAAAAGCACGCTTTTGGGACCAGGCCGCCGCTCCTGCCGCAAATTTGGTGTAAATCCGTCCAGCGGTTCGGGCTGTAGCCGTGCGCAAAGTTTTTTCCCATTCAGTCTATGGGAAAAAAAAAGTTTTGGGACCCCACCTATAACTTTTCTCCCCCTGGACGAATCCTCACCAAACTTTACAAAAAAATTCAGAGTGACCCAACTACTTTTTTTGCAAAGTTTGGTGAGGATTGTCCAGCGAGAGCGAAGTTATAAGCCGCCCAAAAAGTGCTCTTCCTATGGAAACAGCAACTTAACCATAAATACATGGCCACTACCGTGGCCATGTAATATATATATATATATATATATATATATATATATATATATTCAGTGAAAAAAACTTTGTTAAAGGGACGTTATGGTTAAGTTGCGCTACTAAAAACCTATGAAATTCAGTGAAAAAACTTTGTTAAAGGGACGTTATGGTTCCAAGTAAAACCGAAAAACCCTTGAAATTAGGCAGTTATGGTAAGTTAAGCAACCATAACTCGCGCCGCCACCGTGCACTGCTAAGACTAACACCCAGGACATCAAAGATGACATCACAAATGTCATTGATGACATCACATGTGTATGTACTTCTCATGAAATATGTGTAGAAGGGATTCTTATTATGTTGCGAAAAAAGTGTCAAGAATCATTGCAAGAAATATACCCTAATAAGTGCATTGAACGATGCATTGATATAAATAGCTTTCTATTATGGGGTTCTATCTAGTATACTAAGCTACTCAAACAGAAACATAACATTGTGTGCAGCGTACAAGATGAAGGTATGATATTCGTAATTTTAATATGTTGAATAATGAAATGATAATTGTTTTCTTAACAGATTTTTGTGTACTGTGAAATATGTAATAAGTAGCTAATAAAACCCATGTATTACATAATTGCATTACTATAGACAAAACACAAAGACACAAGAACACTTACCAATATACTATATACGGTGGCAGCGTGAGTTATGGTTGCTTAGCTTACCATAACTGCCGAATTTCAAGGGTTTTTCGGTTTTACTTGGAACCATAACGTCCCTTTAACAAAGTTTTTTTCACTGAATTTCATAGGTTTTTAGTAGCGCAACTTAACCATAACGTCCCTTTAACAAAGTTTTTTTCACTGAATTTCATAGGTTTTAAGTAGCGCAACTTAACCATAACGTCCCTTTAACAAAGTTTTTTCACTGAATTTCATAGGTTTTTAGTAGCAAAACTTAACAATAATGACTTTGACTTTATAAACATGTCATATGGAACTGACTAGATCTCTTCTTATGAACTTGATGTCCACGAACTTATTTAATGTTCGCGGACATGTTCGGAGAACAGTACCACTACCTAAAAACTGTGGGGAGGGTTGGGGGGGTATGTTTGATTGTTATATCATAATGTAAGAACAATTAACAAATTCAAAAAGCAGCACACAAACACATTATATATAGTAATACATAAGAAATGTAACCCATATATGTAACACACTAACCATTCATTTAAATACAATATGTTCTGAAATGGAATATACCACAAGAACATAAATTGGCTTCCAACATAATTACCTCACAGACACAACAGAACTGAGAACAAGACCAGACCCACTGAATACATAGGACTTATCTTACCAGAAATAGTAATTGTACTTCATTTTACTCATATATTTATAAACTTTCTGTATTACATTAAAAAATATATTACCTTTTATTTTTTTTTCTCACAGAAATGTCTAGTACTCTGGAATGGCTAGAGGACAATTTCCCACATGAAGAAATGTCACAAGATAGTGACACTAATGGTAAACACTTTATAATATAAACCATTTAAATATTATTATTTTGTATACATTTAACATATATATATTTTTTTTATACAGAGCATAACAAAATAGAAACCACCTCTGAAGAAGCTGTTATGGAAAACACGCTTGACAACGTAAAAGAAAAAATTGATTTACTGTTGACCAATTTTAATAATTTGAAAACTTTTGTTGAAGATCATTTTAAAACAAAAACGTCATACCGTTGCCCCACATGTACTTGTCCCTCCTCACCATATCCCAGTCAATTATCCCCAAACCCTCTCCATAATCCAAAACGTTTTGATGAGATTTCCATCCCTTCCTCACCTTATACCAATCATGTTGAAACCCCAAATTCTCCTGTTTTTGTTTCTGTTTCTGCCTCACCTTCTCTGTCATAAATTATTAATATATGTTAAATAAAGTTTAATTTTTATATTGTATTGTGAATAGTTTCCGGTTTTTTTTATTAAAAAAACAATAAAAGTGTCCGCGGACAGTGCGAGTGTTCTGAAATTTTCGTACATAAACGAAAATGGAGGTGTCCTGAAGAACACCACACCTGTTCGTACTGTTCGCTAGCAAGTTGAAACTGTTCTAAGAACACACCTGCTGTCCTGAAATGTTCGTAAAGAAACAAAAATGAAAGTGTTCTAAAGAACACTACATCTGTCCGTAATGTTCGCTATCAACTTAAAACTGTCCTAAGAACACAATTGGTGTCCTGAAATGTTCGTAAATAAACAAAAATGATGTGTCCTGAACAACAGTACAACTGTTCGTAGTGTTCGCTACCCAATTGAAAGTGTTCTAAGAACACAATTGGTGTACTGAAATGTTGGTACATAAACTAAATTACACGTGTCCTGAAGAACACTATATCTGTCCTTACTGTTTGCTACTGTTCTAAGAACACACGCGTTGTCCTGAAATGTTCGTTTCACGTGTGACGCACTTTTAATTACTTCAGAACCCGAACAGTGTCCGTATGACATCAATGCGCATGCGCTAACCAATCTCCGTGCACTTGGTGTCCAGCGGACAGGCGCTTCCTACGCAGACTAGTTCGCAAACAGATCATATGACCGCGCCCACGCTCATCGTGTGTCCTGAAATGCGGACACTGTTCGTGTCCCCGAACAATTTAAAAGTACATTTTCAGTTAATCCATAATATTTTTCAATAAAATCTCACCATGCCACAAGTCCCACATAGCAATCTTGACTTTCTATATACCTTTTGAAACTTTCTGATCCTTTATTTGTGTTCGATCTGTCCGCGCACAGTGCGCATGTCCGCGGACCGTGCACAAGCACCCATATAAAAGACCACGCCCAAGAGCTTACTCCCATTGTGTTTCTGGCTATTCTTCATAACACAGTGATTTTTGCTGCCACCTGCAGACTACACCATCATCGACATGGCATCCTTGGCTACTGAACTGCCACTTGGTGCTGCACCTGCTTCAGCACCACCACCACCCCCTCCACCACCACCACCTCCCCAAGGGCCTGAAGAGGGGAACAGGAGTGAGGATGCAGAGGAGGAAGAAGAGGATGATGAGAATGAGGTAGAGGAAATCCCTACTACCCGCACTAGGCGTGAGTCTTGGGTGTGGCGGTTATTTACCATTCATGGGAATGGTCCTAAGGCTCATGCGAACCATGTTACCTGCAACGAGTGCAAAATGATACTCAGTCGCGGGAAGCCCGGTAACTACAGCTTTGAGACCACTACTATGAAGCGACACCTGAAGTCATTTCACTCTGGGGCTATTTGCAGGGTTGTACCTTGCGAAGAACGTAGCAGGTTGATTTCCTCTACTTCATCCTCTGTTTCTGATCCTGTCACCACAAGGACCACCTCTGTGGGACAGCGTCTTTCTCAAGCTGCCTCACAGGCCATACAGAATGCTGCTGACCCTTACCTTTCGAGGGTCACAGTTGTATGTATGTACTGTGACACAGTACTCTGCAGGGGGGAGCGACTTCGGAGTGCTTTTGAGACTTTTGTCTCAGAGCACGAGAAGACCTGCTCACTGCCCAAATAAAACTCACTCTACATCTTCCTCTCTCAGCTCGCCCTTTCTTATCCCTGTGGTTGGTGTCCCCCCCTTTACCCTCCTTTACCCTCCTCTCCTAGTGTGTCGTGTCTGAAAAAGCAAAAAAAATACAAAATTACAAAAATCAAAAAAAATAAGGCTCTTTTCAGAGCCGCCTTTCCCAGTTAAAAAATAGAAGTGAAAATAAATGAAGCAGGGCTCTTTGTATTTTTTAGAAGTCCGCGGACAGTTCGCGAACATTAAAAAAATTGGGTTACTACTCCATCACAAACATTGTAATTTTCTCTGGAAAGAAGTGATGGCTCTGAAAAGAGCCTTTGGGTGGTGTTTGTAAGTCAAAAATTGTAAATGCTTAACATCTACTTCAAAATCGTTGTTGTAATTCCAAAAAAGGTCGCAATGCATTTTGTACATTTCTCTGAAAAATCTGATTGCCAGCAAAAATAAGATGGACTCCATCTCTGCGAAAAATGTATGTACTACAAAACATAATATTTTCATTGTGAAAAGAAGACATGCCAAAATTTCTTAGAAAGCCACAAACAGCCTTATTAGCATTGCGCCTTGCTTTTACCATTTGTGGACCAAATGAAGAAGAGCGAAGCCACATTTGTCTCTGCACAATCCGTGAAAATATCACTTGAGAATTAGGAAACATGTCCATAACCTTCCTCAGTCCTTCTTTCCTAGCAAATTGCAAAAAAATTCCAGTAGCATGACCTAAACTGTTCCCTCCACAATGAATTACAATTATGTCTGGATGTTGCTCTGTCTCCAAAGTAGCAAAGAGAGGTAGCAAATCCAACCACTTCATTCCACGTACTCCATGCCAGTGTACTTCCGCATGTGGGAATCCAAGATCTACAGCTACTCCACAGCTTTCTGCATGCACCTTCAACCAATGTATCCACGAACGTCCTAAAATCCAAACAATCTGTTTTCTGAAACACACAGCCATAGCTATCTTTTGTTCTCTCAGCAAAAAGAGTATCTCAGAAAATCTCTCCTGGCACAACACACCCACCAAACTTTCCTGACCAATCCCTTTCAGTGCTTATTCTCATTTGCATGACTTCTGAACCCAAAAATCCCCGGATGTAACTCCCGATGTCCGGGAACTACAGCCATGTCCGCGGACATATCGTAACATGAACAGCCCTTCTACCATTTCCACTACACTCTCTCTGCCATTCCCTCATTGGATGTACCTCAAAAATCACATGACCATGCACCAATCACATTCAAGACCTCTACATCTAACTGCATCATCATAGATCAGCACTGCAAATGTATTCTGAATCTCTCTGAGTACAAGTGTCATATCATTGGCAAGCAGCATCTACCACAAATACTGTACAAGTCTTCAAGATTTCTACTTGCAGCTCCATGCATATCCATATGCATGAACACAAACTTCAGGTAAGCATATTTTCAGTACAGTAGATGACATAGCTCTCAACCATTTTTGTTTTACAGGCTTGTGAAATCACCCGATTTTGTTTTTAGCGGGTGAGACGCCCATTGGAATGAATGGGCGTGCAGGAGGCTTGGCGGGTGAGTCTGCCCTTTACAAGGCGTGTGACACCCGCCAAAAGCGTGTGAGTTGAGAGCTATGGTAGATGAACACATTTTCAAACAGACTTTTACCTTGTAAAATCTGTAAAATGAATTTACTGTACTTTTTTCAATTTCCTAAAATTAACTACCACTTATACACCTTTATACTTTTTACTTTCTTTATACACACACACTCAAATCATGTTAAACTAACATTTTTTAAATGAAATATATAGACTACATATATTCAAACAAAATTGCATGCAAACACAATCTATGTTTAAACCTTTATAAAAATACTTATACAATTTCATATTTTTGTTTTTATTTATTTATTTACTTAATTACTTTAAATTAGACATGACATTGAGGCGCTATTACCTAGAACAGTTTACTTACAGAAATAGTGGTATTCACGAATATATTATAAATTTCACAAGACATAGTAAACATATTTTATTTTTGCTACAGTTAGTCATTCAATACAATTTGTTCATTAAGAACATATCATATGTACTGAACTGATGCAATGTATCTTATGTAAATAAATTAGTTTAATGGTTTTACAGAAGGCACTGAGGATTTCAATTAAAGAAATCAATATCTAAATTAAAAACAGTGCTATATACAAACAAAGTTACTAATTTGAAGCTTTTACAGTTGCAGTGAAGACCAGTTTCCTGAAAAGAAGCAGCCGAATTCGAAGAAGAAAGAAAAACTAAGAAGTTACCTGTTAATTTAAAAAAGAAAGTAAGTAAAATATCACCATATTATTTATATTATTAATCAAATATACTATAACATTAATATCAGCTATTTTGGTTTCTTAAAATAGAGATTTTGTACCATTTTGTCCAAAAATTTCCATGTCGTAAACAGCGATTTACAACCAGAATGGCCCACAAATTTTTATTTGTGGACACACAAATTAGCCAACTGAACCACTACACTTTTCATATTATAGAACAAACAACTGTTTTAATTGTATACATTACATTTACTATTTGTACTTTTCCACACCACTAGCTTACTTTTTTTTTGTCATCTGAACCCCAGTTTAGTGACACATAAATTCAAGAATACCTATCTCTACTAGTTTTAGTTCCCAATGCACAATCACACACCATTACATACATCTTTATCATCTTACTCAAACACTCATGCACACAGCACACATACATTCCAGAACACCCCTACCCATATCTTCTTCATTTTTTTCAACAGACCCTAAAGAATGCCTACCAAAAGACAACTCCGTAGAAAGCAACGCAAAATTAGAGCAAATGAAAATAAAGGTGTCCAACATAAGCATCCATCTCTAGCAGAATTTGTAAAAAAAAGTTGAAACAAAACAGCTAATACAATCATTTAGTGAAACACAAGAAGTTTCAAGTACAACAACTTTGCTTCCTCTATCAAAATGTAAAACAAACCAAAAAACAATTAACAGAAAATCAGCTATCAGTTCTGATAAAACTACTTCTTCAAATTTTAATATAGTGCAAAGTAAGCATACCAAGAAAAGTATTTTAGCCAAAATATACCGTCACAAAGTCCTTCAAAATCTTATAAAAACAGGAGAGAAATCAGGTTCAAAGCTTAAAACCTATCGTAGGAAATTAATCTTAGAAGCATTGATGGACAGTGCAATTCTTCTCAAAAGAAATTTATTTATTTTACTGTTAAACAAAATGAAACCACTAACAAAACTAATAACTAAATTACAAAAAAGACTTCTCAATAAACGAAATGTCAACAGAAAGAACTTCTTAAGTATCTGCGGAGGTGAATGGAATCACACTACGAGCACAGAACCATATTTTAATGAAGAAGCGTACAAACAAAAGCAAACAAATGCAATTGCCATAAATAGCAGTGGTCGAGGTTATGAAAAAGTGAATAATACCATAATGGAACAAGAAGTACTCCTTACAAAAAAATGCCCTGAAAACTTAGAATTACCCCCCCATTCAACTGAATCAGAACGTCTAGTGTACAAATGGCCATGCACGTCAATGTGTAACATTCCCAAACAATGTTTCAAATCTTTACACCAATTCCTCAATAAATATGTAAAAAGCAAAGACAAAATCAAAATTAAATTACTGCAAAATATAGATACCTGTCCAGCGCGCAAGTACACAGGACTACAAGGACATTCATTGGCCTACATTACAGGACCTACTTGTAAAACCACTTTCCATGATATCAAAAGGATATCAACACATCATTCAACTTTAAGAAATCTAGTCTATAAACTGTACTATGCTAAAAGTCCTGCTTTAGCACTAGCAAAGTTAAATAACATCCTTCTACATGGTACAGCAAAAGACCTACTTGAAGAAATTCACTATATCCAGAAAAAATATTTTGGAAGTGAAAGCCATTTACAGAATGAAATAGCTTTAAACCAATTAAGCAACAATTCTACACATGGCAACCTTTTGCTAAACACATACAAAAAAGAAATACTAAAATTACATCAGCTGAAGTACCAAACCATGTATGTGTATGTTGCCGTAGAATTTTTTATAAAAGTAACACAAAAACTGTGGACCTATCATACAAAATAGAAGACAATGAAGATTCTAAATGGTTTGAATTAGCTCTCTACCTTCTAGCAGAAAACAAATATGAAATAACTGAGCCCTTAATACTTTGCAGTTATTGCACTACAAAACTTGACAACAACCAAACTCCTTCACGTTCTATCACAAATAATTTGGAATTATTCCCAGTACCAAAACCTCTACAACAACTTAATTTATATGAGAGCATCATAATTCAAACAGTACACCCATTTCAAGCAATAATACGCCTTCAACCAAAAACAGCAAAATTACCTCCCTCTGAATTGGTAAAAGGCATTTGTGGAAAAGTAGTTTATTTACCATTAAATCTAAAAGAAAATGTGCATACTCTAGGAGTGCAACGTCCAATGCAGCAATCTTTAATTATATTAGTAAATGGAGTACCTACAAAAGACAAAAAAAATGGCAACAGCTGGTAGATTTATATAAAGTTAGACAAGCCTTCCAATATCTTAAAGAGAATAATGAATATTACAAAGAAATTAATATTGAAGAAAACTTGAAAGATACAACTTAAATAATTCAAGAAACACAAAAAGCTGGTCGATTTGAGCTACTAGATCCTGCTACAATATTAAATACTTTAGACCATTATACAATTCATCCTTTGCACTGTAATGATACCGTACAAGATGTACTGGAAACTTACCAAATGCGTCAAACAAAAGGATCGCCAATCAGTATACGGGAAAAAAGTATAGAAGCATGTGCTTTTCCTCTAATCTTTCCTACTGGCAAAGGAGGAAGGTATGATGATAGACCTATTCAAATATAAGCTTCAGAATACCGCTCATTATGGATGTATTCTGAAGATCCCAGATTTAGACAAAATGTGGAATACATATTCCACCTACTCTTTGAAAGTGAACTAGCAACTTTATGTTACGGAGTTGCACACATATTACAATCAGGATCACACTTTCAAAATATGACAGCTACACAATTATTAGAGAAAGTGCAACAAAAGGATGAGGTTTTATAATCAAATATTACAAATCTATTAGCAAATATGCGTGGTCCTAAAGAGTACTGGTTTCGACGTCATGGAGGTGTACGTTGTATGATCAGAAACCTTGGCCCACCCACTTGGTTTGTTACATTAAGTTGTGCAGAATATGCATGGGAAGATTTACATGATTTCCTACGCATATCAAATAAAAACAAAACAAACATAGATATTCTAACACCTGGAGAACTTTGTTCTTTGGATACTGTTAATGTTTCAAGATATTTTCACCATCGCTTCATTGCTATGCAACATTTTATTTGTAATAAAACTGTTCCTCCCCTTGGAGAAGTGCAACACTTCTTTTGGAGAAAAGAATACCAAGCCAGAGGAGCACCACATATCCACATGCTTTTATGGATTAAAGATGCTCCTAAATTTGGTCAAGACAGTGATGCCACTGTTTTACAGTTTATTGAAAAATATGTCACTTGTGAAATTCCATCAGAAGCCACAAATAGTGATCTTCGTGCACAAATTTTACAATTTCAAAGACAGAAATGTGGAAAATATTGTCGTCGCAAATACAAAAACAAAGGCAAATACTACACCAAATGCCGATTTGGTTTCCCTAGACCAGTTACAAATACAGCTCAAGTATATACTCTTTGACAAACTTTCAGAAGTAAAACGGATAGGACGCTCAACAGCTAGATTCCTTCTCTTCAAAGATATGTATGTACGCAGAGAACAATTTTCTCTAACTCTTGCATACGCGGTCACGATTCATAAATCACAAGGTCTTACCTTAGACAAAGCAATGATAGATATTGGTAACACAGTCTTTAAAGAAGGCATGAGCTACGTAGCACTATCACGCTTACGTACACTTGACAGTCTATTTCTAATCAACTTTGATGCAAGTAAAGTAAACGCTGATATTCCTTGCATTTTAGAATATAATAGACTTCACTCACTATACACTCCCCATCTAAACACATATTCTGTTCCACAAAAACTAAAACGTTGTAAAAGAAAACTAAATCAAACAGAAATGCAACAGGACATCACTGCAAATCCTCCAAAGAGAGTAAAAGAAACTAATACTTCATCAAGTACCACAAACAAAAAAGAATCAATTAGAGAAAGTAAACCAGGTATTTCTTTAAAGAAGGAAGACAAACTCCAAAAAAAGCGGTTAGATACAGAACTACCTGGACCATTTAAATTCTCAAATATAGTTGGTGTAAGTTGCTATGCAAATGTAGCAATGAATATTCAATTTCAATTACCACCAATTGTTGACAACATTTACTTACACAGTACAGACCCATTGTGTTTGCAAATGTTAGTACTTCACAGAAATGCAGCAAACAATCCTGACAACACATATAGTAAGATTGGAATAAGACGACAATTGGACTACTGTGCTGGAATGGTGAAATTCACTATAAACTCATAGGAAGATCCACAAGAATTTCTAATGTACTTACTACAAGTACTGGAAAACAAAAACATACCTATAAATGAAATCTTTCAGATTTCATACATGTGGAAACATACATGCACTCTCTGCAACAATGTGACACAAGAAGAAATCCCCAATGAACGCTTCATATATATATCAATATCAAATTGTGAATCCATTCCATTTCAGCAACTTGTACAAAATGCAAACCATGGCAGATTATGCTCTACCTGCAATTCAGATAATCGCTCCACGTTAGTAATACAAACACATAGTAAATACGTAATACTAATGCTTCTACGTTACAATGCAGATGGTACCAAAAACAACTGCAAGCTGACTGGATTCACACATGGTCAAATATCACTTGGTAAGAAAACCTTCACAACAATAGGTATAATCTACCACGCAGGAGTCACAACCAATTCAGGGCACTACACGGCATATATGAAAAAGAAATGTGGATGGTTTGAATGTAATGATAGTACCATTACTCTAAAGCAGAGATTACCAGCAAATCTTACAAACGCTTATTTGATGTTCTTAAAACCAAAATTTGATAAATAAACTATATTTAAACGTTTAAGTAAATTTGTGTTAAAAAAATTTAAACTGTTAGAATACTCCAAAAACTATCTAACTGCTCATAGATTCTACAACAACTAATCAGATAAATGAATACCACTAAATTAGACCAAAAAATACACAGTTAGAATACGCCAATTGGTATCTAACTGTCCCAAAATTATAAATGTGTGTTAAAATAATATAAACTGTTAGAATACTCCAAAAGCTATCTAACAGCTCAAAGATTCTACAACAACTAATCAGATAAATGAATACCACTAAATAAGTCCAAACAATACACAGTTAGAATACGCCAATTGGTATCTAACTGTCCCAAAATTTAACAATATCCGAATAGATAAATCAAAACCACTAAAATATATTAAAAAAATAGACATTTACAATACGACCAATTGGTAGCTAACTGCTCCAAAATGTTATAATATCAAAACAAATGAAGAATCTGTTACTGATCCAAAAAAAAATACAACAAAGCAAAGTATAAAGCATTAGCCAGAAACAACAAGTGAACACTGAAAACAAACAAATAAACTGTAGCATAACAGAAAAAGTTTTTTTTTTTTTTAATCCAACATGGTTTTTTTTTTTCTCCCACAGACCAAATGATTTTAGCAACAAATACAGAAACTGAGCAAATTGCACAGTACTCTGATTTGTACTCTACTAAATATGAGGGTCAAAAAAAAAATAAAAGTATATTGCTTATACAATGTAATAAGTCATTACAAAATACTAATACTAACATACTATTTTCTTTTATCACAGAAATGAAGAAGAAAAACATGGACTCCCATTACTAGACCAAACAGTAAGTTTACAATAATAAGGACAACCATAGCAGCATATCACATCCATAGAGTCAAACATTTCAACTATGATCTATGGGAAACTTTTAATGTCCGCGAACAATGTGAGTGTTCTTAGAACACTTTGAACTTGCCAGCGAACAATACGGACACCGTTTTCAGGACACCCCCTACGAACATTTCAGAACAACGCGATAGTTCTTAGAACACTTTCAACTTAACAACGAACAATACGGACAGCGTCCTAAGGACACCCCCTACGAACATTCCAGACACCGGGAGTGTTCTCAAAAACGTCTTCAGAACACCCCCATTTTGTTTATTTATTGCGAACATTTCAGGACACCGCGGGTGTTCTTAGAACACATTCAACTTAACAGAGAACAATACTGACAGCGTCCTCAGGACACCCCCTACGAACACTCCCCGGACACCGCGAGTGTTCTTAGAAGCGTCTTCAGAACACCATCATCTTGTTTCTTTGCGAACATTTCAGGACACCGCAAGTGTTCTTAGGACACATTCAACTTGACAGAGAACAATACGGACAGCGTCCTCAGGACACCCCCTACGAACATTCCAGGACACCGGGAGTGTTCTTAGAAGCTTCTTCAGAACACCACCATCTTGTTTATTTGCAAACATTTCAGGACACCGCGAGTGTTCTTAGGACACATTCAACTTGACAGAGAACAATACGGACAGCGTCCTCAGGACACCCCCTACGAACACTCCCCGGACACCGCAAGTGTTCTTAGAAGCGTCTTCAGAACACCACCATCTTGTTTATTTGCGAACATTTCAGGACACCGCGAGTGTTCTTAGGACACATTCAACTTGACAGAGAACAATACGGACAGCGTCCTCAGGACACCCCCTACGAACACTCCCCGGACACTGCGAGTGTTCTTAGAAGCGTCTTCAGAACACCCCCATTTTGTTTATTTGCTAACATTTCAGGACACCGCGGGTGTTCTTAGAACACATTCAACTTGACAGAGAACAATACGGACAGCGTCCTCAGGACACCCCCTACGAACTCTCCCCAGACACCGCGAGTGTTCTTAGAAGCGTTTTCAGAACACCCCCATTTTGTTTATTTGCGAACATTTCAGACACCACGGGTGTTCTTAGACCACATTCAACTTGACAGAGAACAATACGGACAGCGTCCTCAGGACACCCCTACAAACATTTCAGGACACCGCGAGTGTTCTTAGAACAGTTTCACTTTGCTTGCGAACAAAACGGACACATATTGACTCCTTAGAACAACCCCTAGTCAGTTTATTTAAAACATTTCAGAACACCCGTGATGGCCGCAAACAAATCGAACACAAAAAGAACGTCTAACACATAAAAAACACAACTTTCATCCTATCTCATACCCTCCCACCCTCCCCAAACACACCTACACACCAACACACTCTACAAAATACACATTTTGAACAAAGTTTCACTGTGCTGTCCGAGGACGTCCGCGAATCCAAGATGGCGGGCGCTACCGAAAAATCTAACGCGCTTCACGCTCCACGCCGTCCAATCAGCGAACACGTTGCATGTCCGCGAACATCACACAAAACTATTGGCCAATCAGGACACTGTCCGCGGAGCGAACAGGGAAGTGTGTCCGCGAACCGAACACAGATATCACTAATTTTTTTGACCTACTTTTTGGTCATTTTAAAAAAACTACTTTACGGATTTTCACCAAATTTGCAAAAGCACGCTTTCGGGACCAAGCCGCTGCTCCTTGTCCAAATTTGGTGGAAATCCGTCCAGCAGTTTGGGCTGTAGGCGCGAGCAAAAAAAAATTCCCATTCACTCTATGGAGAGTGAGTATAATGTATACAAATATGAGCATATAGAGGGAAGGTAGAGTAATAAAAATAAAACTATGAGAAAGTGCTGATAACCATAATGATTATCTTCATGCACAGAAAGGATTGCTCTCTTTCAAGCCTGTATCTTCCGCTATGTATATGTTTCATATGATGTGACTGGACCCTAAGTCTACAAATATAGTACCTTTTCAATTTTTACTTCCTGACTGTTACTGAAGAAAACTATGTGGCTTCGATATGTCAGTAAAGGATAAAAAGGGAGAGCCAGCCATGTGATATTATCAGTGATGTCATCAATGACATTTGTGATGTCATCTTTGATGTCCTGGGTGTTAGTGTTAGCAGTGCACGGTGGCGCGAGTTATGGTTGCTTATGTTACCATAACTGCCGAATTTCAGGGGTTTTTCGGTTTTACTTTGAGCCATAACGTCCCTTTAACAAAGTTTTTTCACTTAATTTCATAGGTTTTTAGTAGCGCAACTTAACCATAACGTCCCTTTAACAAAGTTTTTTTTACTGAATTTCATAGGTTTTTAGTAGCGCAACTTAACCATAACATCCCTTTAACAAAGTTTTTTTCACTGAATTTCATAGGATTTTAGTAGCACAACTTAACCATAATATCCCTGACTTCATATACATGTAACATAGAACATACTAACCCCCTCGTAGTGATTTTCATGTCCGCGGACTACCGCCATGTCCGCGGACACATCAAAAATCTGAGCGTGGTGAATGTAAATTTAAACAGTGTGCCCCATTTCCCCTTTGAAGTTGGCTCTGAAAAGAGCCGTTTTTTTTTTTTTACAGATGCTTAACAGACACCTGTTATTTTGTATTTTTTTTCTTGTTTTTTTTCTTATTTTACTCCTAAATTCTTCACATAACCTTCTCCAAAGCAACCCTTACATTCCAAAATAGAAAGGCATTTCCCGTAAAAGATAAAGAAATGTCATCTTCTTTAAAATTAATAGCATTACTGGCATCAATATTCTCATTGTTACAGAAGAACATACCAGCTCTAAGCATGAAGGCACACATGCCTCGGTTGATTACACCCCTAGCATTGTTTTGCTGAGGACAAAAAACAGAACTATTGTCCCATATTGCCCTAGGTAGTAATCCAGAAAAAATTACTTTTGCATTTGGAAGGATCTTCATTACTGCTTGAACCAAGCGTTCCAAATCAGCCAACAAAGTAGGGGCACTGACGTTGCCCAAATGGAAAGCACCATAGTGCAAAACTACCACATGCGGACTGTTCATCGTGGCCATATCCTCATAAACTTGTACAATTCCCTGTACATTGCAATCAGGCACACTGCTCCACACCACCTCCACTCCTTTCACATCAAAGTTCTTTGCAACATGCCTGCATTCAGCGTACTGCTGTAAACCATGCACAAACATATCTCCGAGCACCAACACCCTGTCTTTCTCCACTTCTGCCATCTTCACCACACACAGTCTCTTTCAACACAAATCTAGAACCTCGACATCTGATTGGCTGATCCGTACAGTCTTCTTTCCATGTTGGATTTCCTAGAAAAACCCGGATGTAGCACGCCCTGTCCACGAACAGCCGCGGTGTCCGCGGACGGCGTCCACTTTACTCTCTGTGCCATTCCCTCATTGCATACAGCTAAGCAATCACACAATACGAATAACGTCCTCAGAACAACCCCATTTTGTGAATTTTCGAACATTTCAGGACAATTATTATTTCATTATTCAACATTTTAACATTACAAATATTATACTTTCATCTTGTACACTGCACACAATGCTATGTTTCTCCATTAGTAGCTCAGTATACTAGATAGAATCCCATAATACAATGCTATTTATATCAATGCATCGTTCAAAGCACTAATAACGGTATGATATTTATTGCAATATCCTTGACACTTTTTTCGCAACATTATAATAAAAATCCCTAGTACACAAGTTCCACGAAAAGTACATACAAACGTGATGTCATCAGTGATTTCATCAATTACATTTGCGATGTCATCTTTGATGTCCTGGGTGTTAGTCTTAGCAGTGCACGGTGGTGGCGCCAGTTATTTTTCAAAGCTTACCATAACTTGCGATTTTCAGGGGTCTTTCGGCTGTACTTAGAACCATAACGTCCTTTAAACAAACTTTTTTTAATATCACGCAAACAATATACAAACATGGCGTGCAAAAACCAACTTCTACAGATGGCTTTACACAGAATGTTGCAAAGTAAGAATTTATGCTCGTTCACAGTGAAGGTCAGCTGCTTCCATTTTTTTCTCGGGCCCCAGAGAGGCTTACGAAGCGGACTATAAAGTTGTATTGTGTTTTGACCTTGACAGACAGAGATTGTGATGAAAGACTTCTCTTAAAGGAGTGTTGCTAAAACGTAATTGAAGATAAAGATGAAATTTCTGAAACAAAACCACTTTTATATATTATATCACTATGCGAAAGATCGTTGGCACACGCGGAGTCGTATTTTGGGACTGCACCACTTGTAGACAATGGAAATTGCAATTGTACAGTAAGTAACCCTTTAGATTATTGTATACCAAATATAATTACAATAGCGTAGCATTAAAGACCGCTCAAGTTGAACTTGTTCGTTGAAAGTGGCATAATGTTTTCTACCGCGCACTATCACCACCGAATTGATCCCCTGTCATTTAGATGGCTCTGAAAAAGGCAGACGACACAGAGTGGGTTAATATAAATAATTTAACCGGTCTATAGGCGGTCAAGCGCTCTACTCGCTGTGCCACTTCACTGTAGCCTGTCAAGTGGCACAGCGAGTACAGCGCTCGCTTTGACATCCGTGCACAGCTTGCTAACGCAAGTTCGAATCCCGGCAAGGTGAAACTCAGCCTTTCATCCTTCCGTGGTCGATAAATGAGCACCACACACCGTGCTTAATAATAAGCACCGCTTACATACCTCACAGTTCTTAGCGCTATATGAATGGGAAAATATAATTATTTTATTATTAACATACTCTGTTGCACTATCTTCGATAGCAAATAGTTTCACGCCCTAATAAATAAAATGATGATTTTTAATGAATATCGGCTGGTGAGACTAATTTATGTTTTTTAAAACAGGTATGTGGCCCCATTTTGTCTATGTCACGATTTACAGACTCCAGCGGATGGGGTCTTCAACTGCCAGGTGCAAGTCCAAATATGCAACTTCATGACCCTCACCATTTTATGGGACAATCGCCAAGGACCAATATGCCCTTACGCAGTACTAGCGGCTACAAACAACATACCAACCAATAGGGTGGTCTAATGGCTCGTTGTTGGAGCAACCTTCCGATTATCAGAGCGACCATTTACTGCTTTTATCATAAACCAAAAGCCTATCTACTGCAAAGGAACAACGCGTGGCTCCAAATAAACTTTTGCTGATCGACAGCAGAGACAATAGCAAATCGCTGAATATTCACTAAACATTTCATGTGAAATAAATGTACTTTACCAAATGTACAATCCTGCTGTTTACTTTTAAACCACAGTTTCATATTCCGAATTGTGGCGACTGAATTGTAAGCTGATCTAACACTCTCTGTACCGCAAAGGAACATTGCGTGTCTCAACATGAACTTTTGCGGATCGACAACAAAGACAAATGCAAATTGCTGAATATTCTCTAAACATTTGATGTCAAATAAATGTACTTTACAACATTTACAATCTTGCTCTTTGCTTTTAAATCACAGTTTCATATTCCAAATTGTGGTGCGCTGTGTTGTGACATAATGTGTGTTGTCTTCTGGGTTCTTTGTAAAGTCTCGTAGTACTGGAGACGATTGGGCGCGTTTCATTACGCACCCTGTAACGTCACGGAGAAAGGCGGGGAATATGAATGCTTTGATAATATCAGGCTTAGGGGCGGGAGATATGATTTAGTGTCGCAAAAGCAAGTCAGCCAGGTCAATAGCGACAGTCATAGGATTATCACATAATGTCGACGCACACCAGCCGGATTTATCGTTTCTTTAGTGGACAAAAAGTCAGTTGACGCCCCTAGGAAATTGTACTATTAGCAAACAAAAGGAGTGCTCTTAAAACACTTTCACCCTGACAACGAACAATACAAACAACGTTCTCAGAACACCCCCATTTTGTGTAATTGCACTGTACGCGATCGACTGCGAATACAAGATGGTGGGCGCCACAGAAAATCTGACGCGCTCCACGGCCCTCGCCGTCCAATCAGCGAACATCCCAAAACTTTTTTTTTTCCCATAGACTGAATGGGAAAAAAATGTTGCTCGCGCCCACAGCCCAAACCGCTGGACGGATTTCCACCAAATTTGGACCAGGAGCAGCGTATTGGTCCTCAAAGCGTGCTTTTGCAAATTTGGTGAAAATCCGTCCAGTAGTTTTTTTTTAATGACCAAAATGTAGGTCAAAAATATTTAGTGATATCTGTGTTCAGTTTGTGGACACACTTCCCTGTTCGCTCCGCGGACAGTGTCTTGATTGGCCAATCGTCTTGCGTGATGTTCGCGGACATGCAACGTGTTCGCTGATTGGACGGCGTGGAGCGTAAAGCGCGTCAGATTTTTCGGTAGCGCCCGCCATCTTGGATTCGCGGATGTCTGCGGACAGCGCGGTAAAACTTTGTTCAAAATGTGTATTTAGTAGAGTGTGTTGGTGTGTAGGAGTGTTTGGGGAGGATGGAAGTGTATGAGATAGGATGAAAGTTGTGTTTTTTATGTGTTAGACGTTCTTTTTGTGTTCGATTTGTTTGCGGACATCACGGGTGTTCTGAAATGTTCTAAATAAACTGACTGGGGGGTGTTCTAAGGACTCAATATGTGTCCGTGTTGTTCGCAAGCAAAGTGAAACTGTTCTAAGAACACTTGCGGTGTCCGGGGAGTGTTCGTTGGGGGTGTCCTGAGGACGCTGTCCGTATTGTTCTCTGTCAAGTTGAATGTGTTCTAAGAACACCCGCGGTGTCCTGAAATGTTCGCAAATAAACAAAATGGGGGTGTTCTGAAGACGTTTTTGAGAACACTCCCGGTGTCCTGAAATGTTCGTAGGGGGTGTCCTGAGGACGCTGTCCGTATTGTTCTCTGTCAAGTTGAATGTGTTCTAAGAACACCCGCGGTGTCCTGAAATGTTCGCAAATAAACAAAATGGGGGTGTTCTGAAGACGCTTCTAAGAACACTCACGGTGTCCGAGGAGTGTTCGTAGGGGGTGTCCTGAGGACGCTGTCCGTATTGTTCTCTGTCAAGTTGAATGTGTCCTAAGAACACTCGCGGTGTCCTGAAATGTTCGCAAATAAACAAAATGGGGGTGTTCTGAAGACGTTTTTGAGAACACTCCCGGTGTCCTGAAATGTTCGTAGGGGGTGTCCTGAGGACGCTGTCCGTATTGTTCTCTGTCAAGTTGAATGTGTCCTAAGAACACTCGCGGTGTCTTGAAATGTTCGCAAATAAACAAGATGGTGGTGTTCTGAAGAAGCTTCTAAGAACACTCGCGGTGTCCGGGGAGTGTTCGTAGGGGGTGTCCTGAGGACGCTGTCCGTATAGTTCTCTGTCAAGTTGAATGTGTTCTAAGAACACCCGCGGTGTCCTGAAATGTTCGCAAATAAACAAAATGGGGGTGTTCTGAAGACGTTTTTGAGAACACTCCCGGTGTCCTGGAATGTTCGTAGGGGGTGTCCTTAGGACGCTGTCCGTATTGTTCATTGTTAAGTTGAAAGTGTTCTAAGAACTATCGCGTTGTTCTGAAATGTTCGTAGGGGGTGTCCTAAAACGGTGTCCGTATTGTTCGCAGGCAAGTTCAAAGTGTTCTAAGAACACTCACATTGTTCGCGGACATTAAAAGTTTCCCATAGATCATAGTTGAAATGTTTGACTCTATGGATGTGATATGCTGCGGTAGTTGTTGCCAGGGCATAGAGTGTTGGGTGCATTTCCATTTGGCCATGCACCCAAGACTGTATGCGCTGGCAACAACCACCGCAGCATATCACATTCATATTTGCTTATAACTTTGGGTGAAAAACAAATGTATGGTTCTCTGTAAAGTTGAATGTGTCCTAAGAACAATCGCGGTGTCCTGAAATGTTCGCAAATAAGCAAGATGGTGGTGTTCTGAAGACGCTTCTAAGAACACTCGCCGTGTCTGGGGAGTTTTCGTAGGGGGTGTCCTGAGGACGCTGTCCATATTGTTCTCTGTCAAGTTGAATGTGTCCTAGGAACACTCGTGGTGTCCTGAAATGTTCGCAAATAAACAAGATGGTGGTGTTCTGAAGACGCTTCTAAGAACACTCCCGGTGTCCTGGAATGTTTGTAGGGGGTGTCCTGAGGACGCTGTCCGTATTGTTCTCTGTCAAGTTGAATGTGTCCTAAGAACACTCGCGGTGTCCTGAAATGTTCGCAAATAAACAAGATGGTGGTGTTCTGAAGACGCTTCTAAGAACACTCGCGGTGCCCGGGGAGTGTTCGTAGCGGGTGTCCTGAGGAGGCTGTCAGTATTGTTCTCTGTCAAGTTGAATGTGTTCTAAGAACACCCGCGGTGTCCTGAAATGTTCGCAAATAAACAAGATGGTGGTGTTCTGAAGACGCTTCTAAGAACACTCGCGGTGTCCGAGGAGTGTTCGTAGGGGGTGTCCTGAGAACGCTGTCCGTATTGTTCTCTGCCAAGTTGAATGTGTTCTAAGAACACCCGCGGTGTCCTGAAATGTTTGCAAATAAACAAAATGGGGTGTTCTGAAGACGTTTTTGAGAACACTCCCGGTGTCCTGGAATGTTCGTAGGGGGTGTCCTTAGGACGCTGTCCGTATTGTTCGTTGTTAAGTTGAAAGTGTTCTAAGAACTATCGCGTTGTTCTGAAATGTTCGTAGGGGGTGTCCTGAAAACGGTGTCCGTATTGTTCGTTGGCAAATGCAAAGTGTTCTAAGAACACTCACATTGTTCGCGGACATTTAAAGTTTCCCATAGATCATAGTTGAAATGTTTGACTCTATGGATGTGATATGCTGCGGTGGTTGTTGCCAGGGCATAGAGTCTTGGGTGAATGGCCATTTGGCCATGCACCCAAGACTCTATGCCCTGGCAACAACCACCGCAGCATATCACATTCATATTTACTTATAACTTTGGGTGAAAAACAAATGTATAAGGAACAAAGGTATTAGATACTATGGATGTGATATGCTGCTATGCTTGCCCTTATTATTGTATACTTACTGTTTGGTCTAGTAATGGGAGTCCATGTTTTTCTTCTTCATTTCTGTGATAAAAGAAAATAACATGTTAATATTAGTATTTTGTAATGACTTATTACATTGTATAAGCAATATACTTTTATTTTTTTTCGACCCTCATATTTAGTAGAGTACAAATCAGAGTACTGTGCAATTTGCTCAGTTTCTGTATTTGTTTCTAAAATCATTGGGTCTGTGGGAGAAAAAAAATCCATGTTGGATTAAAAAAAAACCCTTTTTCTGTTATGCTACAGTTTATTTGTTTGTTTGTTTTCAGTGTTCACTTGTTGTTTCTGGCTAATGCTTTATACTTTGCTTTGTTGTATTTTTTTTGGAGCAGTAACAGATTCTTCATTTGTTTTGATATTATAAAATTTTGGAGCAGTTAGATACCAATTGGCGTATTCTAACTGTCTATTTTTTTAATATATTTTAGTGGTTTTGATTTATCTATTTGTATATTGTTACATTTTGGGACAGTTAGATAGCAAATGGCGTATTCTAACTGTGTATTTTTTGGCCTAATTTAGTGGTATTCATTTATCTGATTAGCTGTTGTAGAATCTTTGAGCAGTTAGATAGCTTTTGGAGTATTCTAACAGTTTATATTTTTTAACACAAATTTACTTAAAGGTTTAAACACAGTTTATTTATCAAATTTTGCTTTTAAGAACATCAAATAAGCGTTTGTAAGATTTGCTGGTAATCTCTGCTTTAGAGTAATGGTACTATCATTACCTTCAAACCATCCACATTTCTTTTTTATATATGCCGTGTAGTGCCCTGAATTGGTTGTGGCTCCTGCGTGGAAGATTATACCTATTGTTGTGAAGGTTTTCTTACCAAGTGATATTTGACTATGTGTGAATCCAGTCAGCTTGCAGTTGTTTTCGGTACCATCTGCACTGTAATGTAGAAGCATTAGTATTACGTATTTACTATGTGTTTGTATTAGTAAGGTGTAGCGATTATCTGAATTGCAGGTAGAGCATAATCTACCATGGTTTGCATTTTGTACAAGTTGCTGAAATGGAATGGATTCACAATTTGGTATTGATATATATATGAAGCGTTCATTGGGAATTTCTTCTTGTGTCACATTGTTGCACATAGTGCATGTATGTTTCCACATGTATGAAATCTGGAAGATTTCCTTTATAGGTATGTTTTTGTTTTCCAGTACTTGTAGTAAGTACATTAAACATTCTTGTGGATCTTCCTGTGAGTTTATAGTGAATTTCACTATTCCAACACAGTAGTCCAATTCTTGTCTTATTCCATAAACACTATATGTGTTGTCAGGATTGTTTTTTGCGTTTCTATGAAGTACTAACATTTGCATACACAATGGGTCTCTAAAGTGTAAGTAAATGTTGTCAACAATTGGTGGTAATTGAAATAGAATATTCATTGCTACATTTGCATAGCAACTTACACCAACTATATTTGAGAATTTAAATGGTCCAGGTAGTTCTGTATCTAACTGCTTTTTTTGGAGTTTGTCTTCCTTCTTTAAAGAAGTACCTGGTTTACTTTCTCTAATTGATTCTTTTTTGTTTGTGGTACTTGATGAAGTATTAGTTTCTTGTACTCTCTTTGGAGGATTTGCAGTGACGTCCTGTTGCATATATATATTCAGTGAAAAAACGTTGTTAATGGGACGTTATGGTTAAGTTGCGCTACTAAAAACCTATGAAATTCAGTGAAAAAACGTTGTTAAAGGGACGTTATGGTTCCAAGTAAAACCGAAAAACCCTTGAAATTCGCCAGTTATGGTAAGCTAAGCAACCATAACTCGCGCCACCACCGTGCACTGCTGAGACTAACACCCAGGACATCAAAGATGACATCACAAATGTCATTGATGACATCACTGATGACATCACATGTCTGGCTCACTATTTTTTCTTTTGCTGACATATCTCGGCCACATGGTTTTCTTCAGTAACAGTCAGAAACTAAGAATGTTATTTTATTTGTAGACATATCCTTCTAGTAGGTTCTTACAGTAGTTCCCTTAGAGTACAGTCACATCATATGAAACATATACATATGGGAAAACACAAGCTTGAAAGACAGCAATCCTTTTTGTGCATAAAGATTATCGCTAGACTTATGAGCACTTTCTGATAGTTCTGTTTTTTTTTATGGCTGTACTTTCCCTGTATATGGTCATATTTGTATACATTGTACTCACACTACTTTCCTTAGGGTCCAATCACATCAAGTGATACATATACATAGGGTAAATAGCAGCTTTGAAACAGAGCAATCATTTATTTGCATGAAACTAATCAGTTAAGTTATGAATTGTTTCTGCTACTACTTGTGCTTTTTTGCTAACTTCACTTTCCCTGTATATACCCATATTGGTATGTGTTCTTGTGTCTTTGTGTTTTGTCTATAGTAATGAAATTATGTAATACATGGGTTTTATTAGCTACTTATTACATATTTCACAGTACACAAAAATCTATTAAGAAAACAATTATCATTTCATTATTCAACATATTAACATTACGAATATCATACCTTCATCTTGTACGCTGCACACAATGTTATGTTTCTGTATGAGTGGCTTAGTATACTAGATAGAACCCCATAATAGGATGCTATTTATATCAATGCATCGTTCAATGCACTTATTAGGGTATATTTCTTGCAATGATTCTTGACACTTTTTTCGCAACATAATAAGAATCCCTTCTACACATATTTCATGAGAAGTACATACACATGTGATGTCATCAGTGATGTCATCAATGATATTTGTGATGTCATCTTTGATGTCCTGGGTGTTAGTCTTAGCAGTGCACGGTGGTGGTGCGAGTTATGGTTGCTTAGCTTACCATAACTGGCGAATTTCAAGGGTTTTTCGGTTTTACTTGGAACCATAATGTACCTTTAACAAAGTTTTTTTCACTGAATATATATATATATATATATGGTCTTGCACAATTTGGTGGAAGTAAAGATAAAAATTCTATTGTACCTTCCTCGTATTTTGTATGTTAGTCTTACGGACAGAGGTAATTTGAACACACAGTCAATTTGCTTTAGTTTTGGCTTTATAGGTAGGGACATCTTTTGGTTAGGACAAGATCGGCTTTTTTCCAACCCCATTTTCTTTTAATAAATATGGCTAATACTGAGAACCGTACAACTTTGTGTCTGCCTCTCATTGCTGACCCCTCACAGGAGGAAGGAAAAGGGAAAGAAGAGCACTGAACAGGAACAAAAGGAAGAAGTGAAGCTTGTTCAGCAAAAACTAGCTAAGATCAGTATAGAAGAGCGGCAATCACGAGCTTCACAGAAGGTCAGCATGGACAATTGGGACAGCAGTGACATAAAGAACCAAGTATGGCACAGGGTCAGATGGGCAGTTATGCTCTGGAACAAAGACAAATGAGAGGGTTTCTGAGGTGTAGGAGAGGATTTGTGTCAGGTGAGTCATTTAGCTGGTGGGTTGTGTGGGATCTAGATTGGAACCAACCTTGCTGGGCTCAAAAATAGGATTCCTTGGTTTGAGTTGTTGCAGCAAGGTCACAGGTTGTGTTTGAGGTGTAGCCCACACCTCTTTTGTTTGGTAGAGAGTTGAGGATAACTTGGATACCTTGCCTTATTAATTAGATGGAAAAGTTTGTATTTTCCACACAGGTTTTGTGTTTTTGTTGGCGAGCGCTGCTTGGCGGCAGGCCTGTTTATTTACTTGGAAATCACCCAGACAGTGTGAGGGTGGGGATTTTAGTGTCCCATGTGGTCAGCCGACACGTGTTTTGACCCAAAGGTCTTTCTTAAGGCTAGGTCTGTTCGGTCCGCCACCCTCTGTGGGGTCCTGTATTCTATTCTTGATCCTGTATATACAGTGGCTCCTATTGGGCCCTGGTAGTCCGATGTTGTAGTCCATATTCGGTTGCAGTCATTTAGCTGGTTTGGGAGAGTGAGGCCCCAGTTCAATGGACCAGTGGGAGGTAATTATGGAGGATTGTATGAGGTCCAGTATTGATCTCCTAAGCAAGCTGAACATGATGATCACTTTCACAAAGGACGGTATAGTGTGCCCGACTCCATGTTTGTATCTGGTAAGAGAAGCAGCCCTTTTGCATGCATGTTTTAATGACAGTTCAAAAAAGGGGGTCCTTTACATTTAGCATAGTTCCTTTATGGAGTAGTGGGTGTGTTAGGTTGGGTCCTGGGGATCAGAGATTGACATGGTGGATACTGACTGAATGTTTGTTTTGTTCTGCTGTGTCACAGATGGTAACTCCAGACACCATTATAACAATTCTTCTGGAAGCAATGGTTATTAAGAAGGACATGGTGGTTCTCTCAGCAAATGATTTGGAATGCAGAGAATGGCACACAGTTTTGTGCATCGATCTGACCTTAACGCTAAGAGGCATGTCTGACTAACAATTAGTCAAGAAGGTTTGGGGTGCATTGCCAGATAACAATAGAGCAAAGGGAAGTTCCAACAACAATGTTCATCGCTAGAAATGCACTGCCATACTAGAAGGAGGATTTGGACAAGGTGCCAGACCACTAGTGGACCAAAAATCCTCATGATGTGGTGCTGCTTAGGAGTGCTGGAGCAGTGTGGATACAATTTAAATCCTGTGCGATATTCCCACTTGTGAGGCAATAGCCCATATCTAGAGAGGCTGATGAATGGATTTATGGGACCCTTATGGTGTTGTTGAAGCAAGGAAAGATACAACCTTCTGTGTCCTCATGCAACACAGCCATCTATCTTGTAAAGAAAGTGACAGGGGATGATGGTTCAGGATTTACGCCCTCTGAATAAAATTATTGAGGGTGAGTTTTCAGTGGTGCTAAATCCTGCTACCATTCTGTGTAATATCACTTCTGCGTCAATCACTTTACTGAGATTGATTTAAAATGTGCATTTGGTTCAGTCCCCTTACACACCAATTCTCAGTACCTCACTGCGTTTATGTATCGTGGCCAGAGATGTGAGCATACAAGGTTTCCCAGGGGTACTGTGAATATCCAAGTGTTTTCAACAGGGTGATTCAGATGGATTTGGGAATTGTACATGTGCCCAGTAAAGTAATCCAGTATGTGGATGATTTACTAGTCTGTAGCTCTTCAGACGAGCCGTGTCGAGGAGATTCAATAGCACTCCTTACCCTGCAACTATGGTAGATCATGTATCTTTGACTACTCTAGTTACACAAGGAACTTACTGAAGGGATTTAAGGGAGCACAGAATTTGAATGGTCAGACAAGATAGTGACTTGTTTTAGGGAGCTCAAGACTGCGATCAGCAATGCTCTAGTTTTGGTGACCCCAGGTTACAAAAAGCTATTTGATTTATTCTCACATTCAGATGGGCAAGTGATGACAGTGTTCCTGGCCCGCATACATCACTAGGCCATAAACCCTTGGCTTTCTACAGCTGACCCCTAGACCCAGTTATGCAAGGCCAGTTTCTGTGTGAACAAGCTCTAGCAGCAGAGGCTTTTGCGATACAAAATACTTCTATGATTACTATGCGTTGCCAGGTGACATTGTATGTGGAGCATGCAGTTTTTTTGATTTAAGAAAAGTACAAATCAACTTTAACAACACAAAGAGTCTCTGGATGTGAAGTTAACCTATCACATGCTTCCATACCTCCAGTAAGGTATCATCTAGTCAATCCTGCAACGTTTGTAGCCGAACCAGTGAAACCTGATTACATTGTCTCTGACTGTGCGACTTCTGAGGGAGCAAAGGGAGAAAGGAAAATTGTTATGGAGGATGCCTTGGAGGGAGGTGAGGTACTCTTTGTTGACAGTTCTTCAGTAATTGATCAGGACACTGGTCAGAGGCATACAGGTGCAGCCGTTTTTGGCCTTGTGGATGGGGAATACTAGGTTAGGATGAAGAGACGGTAGCCTTCACATTAGTCTGTGCAAGTTGCGGAAATAGTGGCATTGATAAAGGTGCTGGAAATGAGTACGGGGAAGGCATGTCACTACTTATTCTGACTCTGACTATGTAACTTCCACGGTACATTCAGGCGTGTCAAGAATCCACAGAAGAGCGTTTAGGAGATCTGACACGATCCCTGTCCAGCATGCTACGCTGTTATCCAGGTTAATTGAAGTGTTAACACTGTCCACCGAGGTAGGAATAATTAAATGTGCAGTGCTTACTAATCATACTGACCCAATAGCACTTGGAAATGATGCCACTGGCATATAAGACCTAGAGCAAAGACCTTCATTGCTCTATTAGTCAGCTTGCAAGTCCCAGATGTTAGCAGATTTGACCTTCCCACCAAGGCTTTGACTGATCTATAAATCAGTGCCAAAGTCCCACAGGTTAGCATATAGGCTGAGCAGTCAAGAACTTCATTGCTCTATAATTCAGCCCCAAAGTGTCAGATTTTAGCAGCTAAGACCTAGCAACTTTGACAGTGATGGCTCTATAAACCAGCACCCAGGTCTCAGATGTTAGCAGATAAGGCAATGCCTTCACTTCTTTATAAAGCTGCACCCAATTCCTAGATTTTTGCAGATAAATCCTAGCCACCAAGAGATTAACATGCATTTTAAATTAGCATCCAAATCCTAGAGGTTAGCAGATAAGACCTAGCTACAAAGACCTTCACTGCTCTATAAATAAGCACCGAAGTCCCAGATGTTAGAAGATAAGACCAAGCCACTAAGACGTTGACTGCTCTATAAATAAGCACCCAAGTCCCATAAGTTAGCAGATAACACCTAGCCACCAAGACATTGACTGCTCTATAAATTAACACCCAAGTCCTAGATGGTAACAGATAAGTCCCAGCCTCCCAGACCTTGACTGCTCTCTAAATTAGAACCCAATTCCTAGATGGTAGCAGAAAGACCTAGCAACCAAGACGTTAACTGCTCTATAAATTAGCATCCAAGTCCTAGATGGTAGCAGAAAAAACCTAGAAACCAAGAGCTTTACTGCTCTATTAATGAACACCCAAGTCCTAGATGTTAGCAGATAAGACTTAGCAAGCAAGACCTTGAATTCTCTATAAATTAGCTCCCCAAGTCCTAAATGTTAGCAGATAAATACTAGCCACCAAGACCTTGACTGCTCTATAAATTAGCTCCCTAGTCCTAGATGTTAGCAGATAAGACATAGCAACCAAGTCCTTGACTGCTCTATAAATTAACACCCAAGTCCTAGATGGTAGCAGACAAGACCTAGCAACAAAGTCCTTGACTTCTCTATAAATTAGCTCCCACATCCTAGATGTAAGCAAATAAGACCTGGCAGCCAAGAGCTTGACTGTTCTATAAATCATCCCCCAGAACCTTGATGTATGGCCTGTGTTCCACATGACCAATGCTGCTTAATTGTGCAGTCCCATTTTAAGAAGCACATTTATGGATACCTACAGGACACCCTGATGCAGCGTAGTATTGATTTCAGGAGCTGCACTATCAGAGACCAGACCATCACCCAAGATGAAAAGGTCGTCAGCACAGTGCTCCTGATGCATGGGCAGTATTGGTCGGGTTCTAAGTTCATGCTACAGAGAAGACCACAACTCAGGTGCTGCACTCAAGGGAGGGCAACCCTCAAGCATTGGCTGACACTGGGATCATGAATGCACTTCCTTCAAGGATCTCATGCTGTGCATTGTTTCCTCCATGGTAAACCAATAGCATCTGCAGATCGATGGGTAAAGCTCCCTGCAAAGGGTTCCAGCCATAATGGCAGGAAGCCAGGGCAGATTGCAGCATGCACCCCATGGGGGGGGTTGGCGTGTCAGGCAAGCCATATGACAGCTGAATGGTTTGTCATGTGCTTTTATACTGCACCAGGTAGTTTCAAAGCGTCTGCACTTGTCAACTGAGGGGACATTAGTGAGTTGTCTAAATGTGCTGAAAGGGTCCTCACTGACAGTTAAGCCAGAGACATTATTCAGTGGTTGTCAAAAATACACGCTGTTTATCACCCTCAGGGGTCTGTGCCAGTTTGCCCTAGAATACCAGATACGCATGCATTCACTTAAGGTAAGCGTGTATGCCAGTGTCCATCTCTCATAATAACCCACGGTAATGACATTGCATCGTCCTTTTTTTTGGCTGAAAGTGCTGCCAATTTTTCTATCTTGCTCTTGTCTGTTTAATCTCAGCCTTCAGCACACAGATAAAAGATTCAATAGAGGTACTCAAGCAAGGCCAGAAATGGCAGATGATTAAGCAGTACACGTTTTCCAGAAGGCAAGTTTTAAATTGGATGTACCGAGTGACAGCGAACAGAACCGAACAAGAGGCAAACAATTGGGTGTCCTGAGTGACAACGATCAGAGCCAAACAAAAGGCAAACACGATGGGTGTCCTGGGTGACAGCGATCAGACCAAACAAGAGGCAAACACAATGGGTGACAGCGATCAGAACCAAACAGGCAAACACAATGGGTGTCCTGGGTGACAGCGATCAGACCAAACAAGAGGCAAACACAATGAGTGACAGCGATCAGAACCAAACAGGCAAACACAATGGGTGTCCTGGGTGACAACGATCATAACCAAACAAGAGGCAATCACAATGGGTGTCCTGAGTAACAGCGATGATCAGAACCAAACTAGAGGAAAACACAATGTGTGTCCTGGGTGACAGCGATCAGAACCAAACAAGAGGCAAACGATTGGGTGTCCTGGTGACAGCGATCAGAACCAAATAAGAGGCAAACACATTGAGCGTCCTGTGTGGCAGCGATCAGAACCAAACAAGAGGCAAACACAATGGGTGTCCTGGGTGACAGCGATGATCCGAACCAAACAAGAGGCAAACACAATGTGTGTCCTGGGTGACAGCGATCAGAACCAAATAAGAGGAAATCAAATTGAGTGTCCTGTATGAAAGCGATCAGAACCAAACAAGAGGCAAACACATTGAGTGCCCTGAGTGACAGCGATCAGAACTAAACAAGAAGCAAACACAATGTGTGTCCAGGGTGACAGCGATCAGAACCAAACAAGAGGCAAATGATTGGGTATCTTGGTGACAGCGATCAGAACCAAATAAGAGGAAAACTCATTGAGTGTCCTGGGTCACAGCGATCAGAACCAAACAAAAGGCAAACACAATGGGTGTCCTGGGTGACAGCCATGATCAGAACCAAAAAAGAGGCAAACATAATGTGTGTCCTAGGTGACAGCGATCAGAACCAAACAAGAGGCAAACACAATGGGTGTCCCGAGTGACAGCGATCACAACCAAACAGAGGCAAACAATTGGGTGTCCTGGGTGACAGTGATCACAACCAAACAAGAGGCAAACACATTGAGTGTTCTGAGTGACAGCGATCAGAACCAAACACGAGGCAAACACATCGAGTGTTCTGGGTGACATCTATCAGAACCAATCCAGAGGCAATAACAATGGGTGTCCTGAGTGACAGCGATCAGAACCAAACAAGAGGCAAACGAATTGAGTGTCCTGAGTGGCAGTGATCAGAACCAACCAGGAAACCAAAAATTGGGTTACAGCAAACAGTACTAAATTGGAGGCAAAATCATTAGGTGCCCTTGGTGACAGTGATCAGACGGAAAGAAGAGACAAATTGTGACTCCTGAGTGACTGCGATCAGAACCAGACAGAGGGGAAAATAATTTGGTGTCCGAGGTGACAGCGATAAGAAGCAAAAGCAGGCAAATGGTTGGGTGTCCTGGGTGCCCGCGATCAGAACCAAACAAGAGGCAAACACAATGGATGTCCTGGGTGACAGCGATCAGAACAATTAAGTGGCAAACACAATGGGTAGCCTGGGTGGCAGCGATCAGAACCAAATAAGAGGCAAACACATTGAGTGTACTGGGTGACAGCAATCAGAACCAAACAAGAGGCAAACACATTGAGTGTTCTGAGTGACAGCGATCAGAACCAAACACAAGGCAAACACATTGAGTGTTCTGAGTGACAACGATCAGAACCAAACAAGAGGCAATCACAATGGGTGTCCTGAGTGACAGCGATCAGAACCAAACAAGAGGCAAACGAAATGAGTGTCCTGAGTGGCAGTGATCAGAACCAAACAGGAAACCAAAAATGGGAGTGTCCTGTGTGACAATGATCAAAACAAAGCAAGAGGCAAAATAATTGACCATCCTTGCTGACCGCAATCAGAACCAAACAAGAAGCACAATAATTGGGTGTCCTAGTGACAGCTAACAGAACCAAACAAGAGGGAACATAATTCAGTGTCCTCAGTGACAGCGATCAAAACCAAACAAGAGGCAAATGAATTGAGTCTCCATGGTGACAGCGATCAGAACCAAACAGGAAGCAATATAATTTAGTGTCCTGGGTGATAACGGTCAGAACCAAACAAGAGGTCAAATAATTGAATGACCTGGGATATAGCGATCAAAACCAAACATGAGGAAAAATAATTGGAAGGCCTGGGTTACAGCGATATGAACCAAACAGGAGGCAAATACATTGAGTGCCCTGGGTGACAACAATCAGAACTAAACAGGAAGATAAATAATTGAGTATCCTGAGTGGCAGTGATCAGAACAAAAGAAGAGGCAAAATAATTGAGTGTCCTGGGTGACAGCGATCAGACCCAAACAAGAGGCAAACAAATTGAGTCTCCATGGTGACAGAGATTAGAACCAAACAGCAGACACATGTATTAGGTGTCCTGGGTGACAACAATCAGAACCAACCAAGAGCTAAAATAATTGGGTGACATTAGTGACAGCGATCAGAACCAAACAAGAGGCAAAATAATTGAATGACCTGGGTTGCAGCAATGAAAACTAAACAGGAGGCAAAATCATTTGGTGTCTTGGGTACCAGCATTCAGAAGCAAAGAACAGGCAAAATAATTGGTTGTCATTGCTGACAGCGATCAGATCCAAACACAATGCTAAAGAACTGGGTGTCCTGGGTTACAGCGATCAGAATCAAACAGGAGTAATAATAATTGGATATCCTCACTAACAGCGATCAGATGTAAAGAAGAGACAAACAAATTGTGTGACCTGGGTGACAGGAATCAGAACCAAAAAAGAGGCAAAATAAGGGTTACAGCAATCAGTACTAAATTGGAGGCAAAATCATTAGGTGCCCACGGTGACAGTGATCAGACGGAAAGAAGAGACAAATTGTGACTCCTCAGTGACCGCGATCAGAACCAGACAGAGGGGAAAATAATTTGGTATCCGAGGTGACAGCGATGAGAAGCAAAAAGCAGGCAAATGAATTGGGTGTCTTGGGTGCCCGCGATCAGAACCAAACAAGAGGCAAACACAATGGATGCCCTGGGTGACAGCGATCAGAACAAACACGAGGCAAACACATTGAGTGTACTGGGTGACAGCAATCAGAACCAAACATGAGGCAAACACATTGAGCGTTCTGAGTGGCAACAATCAGAACCAAACAAGAGGCAATCACAATGGGTGTCCTGAGTGACAGCGATCAGAACCAAACAAGAGGCAAACAAATTGAGTGTCCTGAGTGGCAGTGATCAGAACTAAACAGGAAACCTAAAATGTGAGTGTCCTGTATGACAGTGATCAAAACAAAGCAAGAGGCAAAATAATTGACCATCCTTGCTGACCGCAATCAGAACCAAACAAGAAGCACAATAAATAATTGGGTGTCCTAGTGACAGCTAACAGAACCAAACAAGAGGGAACATAATTCGGTGTCCTCAGTGACAGCGATCAAAACCAAACAAGAGGCAAATGAATTGAGTCTCCATGGTGACAGCGATCAGAACCAAACAGGAAGCAATATAATTTAGTGTCCTGGGTGATAACGATCAGAACGAAACAAGAGGTCAAATAATTGAATGACCTGGGATATAGTGATCAAAACCAAACATGAGGAAAAATAATTGGAAGGCCTGGGTTACAGCGATCAGAACCAAACAGGAGGCAAACACATTGAGTGCCCTGGGTGGCAACAATCAGAACTAAACAGGAAGATAAATAATTGAGTATCCTGAGTGGCAGTGATCAGAACAAAAGAAGAGGCAAAATAATTGAGTGTCCTGGGTGACAGCAATCAGAACCAAACAAGAGGCAAACAAATTGAGTCTCCATGGTGACAGAGATTAGAACCAAACAGCAGACACATGTATTAGGTGTCCTGGGTGACAACAATCAGAACCAACCAAGAGCTAAAATAATTGGGTGACATTAGTGACAGCGATCAGAACCAAACAAGTGGCAAAATAATTGATTGACCTGGGTTACAGCAATGAAAACTAAACAGGAGGCAAAATCATTTGGTGTCTTGGGTACCAGCATTCAGAAGCTAAGAACAGGCAAAATAATTGGTTGTCATTGCTGACAGCGATCAGATCCAAACACAATGCTAAAGAACTGGGTGTCATGGCTGGGTTACAGCGATCAGAATCAAACAGGAGTAATAATAATTGGATATCCTCACTAACAGCGATCAGATGCAAAGAAGAGACAAACAAATTGTGTGACCTGGGTGATAGGGATCAGAACCAAAAAAGAGGCAAAATAATTGAGTGTCTTGGGGTACAGCAATCAGTACTAAATTGGAGGCAAAATCATTAGGTGCCCTTGGTGACAGTGATCAGACGGAAAGAAGAGACAAATTGTGACTCCTGAGTGACCGCGATCAGAACCAGACAGAGGGGTAAATAATTTGGTGTCCGAGGTGACAGCGATGAGAAGCAAAAAGCAGGCAAATGAATTGGGTGTCCTGTGTGCCGGCGATCAGAACCAAGCATGAGGGAAAATAATGGGGTGTCCTGGGTGGCAGCAATCAGAACCAAACACTAGGAAAAGAAATTGGGTGTCCTGGGTGGCAGCGATCAGAACCAAAACCTAGGAAAAGAAATTGGATGTCCTGGTTGACAGCGATCAGAACGAAAAGGAAGGAAAAAGAATTGGATGTTCAGCGTTACAGCCACAGGAACCAAACAGGCTCACAATGAGATTTTAAGAGGGGTGGATATGTGAATGCTTAGAACGGGCCACCACTGTGAAGCATCCCCTCTTGAGGCTAGGGGACAACTCATGAAATGGCCAGAGGTATATGGCATGCAGCATCTTAACATGTGGCCCCACCCCCCATAGGATTCTAACTGCATCTGTTATAGTTGCAGATGCAGAAATGTTCCCCTGCTCATGAAATGTGTCTCTGTATTACTGTGAAGGACTTACATATAGGGGTGGCTTCTTGTTAAGCCGTTTTATCAAATAAGCGGTGTAAAGTATTGGGAGACAATGTGATTTGCCCTGAATATCACTTTATGGTCCAGGGGAGAAGCCATAATAGAAATGTCCGTTGTGTGGCTCCACAGGCAATCGTTTCTTCATCTCATCTTAGAAAGGTTACTTGTGACATCGAGCAAAAGAGGTTCAGAGAAAGTGGATGGGGAGCATATAACCAAGGGGTGACAATATACTGTCTATGGTCTGGGCGAATTTCTAGTGCCCCCCACAAGCTGGATGGTGGGCTGCCTGGAGGATGGGAGACCAGAAGCCATTTCCTTGTAGTGTAGGCTTAGTAAACCTCCAGAGGTTTGCTGTTTTCGGACATTGCATCTTAAACATGTAAACCATGAACTCTTCCCTTGGGGTAAAGTTTTCCCCTATTGATTACAACTGCTGACATTATAGTTTTTTATTAAGTTGAACTCAACCTTAGAAACCGTTTAGAAAATGGTTTCCAGATAGTTGGCCGCATACCTAATGCAATTTACAGATGTGTCTCTTCCTCTTATTGAGATGTAATCTCTGTTATCCTGTTTATTTTCATTAAAATTGGGTGATGGCAGTATTGCCCGACAACATTATGGGGCAGGTTTAAATGCTGCCATCGGTATAAGTAACGTTCTGGAACCCGAGAACCGACCTCTAAAGATTGGATATTTTCCAATTTACATACCTCAATCCTTAAATCACAGAGAACATATTCTGGGCCACTGTATGTTCAACACACATAGTCACTAACAATGTTTTTTTGATAAATGTTGTTCTGTAGAGACATCAGATGTAACTGGAGAAGATGTCATGCCACACAAGACATCGGACTGGCACGTCTTGCTTTTCTAGGCTCCCAAAGTACCACCCAGCAGATCTCTTATTTTTTTTTTTCAATCCAGTTTCAATGTTGCTTTTTTTTTTACATGATTTGCACTGTGCAGTCCCTGTTGCGTTATTTTATTTTATGTATGTATTTATTTATTCATATCGTGCCCCGTACCTGTGTTCGGTTTCTAAGCGCAATCTGGGATTCGAACCTCTGTTGCTCTGCGTGGTCTTGGTTCCCAAACTAGCGGCTGCTCCTGTGCTATCCTCCATTCATAAAATAATACATTTGGCAAATTGATACAACCTAGATATTAAACATGTCCCTATTTCCACCTCAGTATTAAACTAAGGATCTTCATTTTGGAAAAGGAATGCCATTATTTTAGTTCATTTTCATTTGTTCTATAGCTATATCACCAGAAGGTCAAACACAAACGCAGATGCCCCTTCTACCTTCCTAAACAACCCGGGAGATGTAGACATGAAACTTTTACTACTCTTCCAGGATTTTACGATTTTTAAGAAATACAATACAGTGTTCATGTTGGTTATAAATATATTATGCACTACTTCACATCAATATCTACGTACATTGAATGCACTTTCCTTTTAGTTATGTATGTTCTAAGCTGTTAGGACCGTCTGGAAAAAAGATGTCACAAAGGAGATTTAAACTCTGAATTTAAATCACTAGAGAAATGTGGGAAAGCCTCGACTTGACATAAGACCCTTTACCGGCCTGAGATCACTACTGTCCAGGCAGTCTCACCATTCTGCCCTTCCAGAAACGTTTTTCTTGTATTCCAAACTCTGTTAATGGAATTAAGTTTGTATTAAACCCTTTCAGAGAAGATATTTGCATTACATCTCTGGTCAGGATAATTGATTTTTTCCATAAATTATTTAACAAGCCAAACTGCACTGTAGTTAGAGACATATTGTAAGATAGTAATGCAAGCAGCTATTTCCCAGTATCCCACACTATGTCACGTGATCATCTCCGAATCAAACCACATTAGGATCCTTTTCCAGCACCATGCAATAGATGTTCAAAACTGAGTCAGGGATCCACCCCTATAGCAAGCCTGTCGCAGTATGAATACAGCAAACATCAAGTTCTTTATTGCAATCTATAATCTATGGTTAGTCATAGAGAGACTATTGGGGATCTCAATTTGAACTCAATTACTGAAGATCAGTAGGAGTAATATTAGTACTTTATATTGTATCATGTGGATTTAGTCCAATTAATCTTGTTCTCGGTAACGAAAGTGATGTGATGTAAATTTGATCGTATTTTGATTCTATGTATTTTGATATGATCTGTTTGTTTTATGAGTTAGGGAATTATAGATGCGATCATTAACAAATAATTTTTATGAATTCTCATGAATTATATGTTAGAATTTTGTTAACATAATTATATATTTTATGTGTAAAGTTTATTTATAAACTATATCACATTACTACATTTATTTATTTATAGCAAGCCTTTAAATGATATGGATTTTCCAAACATACACAAGACAATCACCGTTATTGAGAAATGACAAATTCTCCAAGCAAACACTTCATCTGTCCACCAATCCAAGCTAGGGAAGGTGAAGAGGAGGATCTGATTGGACAGGCTTGTGATATGGGTCCTTGGAATTTTTACAAATCACACCTGGAGTGAGGGAGCCATTGCCAACTCCTTTCCTTTAGTACTTGCCTTTAATCTCCATTGCTTTTCTTTTTCGATGTTCTACGTTCAGTATCAGCATCGTACTGAATAATTCCCCTGTCTCTCCTCATTTACTTTTTCATTCACGGACATCCATTTTGATTCCATTTGGCCTGTTTACTAAAGAATGAATATTGCCAGAAATTGCTAAACGAGTGTTACGCATAGAAAAACCCAGGGGTGTGGACACATCACAAAGTTACAAAACATGAAAATAAAATAAAATGCCAATAAAACAAAAATGGAAAAAACAGACATGATAAATTCAAGAAGTGATTGAGGGATTCAGAAGAAAAAATAAAACGCAGTTCAGATAGGTTAGAAACAACGGCCAACCCCACAAAATGTTGAAATAACACAACGTTTAATACCTTTCGGATCACCCGCAACACAGCAATTTAGAGAACTTGATGTGAGGTGGAAGGATGGGCCCCGCCTGGAAGGATTTGCTAAGAGTCAGGAGGAAGACACCACCCAGACCAATTTCTCCACTAGGTTTTGGGCAGTTGGCCAGAAGGACTTATATTTTAGGCTGAGTTAAGCTTTAAACGTTTATTTCTCATCACTAGGTTGAAATAAACCAAATCTTTTATGGGGCGTTGTTGTGGTTCTTAATTAAAATTCATATCCAGGTCTAAGAAAGTAAAGCCTGTCCTTTAGCTAAATAAGCAGCATGTTCTGATGTCGCCCCAGTGTAGATGTTTTTCCATCACTCCCCTCCCACACTCCCCCCCCCCCTTCATTATTCGGAAAAAAATCCACTCTGATCGTTTACGTCACCCGTTTGCGGAGTTAATGGGATGGACATTATGTGAGTTACTTATTTGAAGGACCTTTTATTTTTCCTATTTTGTTCTCTTCACTATTACGTGACTGCTTACCTTTCTGTAAAGAGGTGTGTTTCCATTTGTCAACCTTATTTTCAATTGTCTTCCCACTTTTCCAGTGTCTTCAATCCTCTTGTGCACAGAAGGTGATGTTTGCCCTGTGAGTGTGTGGGTTCATCGGGTTTTATGATGTTGCTCTTTTTAGAAGACTACTCCACACTTTAAACCAGAAATTTGGGGACAATCCTATCCACGCCAGGTGGCAAGGCCACGCAATGACACGCATCACACAGAACGAGCATAGTTAAACAAAATGACTTTGTAAACTCTTTGATCAGAGCAGCAGATGCATGTGGTGTGTCTTGTGGTGTGTCTTGTAGAACATCAGACTCCTCTCACACACTTCAAACACATGCAGGTACCTTCATATTGTAAACAATCAAACCTCTTGTTGTTTATGTATGTTCCTCATGTTTTTTTATCGTTTTTTTAAAAATTTGAATCCAAATATATCTGAAAAGTCAGCCACAAACAGAATATTCTGCTTCAGCAGAAGCCGCCATGCACAAATCCTGCCGCAATCCCCTAGTCCTTACCCTATGCCACCTCCCACAGAGACCCACAACCTGCGCCTTTGCATTCAATACCTTCCACCAAGTACAACCTCTGCCACCATCTATAGCCCTTTTCCCCCACCACCATATAACTATACACACATATCAGCTAACAGCCTGCACCACCATATACTCCAACAGCCACACACACTCACCACCAGCCTATGCCGAACACACCCAGCCGACACCAGCACCCTCACACTCACCACCAGCCCATGCCACCACACATACCCAACACCACCATCCAGACTCACCACCAGCCTATGCCAACACACATACCCAACACCACCATCCACACACTCACCATCAGCCTATGCCACCACACACACCTAATACCACCATCCACAACCTCAACACCAGCCACCACACACACACTCACTTAACACCAGCCTATGCCACCACACACACACTCACCACCAGCCTATGCAACCACATACCCACCCAACACCAGCACCCTCACACTCACCACCAGCCTATGCCACCACAAATGCCCAACACCACCATCCAGACTCACCACCAGCCTATGCCAACACACATACCCAACACCACCATCCACACACTCACCATCAGCCTATGCCACCACACACACCTAATACCACCATCCACAACCTCAACACCAGCCACCACACACACACACTCACTTAACACCAGCCTATGCCACCACACACACACTCACCACCAGCCTATGCAACCACATACCCACCCAACACCAGCACCCTCACACTCACCACCAGCCTATGCCACCACAAATGCCCAACACCACCATTCACAGACTCACCACCAGCCCATGCCACCACACATACCCAATACCACCATCCACAGACTCACCATCAGCCTATGCCACCACACACACCTAATACCACCATCCACAACCTCAACACTAGCCACCACACACACACTCACTTAACACAAGCCTATGCCACCACACACACACTCACCACCAGCCTATGCAACCACATACCCACCCAACACCAGCATCCACACACTCACCACCAGCCTATGCCACCAAACATACCCAGCACCACCATTCACACACTCACCACCAGCCTATGCCACCACACATACCCCAAACCACCATCCACACACTCACCACCAGTCTATTCCACCACACACCCATCTGACACCACCATCCACGCACTCACCACCAGTTTATGCCACCACACATACCCAACACCACCATCCACAACCTCAACAGCAGCCTATGCCACCACACACAGCCAACACCACCATCCACACACACACGCTGTGGCACAATCTACTACTGCCCTCCATGTCCTACACCTCCATTCACACAGAGCATTATTTATTCTACGTTTAAAAACAGTCACAACTATGGTGTCAAGATTCTCTAAACGCTCTCACCTCTCCTTCCCACCCCTCTCGACTCCAGGAATCGACCTCTTTGTGAGACGTGCGTCACAAATCACCAATAGAGTAAACACATAGACAAACACACGAGAGAAAAGTGTGTCTGGGCAGCAGCACTACGTTCTGGGTAAAGTTAGAGATGCGGTGGCTCTCGCAGCACGGAGGGCTGGCACAAGCAGCCATCCCCGGAGTAACCTCAGGTAACCCTCCCAGGGGGGCTCTCGTAATTGGCATTTTCTGAATTCTGACCTTCCTATTGGTGCCTACAGGCCTGGTCGCCCGCAGGAGTCTGGGGTGTGGGCGGCTGGCGCACTGCAGGAGTCTGGCGGTCTCCTGTTAGCAGGTACATGGACATATTTGCTGCCGTACAGACGGGCACCTCCGTGGGCACGGAGCGGTTAGAGAGAGCCAGGTGGAAGCGCCGACATAGGATGGGGCAGCCTGGCCGAGAATACATGCACAATACACCATCACAGAGAGACAGGTGGCACTGACTCGGAGAGGGCTGCACCTGTGGGCAGGTCTGGACGGCAGACAGACAGCTGGCGTCAGACCACAGATGCCCTTTAAAGCATGGGCCTGTGGGCAGGCCGCCGTTGCTTGCACACAGATGGCAGTACTGGGGTGGCAGGGAAACGGATGCAGGCATGGACAAGGTGCCAGCTCTTCCTGCGGTTTACTGGCAGAGCATTTCTTTATACGCGGTGCCCCATTGGCGGCTCCGGGACGTACAGGCAGGTGGTGAGTGATGTGTGTGAGGACAGAGGGGGCTTTGCCAGTCACCCTGGCATGGACCTCAGCAGATTAATATTATTGTCTATGCCAGATAGTCTTCTTGCGGCTCAAACAGGTGGCATTGGCCACGAACATGATACGAGGCGCTCACTAGATGGCATCATTAGTGAAGACAGATTGGCATTGACGGTGGACCCGCCTTGCCAACTCAAATGGCCTGCCCACTTCCTCGTACATTTAAAGATCGGGATCATTCAATCTGGAAGCCTTTCTCCAGAAGACCTGCTGCTGCCCGGGGGAACATGATGTTTGGGTGTATCTTAGACACCCCTATTAATACCAGAGCGTGCCCTGCGCCATGGCACACTCTGAAGACCTTGGCACTGTTACAAGAAGCGTCTAGGCATGGTGCAATTAAAAGGAAAATAATAATAATAATAACGCAGGGTCAACTGGCGGACATCAGACAGGTGCTTGCACACTCACTCATAAACTTGATTACAAAGAGGTGGCATACCCCAACATAATTCATCCTACATGGCAAACTACAAAACCTATTAGCAGGCGGGATTGGTTAGGGGAACTTATCTACTAGAATCTATATGGGTTGGTACTTCATTGGATGTCTTCTTATCTGTAAGGCATGCCTCGAACTGCCTCTAAATACGTATAATACTGATTATAGTGAACAAAATGGCAGCAGCAAATGTGTCTATGCAACATTGTAGAGTATGTTGCCCCATAGACCCACTGATTGCTTGGCATTCCCACGCAACCTGGGACTTTAGGCCTGGCTAGCAGAACGTAAGTGAAACAAAACCCAGGTGCTTGAATAACGTAAGATCACTCCCCACTTTCCCAATTAGTCCCTCATCTCCCATCAGGCTAGACATGAGCCAAAGTTTCACATCTGTAGTTGACCTTCTAGCCTGCGTTCTGTTCTGGGACATTCAAGGAAGTATAAGCACATCACCATCTTCATCCGAGGCTTAATGATTAGCCCTTGTTTTCAACCTCGGAGTCACATGTGAAGAGACCACAAATTTGTCAACTTCAGCCTGTTATTTTCTGCAATTTGATTTAATTATACCTAGTTCCATTGCTCTTCTTGGCCTGTAGAGACTTGCTGACTGTAAACCTTGAGCTTTATATACACTTGTAATTGTCCAATACTTGGCTCTTGCAGATGTTTTCTTCTTCTTTAATCTGAGAGAAATATGTCTCACCCATGGCATATCCGTCTGCCTCCCTTTGTGCTTTACAGCTATTTCTTAAAACTAGCATCCTTGATCCCAGGCCAACATAGACTCCCCTTTTTTTTACACATGAAGCTGTTCTTCCAGTGCCTCCTGACACTGCATCCCGGATCTGTTTCTGAGGTAGCTGAATTGAATCTTAACACGAGCCTGGCGTACATCTTCTAACTATGGCCATCCTTGCAATGTTATATGTTCCTCTATAGCAAGCGTCTATGTATCTTTTCTACCTTGCCTTGCTGCGTATTTACACTTATTGGTCAGCAAGTTACTCTGTCTTCTTTTGTATATATGATTACTTTATCATTTCATACATGTTTCGCTTATCACTTCAGTTACATCGTCTCTCTTCAGTATTTTCATATTGTTCAGTAAATCCTCGTGTATTTGCTTCATGACATCACTCTGCCCACGTCAGATTTCACTCAACGCTCCATGATGTCCAATGGTGCGGGCTGACATCCTTCCATACATCATCCTACCACATTATCAGTGCAAGGGTACATTTTATACAGTTGTCTGAGTGCATATCGTCTTTCGGACACTCTATGCAGTATAGGACCAGCACATGAAGACCCATATAGAGCCCTGCTCCTGCTGTTCCAGTATGATTGTGGTGAGGGGGCGGGAGCTAGGGAAAATGCGTCCAGCTGCTCCTCTACAGTGGTAGCGGTGATCAATGGACTTTTCTTGATATATATTCGGGCACACCAGAAGAGGAAATACCATCACCACACCAGCAAGTGCAAGGGAATTCACTGCTGCACCAGTAAGAGGTGTGACCAAAGGCATATCAAGAAAGTACCATGATTACCTCTACCAGTGGATGTACTTGCATCTGGTGGTGCTGGCATTGGTGATCATGGGATACTTGTTCCTATGCCTTCACCTCTTAATTATGATGCAGTGGATTCCCTTGCATTTGCTGGTGTGGTGGTGGTTGTGGTGATCATGGGACATTTCTTGATATGTGTTCGGGCACACCTCTTAATGTTGAAGCAGTGAATGTACTTGCACCTGGTGGTGGGGGCAGTGGTGATCATGGGGTTCCTATGCCTATGCCTCTTAATGGCAATGCAGTGGATTGACTTGCACTTGCCGGTGGGGTGTTGGTAGTTGTGATCATGGGATATTTGTTGATAGGCTGACACCTCTTAATGGTGATGCAGTGGACTTGCTTGCATTTCGTGGTGCAGTGGTGGTAGTGGTTTTGTCATTACTCGTGTCAAGGAAGATGTGCCACAATCCCATCCCGGATCAAAAACAGTGCTTGCCAGTGCCAGATCATGAAGACCCGCACTGAGCTGCTCAGGAGATGTACTCATGCAAGCAAGTGAAAAAGGACCTGGTGTCATCCGATGGGGCCATTTCTGAGATCAAGCTCAAATCTGAGAGGTGGGAATTGGGTTATTTCCTGTGTGACCCTCTTTCAGGATCCCATTCCAAAGAATACTAATGCCCTAAAACAGATTTAGGGTTCAATCTTCACACGGAATCTGTTGGTTGTCTCCATGATCATTAGTCTGGCTTCAGAGCTACCAGATGCACGGAAACTGCTCTCCTGAACATCCGTGAAGACCTGCTCTCCAACCTTGATTCCAACACCCCCTGTGTCCTGATCTTACTTGATCTCTCCTCTGCCTTCGACACGGTCAACCATGCCATCCTGCTCAACCATCTTCATGATAACCTGGGGATCACCGGTCAGGCCCTGGCATGGCTGACTTCTTTCCTCTCTGACCGACCCTCCCAGGTTCAACTTGGGTCCTTTCTCTCCTCTACCTCTATCTCCACCTGTAGTGTTCCCCAGGGGTCTAACCTCTCTCCCTGGCTGTTCAACCAATACCTGGCACTTATTGCCAACCACATTCCTGCGCTCTGCCCCAACTTCCAGTGCTGTGCGGATGACACTCATCTAATGTGCAGGCTACCCTCAGCCACCTCTTATCCCTCTCTCATCTCTGACTGCCTGTCCACCATCTAGGAGTGGTGTGCCGCCAATGATCTCTGCCTAATGCCAGTAAGACTGAGATTCTCCTCATCGGCACACCCGCCCCCTCCTTTCCTGTCACTCTCTGGCCGGCCTCTCTTGGCCCTCTCCCTGCTCCCACCTGTGAGGCTAAAAACCTTGGGGTCATCTTCAACTCCACACTCTCCTTCTCTCCTCACATCTCTGATGTCTGTAAGAAGTCACACTATCAGCTGCACCTCCTCAGAGGTATTCTTCCTTTCCTCTCCTTCCCCAGAAGCTCACTGTCTCCAGATCTCTGGTTCTCTCTAGGCTGGACTATTGCAACAGCCTCCTTCTAAATCTGCCTGCTTCTAATCTCCGCCCTCTGCAAATTATCCAGAACAGGACTGCAAGACTTGTCCTTGGCCTCAAGACCAGGGATCGTATCTCTCCAGGACTAAAATCTCTGCACTGGCTCCCAGTGGCTGTGAGGATTAAGTTCAAAACCCTCTGCATTGTCCACAGGTCTTCTGGGGCCTGGGGCCTCAATACCTCATACTCTCTCTTCCTAAATATCTTCTTCTCAATCTCTTCGCTAATCCACCTCCAACTCCCTCAGGGTCAGCAACTTCTCCAAGCATCAATTTGGTGGTAGATCTCTTTCTTTGGCTGGGGTCTCCCTCTGGAACAGCCTCCCTGCCTCCCTAAAACATGAGGAGAATCAACTCCGGTTCCGGAGCACCTCAGGACCTTTCTCTTTGCGTCTGTATTTTCTCCTACTCTCCCCTGATGACTTCCTGGCTGAAACTGAAAATGCACTGGTCACCTGGCCAACCTCTGATCTCAGGCCCACGTCCCGTGCCCCTCCAGTCGCACTCCTGCGCTGCCTTCCTGTCAACCCCCGATCCTGGGGACTGTTTTTCTGTATCCCTACAGTCTCACTACCAGCACTTGTCAACTGATGCCTGCACGTTCCCTTGCACTTGCCATCTGCTGGCAGTACTTTTTACTTATTGTTAATTTATTCTATTATCCCATGTACTGCACTGTCCCTCCCCCCTTTTCCTGCACTTTCCCCCTTCTCCCTTCCCATGCACTTGCGCGATTTAACTAACACCTGGCCTAGTAGGATCGTTGTCTGTCCTCCCTCTGTTCCCCCTCCCTTGCCTCGTCACACCATGAAACACTTGTGTATAGGCACGTTATAAATGCCATAGCACACATTTTATCATAACCCTTAATCGGGGTGGACTTTTCTACCAGCAGAGAGCCTTCTATGTGGTTGTCCAGCTCCATGCCTCGAGGGCGGGGATCCTGATGGACTTTCAGGATATCCTTCACTAATATTCATGAGGAGAAATTAGCATACATTTAGAATCATTAGCTGCAAATGTGTCTCATGAATATTAATGAGGGGTATCCTGAAAACCAGACATGGATCCGGTCCTCGAGGCTTGGAGTTGGATTAATCATTGCCCCCTGTGCCACTGTGGCAGCAAATTGGAATCTCTCAACCTCCAAAGGTTATCCTCGGTGCACAGAGACAGTGGAAACATACTTATGTTTCTGATTCTGTCCACAGCACATTTTTAGAGTTTGCTTTGTAGATTCATAAGAACCTTATGAAAGTACCTGTTTAGGCTTGTTTTTATATGTGTTTATTGGTAAGTGCTTGTGTTGTAAGGTATTTGACTGGTAGTGCTCCTTTAGATGTTTATCATGTATTTTTATTTTATTATATGTCTGTTTTTATAGGTATGCATTATTATCTTAATAGAATGATGATCTTAAACAACCACAACTATTGGTAAACTGTCCACTCTGTGTGAATTTAGTCAGTTTGGGAAGAGTGGAAGCCGTGACTGAGAATAGGTCACACATCTCCAAGTGCACAAATCACTGATGTACAAAATGTAACATCGAAGGTGGACAGCATCAAATCTGTGTCTCCTACTCAGACCAGAGTGTCCTCAACATCAGCTGAAGCTCATCTAAAGCCAGTGTGGGAAGGATGGTACAGGTACCAATGCCATCGTGAACATGCTGCGACGGGTCACGAGATGCTGCTACTGCACCAAAGAGTATGGGGAAGTAGGAGGTTCACCTGCATAACCGTGCCACCACACTACTGTGAGGAATTCGACCATCCACACGGTGGGTGAGCACTCGCCTGTCTTAAGAAAAAATGTTTTATTAAATTGAATGATCATAGATCAGCCTCTGAAAAATGTGTGGGGATAATCCGCACACATTTTCAAATGCTCACTGCACGGCATACACATAGGTCTGTGTACTCTGGGTGGACAAAGCCTACAGGCACAGTACCCCTGTCATATTTGTTGGATATGGTAGTCAGAAGTACACTCCATGGATCCACCCTGTCCTTTTGTGTAAGCACTGCAGATGGTGGCATCAATTAAAATAATTAACACACTAATATAATATACTTCAAACAGGCTCACATGGAGCTTGGCTGCAGAGGTTAACAAAAGACAGGAAAACTCCAACAACCTTTGATATGCACTGTGTCAACCTGAAGCCAACTCCTGCCTCTCAGAATCAAGGTCAGTGTCCTGTCATGTCAGGGTCTATGCATTTACAGTAGTCATCCATGCAGGGGACCGCATTCAGATGGTATGGGTATGTGGTTTGGCGCGACCAAAAGTGTGGTCTCACCGCAGCTTGAAGGGAGACCTGCCACTTTATTCAGGAAGTACAGAGAGCTCAATTAACCAGAGAGACGCTTTGATCCACAACAGAAAGGAAGATGGGTGGGTCTTAGTATTACATGTTTTTACCCCTTTACCTTTTCTATTGCAAAGCATAGAGGAGATTTATGGTAGGGACCCAGGATTGGTTCATTAAGGTGGGTTTAGCCTACACCAATCACTGTGCCCCATTTGGCTTTAAAAGAGGGTCATAACAAGAATAATTCATTTGGACCCTAGCTGAAGGTACAGTCTGCCTTGCAGCTTCTGTCAGAGAAGGAAGGCCACAATTTTCAAAGAGGGAAGCAAGATCCATCCCCTAAACATCTCCCAGGGAGCAACGGTAGATACTGAATCCTGAGGGCCCCTTTGCAGCTCCAGAACCGGTAGCCAGCCAGCACACAGCGTGCCCTGCTAGGCTCTGCAAGCAAGCTTCCTAGGTGGAAAGTGCCAGATAATCGCTGTACCAAAATCAGGATAAGGTCAGTGTCTGCAACACTAACCTCAGCTTTGGGCCGTCTGCCTAAAAGGATGACACAAGCCCAATGAAGAAGTTGCGAGGAGTCCATCAGCAAGCATCAACCAGCATCCACCTTAAAGGACATTTTTGAGCCAGATGAGCCCCTTGAGCGGCAACCGACTGCACTGCTGACTGTTGTCACGTCACTAGGATAAGGATTCCTGACCCGAACTGTCATGTAGGCCAGACTGCAGCTGTCCATCCAGCCTCTCTCGACGAACTGCCTGCCACCTGATACCCACAGCTGTCTCCCCTCTTGAACTTTGTGGCAAAAGCTTCAAAAACCCTGAAACCGACTAGAGCCTGTCAAGCACCAAGAACCTCTACAAGCACAAGGTACATTGTGGTTCCGTCCCCCTGGTCCTTCTCCGAAGGCCCCTAGTGACATTTTATGACCCATTGCTCTATTTCTGCTGAAACCTTGAACTATTGTGATTAATTACTTTGCTGACTACCCACCTGTCAGCAGGGATGTGCTAGGGGGGGGGGGGTAAGGGGGCTATAACCCCTGATCTTTTGGTTGTAGCCCCGGATAGAATCTCAGGAGCTACAGCCAAAAGACTAGCTAGCCCCCAACCCCAACCGTTCCGACATCAGCTTAGCCCCGGGTCTTTTCCAGACCTAGCAACTCCCCTGCCTGTCAGTATTCAGAGTGCATCCCCTTTCCTTCTTGAAACTGTCTGTCCTTTGCATTGCTTTACAGGGTGGGTTGTATTTTGTAGTGTTCTAGGACTGTCTGTTGTGATAATAATAAAGTAGATATTGTTATACAACCTTGACTGGATAGTCCCTTTTATCATTGGGTAATAATTGTATTTTCACTGTGTTGCAACTAAGCAACGATCCACATCCTTGCGGAGATGAGCTTGCCATTCTGAAGGTAGAGACCATAAGACATACGTGGAAAATATGCTGTTGCAGGAGGTGGGTTCAGGCAGGCTAACACAGGGGTTCACTGTCGAGATAGCACATAGATCATTGGCGGAAAAACACTCCATGTGCCCCCCCACCCAGAGAAATGGTGATAGACAACATTTTGAACTATAAAGATAGAGAGTGGATTCTGGCCTTCTCGAGAGAAGGGGAAACCATTACAAGGGAATTCTCAAGTTGGCAAAATATCCCGATTATACGACTTTGGTGCAACAAAGTAGAGCAATGTTTGACCAGACTAAAGAACGTTTAAGGAGAGCAAATCTATGGTACTTGTTGATCTACATGGCGAAATTGAAGGTTTTACATAATGGAAGGTCAGATTTCTTTGAGAACACAGTGGAGACGCACTCCTAAATGGATGTGCACAATGTGGAGTAATGTTTCAATGGAACAATATGCCCAAAGACGGCTCTTTGGTCCTTGAACAGACGCCCGTAACCCAGACAGAAAAGGCTTGTGATAATGAGACGACAGTGGGACACGTGGCACAGAGATACTGAGACTGAGACCAGGTGACTTGCCCATAATCCCTGAGGGCAGCTGCCACATTCCTCAATGGTAACCTAAAATGTCAGTTGTAAGGCATCACACTGCTGTGCTTTACCTAGGGGAGGCTAGGAGGATACAGGAGAAGAAGCTGAGTCTGACAGGCAATGCACCTCTGGGCTCTTGTTTGAAGTTTGGGGATGTTTTAGGGTTACTGAAGCTACAACTTGTTGGGATGGGAGGGGAGAGCGGACAGACAGGTTTTAAGAGAATGTCGTTATGTCAGTCTTGAGGCATCTCGCCACTGCACATTACTTGGAAGAGGTGGAGTGGGAACGGGAGAAGCGGCAAGGTCTGAGTAGAAGACCGACTGTTAGGTTGGAGTCAGGTTGTGTGGCATGTTCTGTGGTGCACACAGTTTTAGTAGGGAGGTGGGTGGGACAGGGGAGCAGCGAGTTGTGGTGTAGGGGGGCTGCAGTGTTACCTGAATGGTTGAACCATGGACATCAGGGAACGAGAGGGGGATGCACGAAGGCGGGCTTTGCATGAATCTCAGTAGGCGGTTTGGTCGAGCAATTGGAAACAGGGGGCCCATGGATACCCCCCCATGTTCAGAGGCATGGGCATAATCACCTGGAACACAAGAGACCTTAAAAACTATGTGAAAAGACTGCGAGTATGCGCATACTTGGTCAGGAAGGGCATACAGGTGGCAGTGCCAGTGGGGTCCTCACATGGATTGCTACGGCTGCTCCCTTCCAGCTTTTGAAGTTCAAGAAAGATGATGAGGACAGAATGCTCATGGTGAATGGTCTATGGGAAAGCAGCGAAGTCTGTTTAATAAACACATACACCCCGAACTACTGCGCCACTGTGTTTTTTAAGTCGTTATACCCAAAACTGTCAACATATAGGGAATCTGCATGGATTTGGGATGGGGACTTTAACTGCACCCTCAATCCCAACCTGGATAGGTCAGACAAGTAATATAAGAAGCCTGGGCCACCGACCAAAGTGCTGGGCTATCAACTGTGGGACCTAAGACTGGTAGACATTTGGCAGGGAACACTTGGTGAATGAAACAAGAGGTTATTCTCATGTTTCATCCCCTTACGGCGTACACAGGAGGATATATTACATCTTCATGGGGATGGAAATTTGGCGAGAGTTGGTATATCTGGAGTACAGGGCCAGGGTCCTTTCAGACCATGGCCCATTGATAACAGAATGGTATGGTGTTGCCTTGAGACACTGGATACTGACATGGCGGCTAAGGTCAGAAGCCCTACAAGAGGATTCTTTAATAAGTACCTGCGAAAGCAGATAAAGGAGTATTTCGACACCAACACAGATATCGTGGCAAAAACAAGCACGCTCTGGGATGCATTTAAGGTGGTCATGAGAGGAGAGGCAATAGGAAAAATGGGAGGCCTCAAGAAAGAAATACTGCAAGCTCTAGAAGACACTGAGACTGAGATAGCAGAGGCAGAAGGCAAAGAGGAGGGGTCGCTAAGTGAGTCAGGGGCGCTGCTGAGACTGAGGCAAAAGTGCATAGGAGAATGGGACAGGCTAGGAAGATTCGGCTTTGCTAAATATACCCAAAGGCTTCATGCAGAAGGGAATACGCCAGGGGAATTATTGGCATGGTTGTGGAGGCGTGAGGAACCAAGAGACATTATCAGTGCTGTTGCTGATGATAATGGAGATATAATTAGGATTCAAGAAGGGATCAATGAGGTATTCTCCAGATTATACAAATCCCTTTACTCTGAAGAGACAATCGGGATAGGCAGGAACATAGAAGAAGCACTAACCCAAGTTGATTTGCCAGGATTGGCAGTCGAGCAGGCAGACATGCTTGATGCCCCACAGGAGTTGGAGGAAATAAAAGATGTGATAAGAGAACTACCGAGTGCCAATAGCCCAGGCCTCGATGGACTCCCCGAGGAATTGTATAAAGCATATGAAGATATGCTGGCTCCCAGACTGTTGGAAGTCTTCGCAGAAGCGTATGCACTGGTAGTGTTGCCCGATAGCTTGAGGGAAGATATCCTAGTGCCTATGCTTAAACCAGGCAAGCCCGCACAGAGCTGTAGGTCATACAGACCCCTCTCTATGGTAAATCAGGCCTGCAATATCCTGACAGCAGTATTGGCGAACAGACTCAAGAAGGTGATAGGAGGCTTGGTCCACAAGGACCAAACTGGGTGCGTTCCAGGGTGCAACACCACATGGAATTTGCAGAGGTTACACAATGCTTAGATAGCACTAACCAAATGTCGGAAGATTCTGTGGTGGCCTCGTAGGATATAGTGAAGGCCTTCGATTTGGTGCTTTGGGACTGGCTGCTGCAAACCTTGGGGTGATTTGGGATTGGCAAAATCTTGCGCATGTGTGAAATTAATCTACGCCTCACCCATGGTGAGAGTGAGGACGGGAAGCAGAAACCTGAAGCATGGGAGATACATAAGGGAACCAAGCAGGGCTGCCAATTGTCGCTGATACTGGACATTTTGGCATTAGAACCACTGGCAGGGTTTCTTAGGGGAGAGTACACAGCAGCTGGAATCAAAATAGACGGGTGGCACATCAGCGTTTCCCAGTACACAGACAACATGTTGCTATACGTCAGTCGGCTAACAGAGAATCTACCGTATCTGCTGGATGTTGGTGATCAATTTGGTGCGCTTTCAGGCATCGAGGTGGACCGGGAGAAATCATGCTTGTTCCCACTCGCAGGGCTCAGGGGACTCAGTGTGGCGTAATTGGGCCTCCAGTGGGCGACCAATACTTTTCGATACCTAGGGATCAATGTATGGCATGACCGGGTGGCTGCGCACAGGAGCCTGAGTGGCGTTAAAGGCCCTGAGTGGCGCAGTCGCCTCAATGGGGTTTTGGAAAACACTGCTCCTTGGGACACCAGGCAGAGCAGTCCTACTGAAGAGGATAGTACTCCCATGCCTCCTGTATTATTTCACGCGTATACCTCATAATATACCTAAAGCCGTTTTCTAACAATTGGACGTGATGGTTATAAAATTCCTGCGGGAGGGAGGTAGGCAGGGAGGGAGGGAGGAAGAAGGTTGCCTTGGGCATGTTGCAAAGAGACTATGCTGAGAGTTGGTTGAAAATACCGCCTTTCGAGTGCTACTACCTGGCAGGGCAACTGCAGTTCATGGTAAACTGGCTGGGAGATGAGACTTCACAGGACACACTGTGGCTGCAGCCAAAGCTAGGGAGGCAGCTGTTTTTGAAAGATGTACTGTGGGCTTTAAAATGGACCCTCTAGATTACTGTCCCTTGGCAGAAAGGTATGGCGCAGGGTTTGGATGTCTCTGGGAGTATTGGATTCTTGCTCTGTGCATGTTGCCCTGGTAGGAGTTATTGGAGAACAGCAGAGTGTCATGGGTCATTAAGGAGGCAATGGTAAAGTAAAGGAATAGCCACGGTGGGTGACATAGTACAAGAAGGCGGAATAATCGACTTCCAGACATCGGTAAGCAAATATGGCATACAAGAAGGTCCATTTCTGTTATACCTGGGAATGTCTACGCGGATATAGAGAAGGTGGCAGAGCCCACAAGAGACAGTGGAAACCAATGCAACATTAGATATCATATATGTGTCAGAGGGAGGACATGTGGTCTCCAGACTGTATGACCTGTTCTTAGGTGGGCTTACAGCCACAGAGCTGAAAGTGCGAGGGAACTGGGATACAGACATAGGGAGAGCCTTCATAGACACTGAATTGAGAAAGGTACTGCAGTCCACCAAACAGGTATCGAAAAACGAAACGCCAGATTCAAACCAACCCAATTGTATGTTGTGATAGAACTTATATGATGCCGCACAGGCTATCCCAAATAGCAGGGAGAGAGAGCGCTGCTTACCCGAGATGTGTGCAGGACGGGGCAGTCATGATGCACATGTTTTGGGCATGTCCAGTGATTGGAACATTCTGGGGGAAGGTAGTCGTGCAAGTTGCAAGAGGAGGTATCAAGATGCGGGCATGGTCCTTGGAGCTTTTCCTGCTTGGACTTTTTCCAAGGGGCGGCCAACGGGTCGCTCATCTCAGCAAATTGAAGGATTTAATCTGAATATTGGCGAAGTGCAGAATTGCAATGGTGTGGAAACAGCCTAAAGGCCCAAGACTGGAGGTTTGGTGGGCAGACCTGATAGACGATCTTTGGCAGAATCTGCAGTGTGGTATGAAGTGCTGCGAAGAGGGATGCATGAAAGGAGTGACGGTATTGAGGCCTGAATGCATTGACAGATTACTTGTTTGGCCCAAAGCAGAGGACACGGATAAACACACATGATGGGTGACTGGCCCGGCAGGGAGGACACCAGAAAGATTAATAACAGACTGTGCGGTCAAACGTGACAATGTACAATGTCACAATGGTTGGTTAAGTTGGGCAGTGTGGTCAGGTTTGAGGGGAATGGTGACAATCCGTGGGAAGTATGAATTGACATGTGATGGTTAAATCGTAATGACATGGGGAAACCTGTCTTTGTATTGGGTTTGTTTGTATGTTTATATAACAAATGAAAACATGTTAAAAAAAAGCCTGCCGTCCATCCACGCTACCAAAATTGGACAAGGAGGTTTATAACGTGCTTGTGTTTCCAATCTGTTTGGATCCCTTCTGGTACTAGAGGTGTGGGGCAGATTGATGGTTTAGAAACCGATATTCATTCCTGGACCACTGGTGCCCCGGAAGCTGATTCATCACAACTACTGAGAAGTGAATGCTGGTATTTCCAGACATGTTCAGTAGGCATGCCATATTACATTTTCTTCTCAAGTCGCTTTGCTTCAGGTGCAAAAGTAATGCAGCTGGTAGAAATGTTTGTGTTAAAGTTCATTCACAGTACACTTTATTTGCTCAAGTGCTGGCTCAAGTTGGCCATATGCCACAGCAGATAGGAGCATTCATGTTTCAGTTCTCAACCGCGGCCTCGTTGAATGCAAGGTGTGAACGTGCCACGTGTTGAAGTGTCCACCCTTTATCTGGGCCAGTTAAATGTCTGTTACTTCCCCTAAAACAAACATCTCTGAAAATCACCATTCTCACTTGATCGCCCTCAACACCTGCTCCCTAGCCCTGAATATTCTCTCACCATCAGCTCTTTGGGCATCACCTGACAGGAGCATGTTGCTCGCTGCTGCTGTATGATGAAGGAACATAGTAGGACCCCCCTAGAGCCATGTAAAGACTTGGACCGGCTGTCCAGCAAGTCAAACACACCCTCGGCTCTGCTGCCTGTGCTGATGTGTACAGTGTGGTTTTGTGATTCTGCTTATTGAGGCCATTGTGGAGTGGCTCTGAAAAGGTTGCTTGGCAGAGTGCAATGTGTTGTAATGTAACGCGGTCTTGTATCGTGCAACCTCTGCCGTGTCAGCTGTGCTTTGCTGGTCACCTGCCCATTGATTAACACATGTTTCTATTGTAGAACACCTGCTTCTGTGACCTTGGCGACACAAGGCTTACATTCACGCCATCAACTACTTCATCAACATTAGGCAATAAGTTGAAAGCAAAAATAACACATCTTGGCCTTGATGGGTTTGCAGGGACCTTTAGAAACTCTATTGCTTGAACCTGGCTGTCAGAAGCCAGGGCAAGGCACCCACAAAGCAGATTGCAAATGACTGGCCAAAACCACAACCTGAGCCACAAAGGTCTAGCTGATCAATTGCCTTCATCAACGTGGGTATCAAGGAACTGTTAGTCTTAAAGGCATCTCAAATTAAGTACTTTATACAAAATATAACAACAGTGTTGTAATGAAACATACATACTTTTTGGGCAGTGATTCCTTTCAAAAATCGCAGGATGTTAGCTGTTCTGTACACACATGGACAGAAGCTGCTGGCCCACTTTAGGAGCTCCTTCCTACATGGATACCTCTGGTATAATACATTGGGAAAGAATCTCAGGGGGCTGCTTCAGGAAGACCCTGCCCGTAAAAACTAAAACACATGAAGGCCAGAAAGAACCGAGGACATTCCCTGCTCAGACCCGAGCAGGAGGAGTGACTGGCTACCCGTGGAAAGGGCTTCTAATACCTTCACCTGGGGATTTAAACATGTTTGCACATTGTGAGCAGTGACAAAATGCTTGCATGTGTCGCACAAGGTCAACTAGTAGTTACCCATCTGCCAGGCCCACTTGGGTTGTGTAAACCAGAAGGTTAAGAAAGCAGAGGGTAGTTTACAGAGATCTCAAGTAATGCTTTGTGCCAGGGGCGTTGCTAGGGGGGGGATAAGGGGGCTATAGCCCCTGATCTTTTGGTTGTAGCCTCGGATAGAATCTCAGGAGCTACAGCCAAAAGACTACCTAGCCCCCAGTCCCAACAGTTCCGACATCAGCTTAGCCCCGGGTCTTTTCCAGACCTAGCAACTCCCCTGCTTTGTGCTCACATCATATTTAACTCTGGTACATGTAGTCATCCATTTATAATATGTGCATGCAAATGGCATGTGTAATAAACACCAGGCCTTTTCAGAAGATTTTTTGGAATCTCTTATCTAGATTATTAAGGGGAAAAGAAACGACATAGATGAAGTACATATGTTTTTTTTTGTTACACAAACCCATGTTTTAGGCCCTGTTGTATATTGGACAGGCACACCCTGGAAATCCTGTCTACACCACCGCTGCATTGCAAGATGCACAGACAGGTTCTGTATACCAAGTCTAAGGTACAGTGCTTCATGTTAAAATAGCTGTCAGACTACAATATCGAGAGCTCTCCCACCCTCCTTCCTTTAATTGGGGAAGGGCAGCACCCAGAGCAAGCCCAAATGCATCTCTTTCTTAAACAAATGCCAATTTCCTAGACACTAACACTGGTGATCTTGACATGCACCCATCGGAATGCACCATAAACGCTGGACCTCCAGGAGTTTAATCCAAAGAAAGTGAGAAAGGCCACGGGCTGGTGGGGAATTCAGGTAATAACCAGCCATTTGAAAGAATGCAGATGTATGTCTTACATTGGAAAGAGTGAGTGAAGATAACATTGACCATGCAAAGGAACTTCAAACTGCACTCAACGTGACTTAATGCATGAGTGAACCAGCAAGAGAAAAGCTGTCTGACTTCTTCTAGTAATGATGTCTGTTCTGTTCATTTCCCTAGTCGGTCAAAATGCATTCAATGTCTCAGGAACACAAACGAACATACAGTGAGGCAACAACTGTAATGCTTCTTGAAACACAGAGTACATGTCAGTTATCCTGGACAATATGTTGCACTGCGGTCATTGAGGAATTCTCCACGATTGATTCACAATTTCCCAGGTGAGGCCTGTCCTGGGAAATCAGGACATTGGACCTGCCACCTTCCGTTTGGCCTTCAGAGCTCTTGCTATATCCATGCACTCTACGTTGCTAACTGTTGAGATTTTAGTTCATAACTCAGTTCACAGGTTTTATTTTATGTGTATGTATTGTTCATTTGTATGGCACCTATACATAGAAAGTGTTTTCAGGCGCCAAAAGACAAAGGGAGAGGGTAGAGGGGAGAAAATAACAAGAACGGTCCCCCAAGGCCTTGTGACATTCGTATTGTGCAAGTGTAAAAACAGGAAATGCAGGGAGGTGGCAGAGGGAGGAGGGAGAAGTGCATTGGGGGCTGGGGAGGGAGTGGGCAAGTGCTAAGGGAGACCCAAGCGGGCATGTGCTCAAGGAAGAAAATCAACTAGTGCGAGAGAGGGGGAGTGGACCAAATTCAGTAGGCTAGTCTAGGAAGGGGGATCTGGGGAAAGTGCTGCTAAGGTGGGGCAGACTGGTTGAGGGAGGACCTGGCCCCGTAAGGCTCATGAGGGTTCCAAGCAACCAGACATAGAGGCAGATGTACCTAGCAGGGCAGGGGGAGAGGACAAGAGGAGGAGAAAGGGAAGGTCTTGAGAAGCTTCTGGAGAGAGGGGCAGGAAGGACGTTCCAGAGGGAGGCTCCTGCCGAAGAAATAGATCTACCCCCCTCTCTGCTTAGAGAAGTGTCTGACTTACAGAGCGTTAGAGCTAGAAGGCCAAGAATTCTCGCATGGATGGTTTTAGGGAGAGAGAGTTGGATGTAGCGTCGTCTCAGAAGGCCTTGTGGATGATGCAAAGGGTCTGGAATTTGATCTTTGCAGCCACAGGGATCCTGTGGAGAGTTTATAGGGCTGGAGAGATGTAGTCCCTGACTGTGGCCAAGAATAAGTCTTGCAGTTCTATTCTGGATCTGTTGAAAAGGGCAGAGGGAGCAAAGGGGCAGATTAAAGAAGAGGCTGTTGCAGTAATAAAACCTAGAGAGAACCAGAGCTCTGGAGACATAGAGTTTCTGGGGTAAGGTGGGGAAAGGGAGAATGCCTCTGAGGAGATGAGCTGAAAGAGAGATTTATTCAAAAGGTGAGCAATTTGAAGTGAGAAGGAGAGAGAGGAGTCGAAGATGACAGCCATGTTTTCTGCCTCATAGGAGCGTCGAGGGAGGTGGCCCAAGGAAGGCAGTCAGATCGTAGGGGGGAAGGGTGGGGCAGGAGTCTCAATGAGGATGATCTCAGTTTTGCTGGCATTAAGACAGAGATCATTAGAAGTACACCATGCCGGAATAGCAGTCAGACAGTTTGGAATATGAGGATGGAAGCTTAAAGGAGAGCTCAGTGCCATAGAAGGTGGAGATCAGTTGGATGAGAGCGGCAAGGTAAATATTGAAGAGCCACGGCACAAGGTTAGAACACTGCGCGACACCGCAATTGGAGAGTGAGATATTGGAGAGGAATGGACCCAGTTGAACTTGAAAAAGCCTATTCAAGAGGAAGGAGGTCAACCAATCCAGTGCCTGGTCAGTGATGCCTATGGTTTCACAAAGCCGATTTATGAGGGTGGAATGGATGACCTTGTCGAAGGCAGAGGAAAGATCAAGGAGGATGGGAACGGAGGGAGAGCTGGAATCAAGGTTTGAGAGCAGGTCATCACAGGTGTTCAGGAGAGCAGTTTCTGTGCCTCTGGCTGCTCTGAAGCCAAACTAGTGGTTGTGAAGACAACCAACGGATTGAGTGTGTTGGATTATTTGGGAGATTACCAACTTTTCCAAGAGTTTGACCAAGAAAGGGATAGTGGAAATAGGCTGATAGTTGACCGGACAGGAACGGTCCGCAGATGGCTTTTTTACAAGCAGGTGCACAAGGGAGTGCTCAAGGTGTGATGTAAAGGAGCCAGTGGTGAAAGAGTGATTAAAGAACTCAGCCAGGGGGAAGCGAGAGAGGCAACGTTGTCTTTGATAGTTCTAGAGGAGCAGGGGAGCACTTTTTTAGACAAGACGTTCATAGAGTATACTGTCTTGGTGACCTCATCAGGCGCTATGGGTGTGACAGAGGACAGGAAGGAGGAGGGCGAAAGAGGTGCCCATGGTGGACTGGGTACAGGGGGGAGTGGAAGGGGTAGGAGAAAGAGATGGAGGAATATCCTGTGTTTTGGTAGTGGAGTGGGTGGCCAAGGCCGTGCAGAGGGTCTGGGAAGGGAGAGGAGGAGTAGAGACAGACGTAGGGTTGGTGAGTTCCTTGCACATTTTGAAAAGTTCAGCTGTGTTATTAGTGGCCCCAGAGATGGGGTATTGGATGTGGACCAACTTCTTTGAGTGGATGGAGATTATGTATTGCCTTTGGAGTATGTGACAGGCCACTTAGTCAGAGGATGTACTAGAAGCCAGCCATTTACGTTCAGAGGTTTTGCACTTGCGATTAAGCAAGGGCAGGCCAGAATCATACCAGCTATTGCACTTGGAGGCAGGCTTCATGCGAATCCTCAATGCAGGGGCAAGGATATCAAGAGTGTTGGAGATGGAAAGGTGAAGGTTAGCAACGGAAGAGTCGGTATGGGAGTGGATAGAAGGGGAGGGTGGAGGAATGAAGGAGGTGGTAAATGCAGCTACTTACACTCACTTCATCGGTCGAATGACGGAGAAGGAAGCTCAAAGTGTTGGCAGAGGCTTACCCAAGGAGCCAAGGAGCTCAAGATGAGAGGAGAGGAGGACATAGGCAGACCAAGAGAGAGGAGAAGTGAGTGAGTTAGAGAGGGAGATATCAGCATTGATAAGAGCATCCAGGGTGTGACCAGCTGAGTGTTTTTGGCCGGATGGAAGAATGGTGCAGGAAAAGGAGTTGCAAAGATTGCAGAAGGTAGAGTGTCTGCATCAGAGGATTCTAGATGAATATTGAAGTCTCCAATAAGAGGTCATTAGAGATAAGGCGAGGTTGGCCCACTCCAAGAGGAAGAGAGCGGATGGCCCTGAGCCCTATAGATGGTAGCAAAAGTGAGCGCGAGGGAAGGGGAGATGCAGAACCTGCAGACAAGACACTCCAAGAAGGATTAGGATTGGGTGGGTATGACAAATGCAGGGTCCCATTTGGGGTAGACAAGGGCTACTCCGCCTCCAACCCTGTTGGATCTGGACAGTGCCATAGTCAAAAAAGGGACGGGGTGGAGAGTAAAAATGGGGGACTGCACAAGCACAAGTAGGTCTCCAGACAGTAGGTGTAAAAGAGTCAATACAATAGGAAGAGGTTATTAGGGGTAGGGTCTAGGCTACAAAAAGAAGAAGAGGGTAGAACAATTGTGTACTCAATGAGAAGGGGCAGCAAGAGAGAGGTGAGTCTCCAAGATGACAGACAACGTGCGTGTTAAGGGCATAACAATTGAACCTTAAATTCAGGCAAAGAATGCATAAAAAAACGGGTTCAAAGCCCATCAGTGTGGTATGTTGCTGGTATGCCCTGCCAGTCCCATATAACACTGCAAGCTCAAAACACCAATTTTCCTTCACTTGTGCCCACAAGTCCGGACTCAGTCCATGGACCGGGCACGCCAGTTCATGGATCCAACACATAGCCACTGAGATGGGCAGGCTTCTCCCTCCCTGGCCTTTGGGGATATCTCCTGCCCGCCCCCCAGATTAGACTCTCCTCACATGTGTCCCCTTAACCCAGTGGACTTGGCGGATAGGCCAGGCCACTACCCTCGTTCGGTACCTTGTCACAGTCTCGTAGCAGGGTTGCCTCTGGCCTGGTCGCCCCACCTTCTTAAAGAAACTGACATTTCGTTGACAGTTCCATCGATGCGGTCACCATAGAGCTATGCTCGGCCACCATGTCAATGGGATTAGGTTCATACGTAAGTGATATCTTGCACTGTGGATGACGATTCCTCACCAAAACTTTATCACCGGGGATCAGTTGATGGGGTCTCAGTCCTATTCTGGTGTTCTCCCCTTCCGTCTTTGTCCTTGTCTCTCGCTCCAACTGAGTGTCGATCGCCGCTGGTTCCGGCTCCCCCGCTTTAGGTATCAGTCCCCTCGGGCATCATCGAAACATTGCTTGAGCCGGTGTTAGAGAGAATTCTCCAGAATGGCTAATTCCCCTTACCTATTGAGTCCCTCAGCAGTTTTTCTGGATTTCTAGGATTTATTTTGTTCACATGGTAAGAGTTTGAGCCTTTTTCCCCACTCTTACATGTGTTTTTGCTGTGTTGTACATTTTGTGCTCATGGACTATGGAGTCTCACCTCCTCCATAGGCATCATCTTTTTACTGTGTGTCACACAGCACCTTTAGTGCAGTGACACAGGGTTATCTTTTTAGACTTCCCACTCTAAAACTGTCACGACCATAGCCTCTGGCCTTGAAACTCGGGGTCTCTGGCCCTAGCCACAGTGTTCCTGCAAGGCGCCAGGGGCCCAATCATGCCCCTCTCGGCTGTCCTGGAGCCAGTCCTGGTGCCTTCAGCGTCAGGCTCATATGGCAGGAGGAGTTTCCATTGGGGAATATGCCAACATGGCTGCCCCCACAAGGTTCGGCGTGGATCTGCACCATGCAGTCTAGCATCTAGGGCGTGGTCCGCCCTGGAGGCCCCTGGGATACCTGCTGGCTATTTAAGCCACGCCCGAGTTGAGGCACGCACTTCGCGTTGTTCTTTACTCGCAGCTTGACGTTCGCCGAGTCCTGCTTGCAGCATCCTTGGCCTGCATCTACAAGGGGAGAAGAAGAAGAACACCATTATTCCTACTTACCTGTTCAGCAACCAGCTCCTCAACCGCTCCGGAGTCTTCTCAGGAGCTCGTCCTCAACCACAAGCAACATCCTAGGGAGGAGAAAAAAGAAGAGGACAATTAGTAAGCGTTCGTCTTCCGATTCCGTGGCCTTTCAGACTCACGCTTACTTACCAAGGCTCTGCTGGAATTCGACAACTTCCACACTACGTCCCATTTCCATCTGGCCACATTTCGTCCAGGAAATTCTCGGCGACCTGCAAGGAAGAATAGCACAGGTTAGCCCGATTCAAAAGACGCTCATAGTGCCGCGCTTCGTGCATTCCTTACCTTCTCGAGCACCGCCCTCTCCATCAGCTCGACGTCTCATCATCCCTTCTGCATTTACGAGAGAAGGAGAAGGTTACCAGGGCAACTACTAATAGGGACACATACTATTTAAGAACTAAACTAAACTCAGAGCGGAGTCGCAGCAGGACTGGACTCCCGGGCCCACGCCAGTGAAGTAACTTGGCCGCAAGGTGCTCAGCCAGGACGCGCTCCTGCACAAAACAGCAGGACGAAGAGCGCACCTTATCGAAATACAAGGTGAGGAAGGCTCTAAGGGGATCGCTAAGGGGTCACTTGGGAGGCGGGCCCCGAGAGAAGGTGATTGTGGCTAATACTGAACTCCTGTCTTCCAGAATAGACCTTCAGCAGCGCAAGTCCCCGGGGGAGGTGAATCCAACTCAGAAGCGATCCAGCCGAGTCGGGTGGCGTCACTGTGGATACAAGTTGAGCGTTACAAAAACTCCATATTCTGGGACTGACTACTGTCTCCCAGAACATGTAAAGTTGCCATTGACTTTACTAGTCTTTTTAAATATACAGACCCTGTACAAACTATCTTCCATAGAGAACTGGAAGGTTTAATAGTTATCCCTTTTCGTCTGTTTCTCATGGAACATTATTTTGTTCCCCTTTCTCTGAGATTTGGCTGGTGGCAGTGGTATCTACCATTTTTATTTTACCGCGAGCTATGAAAATAGCCTCAGCAAAGTTAGAGGCTATGGTGGTAGCATCAAACTCTAAACCCACTGGACCCCTTTTATTTGTATTTAGTTCAGGTTGGGTTTATTAGCCATTCTTTTTGTAAAGGTCTTTCTCGTGTTTTACTCTGCGTGCCAAACCAAGTTTGGTTCCTTTTTTCGCCGTCTTTTGGCATGCTTCTGCACAGACCCCTCCTTAGGTGCATGCATGTCTGGGTGACAGGATGTGAGGGAGGGGTTTGAGGCCCCCTGCACAGGGTCTCCTTGGAGACCCAAGTCGCACTCTAGTTTGATTGGCTAGGTGACTCTCCTGCCAGGACAGCAACCCTGCTGTGTGATTGACAACCAGGCTGTGTGAATGGGGGAAAAACTGCTAAAAAGCAGGTCTCTGGGACTTCGAAGGCAAAGTCGCCACTGGAATGAGAGAACCAATGAAGAGATGAAGGAAGACAACTGCTGCAATTACTGGACATCCCGGTGAAGCCCTGCTGCAGGTCCAAATTGTCTGAAACTCCGACGACAGTGAAGATCCGCAAGGAGTCTTCTCCGCTTGAGCCTGGTGGGAACTTACCAGCTTACAAAGCCCCTGGACCTCCTCTTCAGCCTGGTCGAATTTTCTGTGCTACAGGAAACCGGATAGCCAGTGAGAGAGAGAGTCCATTTGTGCATTTAAAGAGTGCACCTTTTATTCGACGCTTTGCTCTGCTGCTGGCTTCTTACCTGGGCAGTGCAGGACCCTCCAGTCTTCCTCCTTCTTGTCACCACGACAGTCGGTTCAGGAACCGTGAGCCTGCAGGAACTGCCAGGAACAACCGCCTCAGCTACAGCATTCTTCTTCATTTAAGGTACTGTTCGAATCCGGTCGTTCGTTCCAACCAACCGCGGTGAAAGTGTTGAAATCTTTCGCCTCTCCAAAGGCTTGTCCTTCTCTTCTTTGAATACATTTTCCTCCGACCAACTATGTTTTGAACTCTTGCCAAAGATTTAACCGCAAACTACTCTGAACTGTGTGATCCTCTGCAAAGACTCTCAACCATTAACATTGGCCCAGGCCTTTTGATTTGAATCCTAGTTGTAGTAAGCCTTTTCTAGATTGCCCTGCCTGTCACTTGTTGGTGTTGTTGATTTTTGATAACCTTGTCCTTTCCCTCCTTTTTAAATTGCTGGAGTGCCATTTTGCTCACACTTCATTTTGAGCTTAACTTGTCCAGAATTGATTGGGTGTTGTGTAGTGTGTTAAGATTGTGATTTTCTGCTCCTTTACATTAGTGAACTGTTTTATAACTGATGGTGTAAATAAATGTATATTCATTTACTCAGAAACCGTGAATCAGTGTTTGTTTGATTCATAGTAATTACTGTCCTTTGTGTAACTTCTGATACTGCTCACTTTACTCTTGAGGTAAGTCTGGCTGCTCAGTCATCGCTACCACTTTACTGTGTAGTACAGGCTTGTACCAAAGGTGAATTTGTACTTACACTTGTAGTCTTAATTGTGTGTGGTGTTCTCAAAGGGAAAGGGTACTGCATATGATTCTGCCTAACAACCAGGGCCACTCCAGTTGATGCATGAGCGGTGGCCCTGTACTCCCACAGAAACTGGTACAGTGCCCGTTGCAGGCATTGACCTTGTCCATGAGTGAACCAGAACACTTTGTTGAGGGTCCTCATGAACCGCTCAGCCTGGCCATTTGCATGGAGCCAGACTGGTGTGATTGTTTTATGGTGTATGCCATACTCCCCAGTCAGCTGAGCAAAACTGTCCCCCTCGGAACGGCGGTCCATTAATGAAGCACAAGGTCTGAGGCAGCCATGAATGGCAAAGATCTTCTCCAGGGTGACTGCCATCTTGTCAAATGACACCAACTCAATGAAATCAACCTTGGGGTAGCGTGACCACTCGTCCACCACCACAAGGAAGTGAGTATCTCTGCCAGTGCACCCAAAGTCGGCATGCACACTTTATGATGGTCTTGTTACTTGGGGCACAGCTTCAATGAGGGGTTCTCTCTGCACAGGGGCAGCCACCTGACACCATACGCATGCTGAAACAAACTCCTCCACTCGCTTCTCGAGGTCGGGGAACCACACCTTTTGGCATACCTCGCCTTTGTCTTTCCCATCCCTTGGTGACCCTGGTGCACCAGTTCGATAACTTTCTGTGTCTTGCACATTGGTACCACTATGCGGTCCCCCCGGAGCAGGAGCCCGGACTCCACGAACGTCAGCTCACCCTTCATTCTCCACAGCTGTTCCAGTGACACCCATGCCTTTTGGATCCTTTGCACCAGGGTGTCCACCACTCACCTCTATGACCCTTGCTGAAGTGCTGCCTTCTCGAGCTATTGTAGTGGCACCGAGTTTAGGGTTGCCGATTCAACGAGCAGCTGCACATGCTTGTCAGCCTCTTCCACACTGATGTCTTCTCCTTCTTCCACACCACAACTTAGATGCCTCGACAAACAACTTGCCACATTGTTGTTACCCGGGTGAAACACCAGCGAGACACCATTGTCCCGGAGTGCAAGCATCTACCTTTCAATGCAGGCCAGAGGCTTCGAAGACGAGCAGAGGCTTTGGGTCTGTCACCGAGCACGTAAAGTCGAAAATGCTGACACCCCCATAGGATTACCAGGGCTTCCCGCTCAATCTGTGAATAACACTGCTCCGTCTCAGACAAGGTCCTGCTCACGTAGGCAATCAGACTGATCTCACCTTGTACATCCGTTTGGATAAGGACCATACCTAGACCAAACGGGCTGGCGTCGACCACCACCTCCATTGACAAAGACGGTTCGAAGAACGCCATTGTGTCTTCCGCTCTTACTGCCCCTTTTACATCCTCAAACGCCTGCTTGTTCTAGTGGGTGCCACTGCAACGTCAAGTCCTTCCTAGTGAGTCTTTGCAGGGGCTCCGACCTGGAAGCCAGATTCCAGATGAAGCAGCCGCAGTAGGTGACCATTCCCAGAAAGCTTCAAATTCGGTCACATTCTCTAGAGGACCTTGACCTTAAATGTCCTTGACCTTCCGGGGATCGGGGGACACATCCCCTTCCTTGAAGACAAACCCGAAGAATTCAGTCTTCTTCTGCAGGAATTTGCACTTCTCTTTGTGAAAAGTCAGCCCCAGCACATGCAGCCGCCACAGAGTTTTCACAAGCCGTTCCATATGTGCAGCCTTCATCTTGGTGAACAGCAGAATGTCGTTGCTGATATTGAGAAAGCCATCAAGATCTGCCAGGGCCCCTTGTATGATATTCTGGAAGGCTTCCCCCGCTGTTGGCACACCAAAGCTTAACCGTTTGTAACGGTACAGGCCTCAGTCTGTGGTGAAAGTGGCGATGTATCTCAAGTCTGGGTGTAACACAACTTGATGATAGCCAGCACACATTTTGAGTTTAGATAAGTACCTGGCACCTTACAGTTCCGCAATGATGTCATCGATATTGGGCGTGAGGTGTCTCTCTTGCTTTATGGCTTTGTTCGGGAGCCTCATGTCTACACAGATCCTCACCAAATCAGGCTGTTTCGGCTTCTGTGCAAAGACTATCAGCGACACCCATGGTGCAGGTCCATCCACTTTCTCTATAATTTCCAGGGACACAAAATGTTCCAATTCCTTATCCACCAGGTCTCGCAGGTGGAACAGGACTCTGCAGTGCTTGAGGGTTATTCCTTGATTGGATTTGTCAATTTGAAGTCTCATAGGTTTGCCGGCCATGCAGCCTATCCCCTAAAACAGCCGGCTGTATTTTCGTGATAAGTCCTTGAACGTCCTCCACATACACCCCATACTTGAAACTTACGATGCCCAGCGCTTTTGGCCGCTGCACAGCTCAGGAGAGTGTTTTTGCTTACACTTGTCACATGGAAGCGGCACTTAATCGATGTGCCTTCATGCTTCACCTTCACCACAAACGCTCACGCCAGTGGAATAGGCTGCTAACTTGAAGATCCACGTTCTTAGCTTTTGCAGCGTGGGCGGCACTGACAAAGCATCATAATGTACTCTTGCCATCACGTTCACCGACTCCCTCTGTCCACCAGTACAGGCACCGTTGACTCATTGACCTGTACCAAACACTGCAGTTGCCTTCTGGTGGTGGCACACAGTTTACTGACACTGCAGATAAAAAAATGTATTTTCTTCATTGTCCTCTTCCTCCCCTTTCTAATTCAGCCCTTCTTCTCCCAGGTCCATTGGGCAGGCGCTGCTGTTGAAAGAAACCGCTCTCTCTGCACCACAACCAGCACTGGTGCCCTGCACATGAGGGCATAGTGATCTAGTGCACCATAGCATCCACATCCCTTCCATTGCGTGGGGCATTCTGCCGGATGTGGGAGTCCTACCCCCTCTGTCACGCTGGCCACCACCCGGTCGACGGGCACCTCACCCTCCTTGACCTCGGCCCACGATACACACCTCCTCCGTCGTCCCCGGCTGAATGGCTACGTCCATTTTTGATGCCCTCACTTCAGCCACCTCATGGGGCAGGCCCAACTAAAGTATACAGAGCAGCGTGAGGCCAGGTTCACGTAGCACCTGTCTAAGAAGCTTACCAGATGAACAGTCCTGAATAAACTTTGTCCTGATCATTGCCTGAGCATTTTCCTAGGCGCACAATAATGGCATTCACCGAAGCCGGCCATAAAATGTGTCCAGAGACTCATCATCTTTTTGTTTGGCACTGCACATGACAAAACACTCATAGTCTGTGTTGGCAAGTTGCATAAAGTGTTTGCGCAATGCGTTCTTGGTCTCTACGTATGACGCATCCACTGGTTGCAAAGATTGAAACATTTTGTGCACTGGTGGGCCTGCCAAATACAGAAGCATGGCTACCCTACTGTCTTCATCAGTCTCACCCGTAGCCCGGAAATACATGTCGAGACGGTCTATCCAGAGTCTGCACCTCGGTCCAAGGCTTGACGGGGCCCCAGAAACATCAATTTCGGGCATTGGTGTAAGCGCCCCCTGCTGTTGTGACACATGTACACCCACTGGGAATGCGGGCCCTGCTGGCGCCTGTGCTCCTGCACCATCCTCCTGGTCACCCATGGTGGTGAGCGTACGAGCACCCCACGTGGAATCCGGGGCCAAAACTCACAATGGCACTAAAGGCAGACTGCACCCAGAAAAATTTAGCATGTTGAAACAGCCACACTCCACCCCGTGTTTAAATATAGACAGGAAACCTTTCCACCCCCGAGTCCAGATTAGTCTCACCCCACAATATGGCATGCTGTAAAAATTCACCCCTCAAGCAGTGTCCAAACAGCCAGGAAGTGCTTCCCCCCAAGGCTCAAGCAGAGTGCCAAAAAATTGAAATGGATGGAAAAGAAGACATTTTTTTTTCTATAGGCCTCACCTCAACAATGAAGAGAAAAATTCCTGGAAAGTCCTTAAAATCAGTGCATTGGCAGTATGATATCACCCCCCTTCTGGGGAATTCCAAAAATTAACATGGGAGACACAAAAGCACTCTGTAAGGGAGCCGCAACCTTCTCCACCACGTGTATGCAAAATGGCAGCTGTCTGCATTGCGTTTTGCTGGCATGGATTTCACAAGATGCCCTCAAGAAACCTCACTGCCTCAGCCCCCCGGGTTCGCTTATCGGATCAACCTCGTCGCCAATGTGGTATGTTGCCAGTATTCACAAACACCAGACACAGTGTTCACTGTCCGGGCTCTACGGTCGCACTGGAGATCCCAGGACCCCTCCGCCCCGTTTATTACACAAACGCGGCGGAGTTACGTCACTCTGCTGCATGTGTGCCCTTAAAGATACAAACACCACGATCAGGCCAATTCTGATTGTGCAACCCCCACTGCACAGAGCCCATCAGGACTTACCGTGCATGCGAAGTCGGCGAGCACTGCTACTCCTGCCGCCTCACAGAGAGCAGAATCTCAGCACCCTGCACTCAGTCTCACCCTTCAGAGGTGAGCACATCAAATCAGTTAGAATAGTTGAATAGGAAAACCTGGGATTATGATCATTATGAAACGACAAAATATTCAGCATTAATCATGAAAACAAATGTTATTATCATGTGAAAAATGTAAGTATTACTATTGGCTCCATGTTGTTGATGCTATTTTTGCATCCCATGTAGCACACGCCTTCAAGAACTATAGAAACGCCTGCTAAGTGTTATTTCCTCTTGGACTCATAGTGAGTCCAGCCAAGGGTGCCTTGGTTTATGTCTAGATCTGTCCCAGGAAGTGGTGGCTATCCTACGAGTTCTCACATCCCATGCCAAGGAGGACATCAGTTCCTCTTTCTGGTGGCTGGTTATCACATACACTTCTCACCAGCCTGGGATTTGTCCATTAACACAGGTGCAGCTCCATGTTGCCATTTTATGAACCACACCTAGCGGAGTGGTGTCAGCCAATCAGGAGTCTAGAAACGCGGACTACGCACACCGTGATCTTACGTGGCTGTCAGTCACACTCTCTATAAACATGTGTCATCTATCTTAACCTGTTCTCCCCAGGTCCTGTCCCTTCTCGCCCACGCTGAAGGTTGGGTTAGCCAATAAACTGCATAAAAAACCAGAACAAATGCCCAGGTGGGCAGGCTCGGGGAAGGGCAACAGAACCCCAGTGACCAGGAGGAAGCCAGAGACGCTCATCAATAAATGTACCCACTGGCTCAGAACAGTCTGTGGATGCCACTCTATAATCAGGGAGGACATCATAAGTTGCAAAACACTGTTGCATAATGAGGGCAGCCTCCATGACATCATTGGAATTAAGGGAGCTAAGCTTGACTTCTGGCTTATTGAACATAGGAATAAGACGCTGCTCACTGCCAAGTAGCTCAATTGTAATAAGGGCTTCCGCTGCTTGTATGAATGCCAATACCATGGGAATCATACACCCCATTGAGCCTCGGTCCCTTTAGGGACGTGCATATGTAATGGATGCGATCACACAAAATAACTCCAGATCTAAATAACCAAACCAACTCAGGAAGATGGCAAGAGTTTACCACGAACATCAACGGAAGTACGCTCAGGTTCCCTCAGCGATCTTCACATACATCATAGCTTCTATATCAAAAATATGTCAGAGGAGACATCATACTACATGGCAATAATGAAAAACCTATCCAGGGTTGGGATTGGTTTAAGAGGAACATCTAAATATACTTTCTATAGGAACTAGGATTGTGATTGGCTGCCCACTGTCAGGTGGGCAACATGTGGCTACCTCTAAAACATGTCATCCTCAGAAACATTAGATAAACAGTTTCTCATTGATTTTCAAACTATAAGGTCTTTCATTATATGAACAAACAGCAATTGGTTGGCATGCTTGTGCTAGCTCTGGAACATTTGGTTCACTTAGCAGCACGTAATCCGAGACCCAGGTGCAAGAAGAGGGGGCTTGACACTACTGCCCCACCCAATTAGCCCAGCATTTCTCATCGCCCATGCCTTCTGCCATCACAATTGCCTTTGAACTTGGTCTTGCAAAGTATTCTTGTCTTCAGAATACATGAGAGTGAGAGAACTCACTATGGTGTTCTGGTACTCCAAGTCCGAACTCTGTTTTCATCCTTGGCTCACGTGACAGGAGACCACAATTTGATCCATTTCGGAAGTATAAAATGTGTTAAATGAATTAAACTTAGCACTCATAGTGTTCTTTCTTTGCACCTTAACAAGGGATGACTCCTTCTTTGCATGTTTGCTCTTTTTCCAGAATAGATAGCTGACCTTGGCTGCTTCAGTCTTGATTCCAGACCAGACAGCCTCGTCTTGCAGCTCCACGATTCAGCTTAATATAGCTACGACACAGTTTTCCCTTCCCTCTCCATGGGTCTTGGATTACTAAATGTATGATACCAATGTCGAGCTTCTATTCAATGGCTGCTTTCTACATTCTATTCACTACTTATAGCCAGCTTCTATGATGACTTAGTCTACCATACATTTCAGCGTCTGTACAATTATTAAACGGTTGATTTTCTGCAGCCCTTCGTGCACGTGCAATCTCCTTTTTCATATTTAACAGTTCTCTTAATTCTTTAATTCATCATTAGTCTCTTCAGGATCTATGCATCTTCTTCAGCCAATATCTCAGGACTTAGTACATACTCTTTTGTGACGTCACTGGCTTATTTTCTCTGCTCATTCTCATATTCCTTCAGGGAGTTCCTCCCTCATGTTGCCATCCCTTTGGAGATACATCCGTTAGGGTTGTCTCAATGGATATCTTCTCTCGAACACATGCTGCGGTATTGGCACACTGCAGGTGTCAAACACGGCACATTCTCAGGTCTCCAACATATGGGAGGTAGGGGGGCAGGGTTTCCTGCAGAGGCATGCAGCTGCTCCTCTACATTCCCCCCTCTGGTCGAGTCCTCGACCACCTCCTCAATCATTTTCACATCCTGGTATTTTTTCTTGAAAAAGTGTTTCTTTGGTGTCCGTATCTTCATCACCCCCTGCTGATTTGACATGTTCATCTAGGTCATGTAGTTACACTGTCCATTTGCGGTACAATAAACTCATTGTCCAACGTACTTCTTATGATTCTTTGGATACAGAAATGTATGATATCATATAATATTTTATTTGTATTGCACTCATACACAAGTGCTTCAGAGAGCTTTGTCAGCTACTTGGTGTTTGGTTCATCTTTGGTATCAATCATGATATTCATTCCTACTGCCTTTTTTGCTGTTGTCTTGCATTGGGCAATCACCATCCTGACTATATAGAATCCAAACATTAATAGCACCAGTACTACTCCAAGAACCTTGAATAGATTCACCAACCACTGAGGAATTTATGAAAACAAGCTGGTAAACCAACAGTCATCTTCAGTATCATCTGTCTCTTCTTGCATCTTGGCATGCAGTCTGTCAAGAGTGTCATGGCCTTTGTCAAGGTTCCATTCTGGTCAACGTGTGCTTTAATTAAAAATGCATAAGGTATCCTCACAATCTTTCCTACCACACTAGGTAGCCATGTCAGTAAAATGCTTACCCCATATAGAAAAATGTCTGAATCAACTGGAACACCTTGCAGTGCCACTTGCCCTGTAAATGCCAGTATGAACTCCCTCACGTTAAAATAGTATATTCCTGGTGTGGAACACACTATTCTTTGATCTGTAAAAGAAATCTACATGTTAAGTCATTAAATCTCTCCTAAAATGTTAACCGATGCCTGTTGTGAATATAACAGAGGAACAGACATGTCACATTCTCCTATGGAGCCTGGTAATTTTATCACTAAAAGAAACTCAACTCGTAGCTCCACAGAACCCTTGAGCATTAATGACAATACTTGACATTGGATATTTTCCCTCTCGTATGCACAAATTAGTTGTTCCAGTGTCTACAAGAAAAGAAAAGGATTTGCCTCCTGTCGTCACATCGACCCTTGGATCCCCTTGGGGGTCTGGTGTCACAGATAGTACGCAACACATCAAGTCACCCTGTGAGCTGTGCTACTGTGGGTACAAGCACATTCCCAGCTCTTTGAAATACTTTCCTCCAACCACTGTGACACCTCCTATTCTATGTGTAATTATTTGTCCTGTATTTTCATACTGCTGTTTCTGCATAGGGGCTTGCTGCGACTGTTCCTGGAGTGAATGTATTTGTGCGTGTCTCTGCTGCGGCACCTGCTGTAATTGCGGTGCTTGTGCCTGATAAAATGTGTGATCTTGGGCAAAGCCCTCTTTGGTCTGTGTGCTTTATGGTGGAGGAACCTCCTCTGGAAGACTGGCCATTTTGACATTTCCTTGGCTCTCGCATACACGCTCAATTTGTCCAGCCATTCCACAATTTTGACATACTGGTGGAACCCTTCTGATAATCCCTCCTTGGTTATATCCTCTCTGAACACTCTGGTTCTCATTCTGTTTACTTTGAAACCCAACTTGGTTATTCTGAAATCGGCCTCCTCTTCCCCTATAACCCCATCCTCTGCCTCGTGGCAGAAACCCATACCCACCTTGGTCCATCGGGCGCAGATTATATGTCTGTGATGTCCCTGTTGCTTCCTGCATTCCCATTATGCCGCGCAGATCCCTCCCGAGTGGAAGCAACGGAGAAGGTTGATCAACACCACTATGACCTCCGCCCGGATGGGACAAAAACTGGGAAAAAAGCCAGCCATGATATAAAAAAACCCAGGGCAGAGCGATATGTGGAGGGTTCCAGTTTGCAAACTGAGTTCCTTGGTCGTGAGAATAGTAGCTGAGGAAAAGCTTCACCAAGAGAAAGCAGTATGTGAGTCTTAAGAGACCCGTAGCAGCAAAAACCTCTGTGGGTAAGTAAAAAAACGAGGCCACAAAATGTCCGGAAACACAGAGCAGACACTGGCAAAAAGGAGTGAGGGATAAACACAGAAACGCTCCCTTCCGAACAGTAGATAAGAGACCAGAGGTATAGGTAGCACTCGCAAAGAGGGGTGAGCAAGGTAGCAGAATACCAGAACATAGCAAAGCACAGAAAGAAAAGCTCAAAGATGCCGACAGGGCGGAACACCACAGAAAACAGATGTATGAACAGGAAACAGGGGAAAAAGGGAATAAGAGTTGCACGGGGGCGACAGGAAAGCCAAAAAACACAAGAGCGAACAGCAACAAGCAACCAGGAAAGCGAAATCCTGTCAAAAACAGTTACAACGCGATGCGGAAGAGGGGGGCGTGGCTAATAAGCCATTCTTCCCCATCGTGTAACAACTAGACTGCTGAATTAGGTAGAGCATGATTGACCCCCTGCATTCTCCAATGGGGCCAAATGCGCCATGAACCGAAGCGGCGCATGACACCTTTCTCCAATACTTTCTGCATCAAATCTTTCTTCTTTTAGCACTACTCTAGATGCTGCTGGCATTGCTTCCTTTATCAGAATTGGTATCAACCATAGGTAGGATGGAAAGGGGAGGTAGCATCCTCAGGTAGGAAGGGTAGGTAGCATCCTCAGGTAGGATAGAAGGGGAAGGAAGCATCCTCGGGTTGGAAGGAAGGGTTGGAAGCATCCTCAGGTAGGATGGAAAGGGAAGGTAGCATCCTCAAGTAGGATGAAGGGGAACAAAGCATCCTCAGGTAGGATGAAGGGGAAGTAGCATTCACAGGTAGGATGGATAGGGGAGGTAGCATCCTCAGGTAGGTTGGAAAGAGGAGGTGACATCCTCAGGTAGGATGGAAAGGGGAGGTAGCATCCTCAGGTAGGATGGAAAGGGGAGGTAGCATCCTCAGATAGGAATGGAGGGGGTTGCATCCTCAGGTAGTAAGGAAGGGGGTAGCAGCATCAGATAGGATGGAAAGGGGAGTTAGCATCCTAAATTAGGATGGAAGGGTAAGGTAGCATCCTCAGGTAGGATGGAAGGGTAAGGTAGCTTCCACAGGTAGGATGTATAGGGGAGGTAGCATCATCAGGTAGGAAGGAAGGGGAGGTAGCATCCTCAGGTAGTAAGGAAGGGGGTAGCAGCATCAGATAGGATGGAAAGGGGAGGTAGCATCCTCAGTTAGGATGAAAGGGTAAGGTAGCATCTTCAGGTAGGATGGAAGGGTAAGGTAGCTTCCACAGGTAGGATGTATAGGGGCGGTAGCATCGCAGGTAGGAAGGAAGGCGGGGTAGCATCCTCAGGTAGGATGGAAGGGTAAGGTAGCCTCCACACAGGTAGGGTGGATAGGGGAGGTAACCTCCTCAGGTAGGATGGAAAGGGGAGGTAGCATCCTCAGATAGGAATGGAGGGGGTTGCATCCTCAGGTAGTAAGGAAGGGGGTAGCAGCATCAGATAGGATGGAAAGGGGAGTTAGCATCCTCAGTTAGGATGGAAGGGTAAGGTAGCATCCTCAGGTAGGATGGAAGGGTAAGGTAGCTTCCACAGGTAGGATGTATAGGGGAGGTAGCATCATCAGGTAGGAAGGAAGGGGAGGTAGCATCCTCAGGTAGTAAGGAAGGGGGTAGCAGCATCAGATAGGATGGAAAGGGGAGGTAGCATCCTCAGTTAGGATGAAAGGGTAAGGTAGCATCTTCAGGTAGGATGGAAGGGTAAGGTAGCTTCCACAGGTAGGATGTATAGGGGCGGTAGCATCGCAGGTAGGAAGGAAGGCGGGGTAGCATCCTCAGGTAGGATGGAAGGGTAAGGTAGCCTCCACACAGGTAGGGTGGATAGGGGAGGTAACCTCCTTAGGTAGGATGAAAAGGGGAGGTAGCATCATCAGGTAGGAAGGAAAGGGGAGGTAGCAATCTCAGGTAGGATGGAATAGGGATGTAGCATCCACAGGTAGGATGGAAGGGTAAGGTAGCCTCCACAGGTAGGGTGTATAGGCAAGGGAACCTCCATAGGTAGGATGAAAGGGGGAGGTAGAATCATCAGGTAGGATGAAAAAGGGAGGTAGCATCCTCAGTTAGGATGAAAGGGTAAGGTAGCATCCTCAGGTGGGGTGGAAAGGGGAGGTAACATCCTCAGGTAGAATGGAAAGGGGAGGTAGCAATCTCAGGTAGGATGGAATGGGGAGGTACATCATCAGGTAGGATGAAAAAGGGAAGTATCATCATCAGGTAGGAAGGAAGGTGGGGTAGCATCCTCAGGTAGAATGGAAAGGGGAGGTAGCAATCTCAGGTGGGATGGAAAGGGGAGATAACATCCTCAGGTAGGATGGAAGGGTAAGGTAGCCTACACAGGTAGGGTGGATAGGGGAGGTAGCCTCCTTAGGTAGGATGAAAAGGGAAGGTAGCATCATCAGATAGGAAGGAAAGGGGAGGTAGAAATCTCAGGTAGGATGGAATAGGGAAGCCGCATCCACGGGTAGGGTGGATAGGCACGGTAACCTCCTCAGGTAGGATGAAAGGGGGAGGTAGCATCCTCAGGTAGGAAGGAAAGAAGGGGTAGCCTCCTTAGGTAGGATGAAAGGGGGAGGTAGCATCCTCAGGTAAGAAGGAAGGAAGGGGGTAGCCTCCTTAGGTAGGATGAAAGGGGGAGGTAGCATCCTCAGGTAAGAAGGAAGGAAGGGGGTAGCCTCCTTAGGTAGGATGAAAGGGGAGGCAGCATCCTCAGGTAGGAAGGAAAGAAGGGGGTAGCATCTTCAGGTAGGAAGGAAGGGAGAAGTGGCCTCCTCAGATAGTATGGAAATGTCATGAAAGATCTGGAAAATGGCATAGAAGAATTGTCATCCGCGATGAGGCATCGTTTCTGGTGATTGTGACAAAATACACGGTTGGTGGAGAACATCTTAGCCTGTCAACCACTTCAGAGATCTTCAGCACCAATTAATCGAGTCGCAGTTGTCACTGAATCACTTATTTTCCTTCTGTTTGATGGGCATATGTTTGCTCCAGTTGAGACTTGGCGCAGTACTGAGGATCTGAGCCATTCTTTTAGCTAAAATGTAAAATATTGTTGATCCCAGGCAGACTGATTGAGACAAAGGCCTTGATGAAGTTGCAAGGCTCGACGTTGAAACGTTTTCTGTGTCGACATAGGGGCCTAGTTGCAGGCAAGCGGCGGGTGGTTGCACCCATGCATTGGTCATATTGATGAGGATGAAGGAAGCTGCAAGGGCACCAAGAGAGCATTTGGTAAAACTTGATGTCAGTTTTGCAATGTAATGAGAACATGAGTTCCAGGAGGTGAAGAGCATCATGAGTGGGGTCCTGATGAAGATGGGAACACAGGCAGACAGGGGAGGCTGGAGAGAATATCACGGCTGTTCACTTCCATAGGGGAAGGGGCTTCCTGTACTGGTGGGAAGGTGGACCCATTGATATGACAATCTGGTTCAATGAGTTATAGAATGGTGTATGGTCTTCTTTGTAGCTGATGGATCCAGTGCCTAGAGTCAGAGATCAAGAAGATCTGGCCCACCTAAACAAGGCTTATGGGAAGTAGACCACAAGTGAACCGAGGATAGCACAGGGGCAAAGCGCTGGTCTTGGAAGCAAAACCACACAAAGCAACAGAGGTTTGAATCTCGGATTTGCGCTTCAAAACTCAGGTATGGTATTAGGCGCATTATAAAAAGTATGGAGAGATTCTCCCCCCAGTGTGATTTTGAAGACTTTCCTGGCCTTGTTTATAACAGGCAACTTCCGAGATGATCAGGAAACCATGGCAGATCCTGCGTTGGCATTGTGATGAGGCTGTGGCAATGGATGGGCTGAGGACAGGTCTGTGAGCGCACTGGTGGTAATGCCGAAGAAAAGCCGTCACCCTTCAAGTGTTACAACTCCCATGATCTCTCACCTCTGTGACTATGCGGCTGAGACTCCTGGCACTTCCGGGTAGGCATCTGGAGGGTGACTCATGGCACTTCCTAGGGAAGCATCTGGAGGGTGACCGATAGTACTTCCGGGGGAAGCATCTGGAGAGTACTTCTGGGGGAAGCATCTGGAGGCTGACCGGCTTCCTGGAGAGTGACCGATGGTACTTCCGGGGGAAACATCTGGAGGGTGACTGATGGTACTTCTGGGGGAAGCATCTGAAGGGTGAGCGATAGTACTTCCGGGGGAAGCATCTGGAGGGTGACTGATGGTACTTCCGGGGGAAGCATCTAGAGGGTGACTGATTGCACTTCCCGGGGAAGCATCTGGAGGGTGACCGGCTTCCTGGAGGGTGACCGATAGTACTTCCGGGGGAAGCTTCTGGAGGGTGACTGATGGAACTTCCGGGGGAAGCATTTGGAGGGTGACTGATAGAACTTCTGGGGGAAGCATCTGGAGAGTACTTCCGAGGGAAGCATCTGGAGGCTGACCGGCTTCCTGGAGAGTGACCGATGGTACTTCCGGGGGAAACATCTGGAGGGTGACTGATGGTACTTCTGGGGGAAGCATCTGAAGGGTGAGCGATAGTACTTCCGGGGGAAGCATCTGGAGGGTGACTGATGGTACTTCCGGGGGAAGCATCTAGAGGGTGACTGATTGCACTTCCCGGGGAAGCATCTGGAGGGTGACCGGCTTCCTGGAGGGTGACCGATAGTACTTCCGGGGGAAGCTTCTGGAGGGTGACTGATGGAACTTCCGGGGGAAGCATCTGGAGGGTGACTGATGGAACCTCCGGGGGAAGCATCTGGAGAGTACTTCCGGGGGAAGCATCTGGAGGGTGACTGATGATACTTCCGGGGGAAGCATCTTGGGAGTGGCCGATAGTACTTCCAGGGGAAGCATCTGGAGGGTGACTGATGGTACTTCCGGGGGAAGCATTTGGAGGGTGACCCATGGCATTTCTGGGAGAAGCATCTGAAGAGTACTTCCGGGGGAAGCATCTGGAGGGTGAATAATGGTACTTCCGGGGGAAGTATCTGGAGGGTAACTGATGGTACTTCCCAGGGAAGAATCTGGAGGGTGACTGATTGCACTTCCGGGGTATGCATTTGGAGGGGGACCGATAGTATTTCCGGGGGGAAGCATCTGGAGGGTGACTGATGGTACTAGCGGGGGAAGTGTCTGGAGGTTGACTGATGGTACTTCCGGGGAAGCATCTGGAGGGTAACTGAAGGCACTTCCGGGGGACGCATCTGGGGAGTACTTCCAGGGGAAGCATCTGGAGGGTGAATGATGGTACTTCCGGGGGAAGCATCTGGAGAGTACTTCCGGGGGAAGCATCTGGAGGGTGACTGATGATACTTCCGGGGGAAGCATCTTGGGAGTGACCGATAGTACTTCCAGGGGAAGCATCTGGAGGGTGACCGGCTTCCTGGAGGGTGACCGATAGTACTTCCTGGGGAAGCTTCTGGAGGGTGACTGATGGAACTTCCGGGGGAAGCATCTGGAGGGTGACTGATGGTACCTCCGGGGGAAGCATCTGGAGAGTACTTCCGGGGGAAGCATCTGGAGGGTGACTGATGATACTTCCGGGGGAAGCATCTTGGGAGTGGCCGATAGTACTTCCAGGGGAAGCATCTGGAGGGTGACTGATGGTACTTCCGGGGGAAGCATTTGGAGGGTGACCGATGGCATTTCTGGGAGAAGCATCTGAAGAGTACTTCCGGGGGAAGCATCTGGAGGGTGAATAATGGTACTTCCGGGGGAAGTATCTGGAGGGTAACTGATGGTACTTCCCAGGGAAGAATCTGGAGGGTGACTGATTGCACTTCCGGGGTATGCATTTGGAGGGGGACCGATAGTATTTCCGGGGGGAAGCATCTGGAGGGTGACTGATGGTACTAGCGGGGGAAGTGTCTGGAGGTTGACTGATGGTACTTCCGGGGAAGCATCTGGAGGGTAACTGAAGGCACTTCCGGGGGACGCATCTGGAGAGTACTTCCAGGGGAAGCATCTGGAGGGTGAATGATGGTACTTCCGGGGGAAGCATCTGGAGAGTACTTCCGGGGGAAGCATCTGGAGGGTGACTGATGATACTTCCGGGGGAAGCATCTTGGGAGTGACCGATAGTACTTCCAGGGGAAGCATCTGGAGGGTGACCGGCTTCCTGGAGGGTGACTGATGGTACTTCCCGGGGAAGCATCCGGAGGGTGACCGCGTGGCTCGCCTGCAGCAGGGTGAATAGGTGAGACCCACGAAGACTGTGGTCATACACACCGACATGAGTGCACCTTCTAATCACCCAACACACCTGCAGTGCCAATAGACACACACCAGAGGCATATGCCAAACCACATCTCTCTCCTTGGAAACTAGTTCTGGAGGAGCCGCAGAAGCAACACTACGTGTGCAAAGAATGAAAAAACACATGTGAAACGTCTAGCCCATGTGACAGAAAGCACATGAGGGTATGCGTACTGGAAAGATATGATATGACATTTAGAACGCGCCGATACAAAAGCGTTTAAAAGATGTGTGTTCATTGTCTTCTAAAATGAAACAAGATCATGTAGGCATGCATTATTTTATATTTGAAATCCTCATAATAACCGTAAATGCTGTAAGTAAAAACAAGAAAAGGCATATGTTCCAACTGTGGCCACAACAACTACATCACATATTAATAGCTCTTTGTTGTAGAGTGTCAATGTGAAATAATGCCTGACCTAGAAATGGCGACCAAATGTTAGAACAAGGGAAACAAGGCAGGGAAAGGCTTTGGGAGACAGTGGCTGCCTGCAGCCAGCGCTGAACAGAACCTCAATAAAAATGACGCCTTGCATCTTGACTGACTCTGCCCCAGCCTTCCTGACCGATCAGACGTTCGCCTGAGGTGCGCGAGTCATACTGGCCTCCACAAGTGAGCCTGGCGTGTGGCTAACCCTCGAGTGCTCCAAATGCCCCTCGGTAGTACTGGGATGGCATGTGAATAACTCTGCCGCAGGCTGCAGTCCTGTGGGAGGTACCAACCTATTGAGAAATCTGCTAACATCCTCCTGGACCAGGACAATTTGTTAGGCAGAATCATATGCAGTACCCTTTGGGAACACCGCACACAATTAGGACTACAAGTGACAGTACAAATTCACCTTTGGTACAAAACTGTACTACACAGTAAAGTGGTAGCGATGGCTGAGCAGCCAGAATTAACTCAAGAGTAAAGTGAGCAGTATCAATAGTTACACAAAGGACAGCAATTACTATGGTTCAAACAAACACTGACTCAAGGTTTCTGAGTAAAAGAATAAACATTTATTTACACATTAGTTATAAAACATTTCACTATTATCAAGCAATTGAAAAATCACAATCTTAATACACTACACCACACCCAATAGATTCTAGACAAATTAAGCTCAAAATGAAGTGTGAGTAAAACGGCAATCCAGCAACTTAAAAAGGAGGGAAATACAGGTTTAGACAAAAATTAAGCAGCACCAACAAGTAAGTAAGTAGGGCAATCTAGAAAACGCTACTACAGTGAGGAAAACAAATCAAGAGGTCTGAGCCAAAGTCAATGGATCAGAGTTTTGCAGAGGATCACACAGTTCAGAGTAGTTTGTGGTTAAGTCTTTGCCAAGAGTTCAGGACGAAGTTGGTCAGACAAAAAGTTACTTTAAAGAATAGAGAAGGACAAGCCCTCAGATTGGCAAAGGATTTCAAACACTTTTACCGCGATCGGATGGAATGAACGACCGGATTTGAACAGTACCTTAAATGGAGAAGAAGGCTGTATCTGAGGCAGACATTCCTGGCAGGTACTGCAGGCTCACGGTTCCTGAAGCCACTGTCGGACTGACACGAAGTAGGGAGACTGGAGGGTCCTGCACTGCCCAGGGAAGAAACCAGCAGCAGAGCAATGCAACAAATAAAAGGTGCGCTCCGTAAAACCCAAGCAGGGTCTGATCCTCCTGGCTATCCGGTTCAATGTAGCTGTGCACAGAGAATTCTCCCTAACAAAATTGTACATACTTCACTTCATATAGCTTTGTCAGTTCATGCACTTGCTGTTGGAAGGGATGTGACTTAAGGTTTAACGTTTCGACTTTTTAAATTACAGTTATTTCTTTATTTTTTTTTATTTTATTGTTCATAGCACTTCACAGAGTGATGGTAGCCAGTATTTGGTCAGGCATCTTTTCACAGTAGCTCAGTACTGTGAGGTCTCTGCATTGATACTTGGTCAGGGGTTGTTAAAAAAGCCATGTTTTGAGAGATTTGCGAAATTGGAGAATTGCGGGGACATTCGGAGCCGACACAGTGATCGAGTTACAGAGAGTGGGGGCATGACACGAGAAGGATTGTTTGTGATTCCTCTCTTTGCAGACGAGTTGTGTTTGAGGCCGGTTGGTCGATTCGCTGCACGAGGAGCGAGTGCCACCAGATATGTGGAGCTTAGCCGCCAGGTACGCTGGTGTGCTACTCGTGCCTGCTTTGCACATAATAAGTCATGCTGAAGCAAGGTGGGCTGCTTTTAGGGGAGCCATGTGAGTAGTTGGGAGCTCTGTGAAGGGATCATTTCCCCCATCGATGTGCGAGACCCCAAGGGCTTGCACTACGGTCCGTAAGTCCTGCGGCGGGATGACGGGTTTGATTTTTCGAAGGATAGAGATTCTGAGCCATGATATTTGGACCTTCTTGGATATGTGTATGTGTTTAATACACCTTCAAAGAATGATACACATGAACAGTTAACAAGCAGTTTTAAGCCCCTGCATTTGTTGAGCATTGGTTTCTGTTTGTCATGTACTGAAAAACACACACCTCTGGGCAGGATTGAGAAATGTCCAATGAAATATGACTCCGACTGGCTGATGGAGGCCAGCTCCAGCTACGAGCCAGGTTCCTGATGCATTGCCTTGTGCTTTTGCTGACTGCACAAAGACGAGCTGAGCAGAGCAGTTATCCTCAAGGTCAAATGGAATGATGCAGACAATAGGGAAAGTTGTAGTGTTATAAAGCAGAGCTCTCAATAAAAGGCCAGCCAGTGCTATTTTTTCTTGGAACCCAGGGACTTATGCAATGCACAGCCTACAACAGGGCATAAACCATTCAGGGTATTATTTTATCTATTTATTTCATTTGTTGATCGCGCCTAAGACCTGCAGGTATCACTGCGCCGGATATGGTACCTTTCACTCAATGCATTTTTAACAGGTAGGTTACAGAGTAGTGCCAGAGTACAGTTATTGTTACAGGCAGTGCAATACAGGCAAAGGTTTAGGCATATTCGTTGAACAGTGCTGTTTTGATTTTCTTGTGAAAGATCTGGTAGGAGGGATCTTCTTTGATGTTGGATGGGAGTGTGATCTAGACAGTGGGAGCGATAACGGTGAAGCTTGTTCCTCCAGCTCTTTTTCTGCTGAATCTCGGGGTAACTAATGAGGTAGAGGAGGAGGATCACAGGTTGCGCAGGTTGGATTTTTGGGAGATGCGGTCGATGCGGTATGGAGGGGCAGTGTTGTAGAGGCAGCAATGAGTAATGGCAAGGATATTGAACTCAATGCAAGCTTTGATTAGTATCTATTGCGATTCACGTCTCTCTTTGGAGATGTGATCAGCTCGTTTCAGTCCCCAACTGCTCTGAAGGCGTTGTTTTGGAACCACTGCAGTTTCAACTGGAAACACGCATCCGCTGCACACTATCTTAGGCCCAAAGGAGCCAAACTGTTCAATATATATATCAGGATACACTATTTTAAAGAGTAGCACATGTTTGTAGAAAATACGTAAATATTAAGGAGTAAGATTTCAAATGTATTAATACTATAAGATAACACAATGGTAATTCCATTACAAAAGAACTTTAATGTGGAAAAGAGCCAACGTGTTTCAAGAGTTCTTCTCTTCATCAGGGGTGTGATTTAATAGAAATGTCTGGATATAATCCAAACAAAATTCATAATCGTATATTCATGTGATGTGTCAAATGCTCATAATTGAAACACATTCTATAACATTAATCCATAAAGGAGAAATCTTGAGTTTGAGTGATGTACCTCATAAGTACCATTGGGCTGACGGAAGATCAAAGGGAGATTGTGTGCCGGTTCCTGGATATACAGGAGACAGTCATCAGTGTACAAAGAGGCAAGATGGTGCTCCCCATCAACTTATAATCCGCTCCCTTGAATTCTTTCCGTAAATATATAGCTAACGGTTCGAATGCAGGAACACAGAGCATTGGCAACAAGGGACAACCCTGTCTTGTGCCCCTCGGAATCTGCCATGTATGGGAAATATGTCTACGCCTATGAACTCCAGCCACAGGCTCGGAGTAAATCAACTAGACCCACCGCGAGAACCCCTCACCAATACCAAAATATGTCTACGCGTACGAACTCCAGCCACAGGCTCGGAGTAAATCAACTAGACCCACCGCGAGAACCCCTCACCAATACCAAAATATGTCTACGCGTACGAACTCCAGCCACAGGCTCGGAGTAAATCAACTACACCCACCGCGAGAACCCCTCACCAATACCAAAATATGTCTACGCGTACGAACTCCAGCCACAGGCTCGGAGTAAATCAACTAGACCCACCGCGAGAACCCCTCACCAATACCAAAATATGTCTACGCGTACGAACTCCAGCCACAGGCTCGGAGTAAATCAACTAGACCCACCGCGAGAACCCCTCACCAATACCAAAATATGTCTACGCGTACGAACTCCAGCCACAGGCTCGGAGTAAATCAACTAGACCCACCGCGAGAACCCCTCACCAATACCAAAATATGTCTACGCGTACGAACTCCAGCCACAGGCTCGGAGTAAATCAACTAGACCCACCGCGAGAACCCCTCACCAATACCAAATCTGGACCGTGTGCATCCAGCACCAGTGAACACAGTCAAAGGCTTTTATAGCATCTAGGAAAGCTATGGTGTACCTTACGTCATGCATCAGCATCCTGTCTAGGACATATTGGAGCTTCTCAAATTCAGAGCACTATTCCTTCCAGGAACAAATCCAGTCTGATCCTGATGTATTATGAAAAAAATGACCCGCATAAGCTGCCACACTGAGCTCAGATGCGTTCTGCCTCCCTCCTTCCTTCACAAGCCATCCCCAAGTATGAACATTCCACCACAAAACAATTCCCACACACTCCAGCCAGTAGATTGCCCCTCCTCATGATAGCATTCTCCAGTCTCCCACAAAACCCTTTCTCACAAGTATGTTTTATTTCTCTGCCGAGGTTGAACATAGATGAACAAAACAAAAAACCCGACCATAACCCTGGCTCTAACCCACAAATGCATCAATCACACAGCCCCTTTAGACCTTGCCCAAAGAATACACTGATCTGTATCCTCCAGACCTTCCGGAACACCCTGTCAACATGCTCACGGTACCTGAAATCAAACGAACAAGAGCAGGCGGAGCTTGCTTCCCATTCATAGCAACCCTGCATGGAAAGCCCTTCCACCACCCTTATGAGCAGAAACCTCCCACTAAGCCTTCTGAAAAGCCATCAAGACACTGCTATTCACCTAATCCTGGACTATATGTATACAGTGTTTTTTACTGTGTCTGCCCGAACTATATGTTTGCAATGTTCTACAATGGCTGACGCATGCCTCATCATGTAACTAAGCACATAAACTGTAACATCGCTTCAATGCCTCTCGGCTGTTTGCGCGCTTTGTGCATTTAAAAAATAAATAAATAACAACAACAACCAGCTGGCTGAACAGTACATGACCATTGGAGCCATCCTGCCCTTCAGAGGCAAAGTTGCTTATGAGGTCCGCAGGCGTAGGGAAGCCCACATTAGCGGTGCTCCTCCTCTGTAATATCAGCACGGTGCCAGTGGCAGCAGAGTCACTGGTACGCCATTACAATTTTGTATGCACTGCTAGTGCTCCCCAAAAACATATCAACCTTTTAGTAGTGGGTATCCTCAAAAATCCCATGCCATCAGTGCCAGTTCCTTCTCCAATAAAAGGGCCTCATCCATTCCACTATAAGCATTAACGGGGTCCAGTCATTGGAGTCACCATCACTGCCAGGTGTTGGGCCAGAGGTCAGTCCTCGACCATCCATCCATTGATTAGCTTCACCAGGGTTATGGAAGAACAGGACTTTACCCTTGTAGTTCACCATAAGGTCTGCCGGTTAAACCAGCATGTATTGAATCCCCAGGAAGCAAAGCCTCTCTTTGGTTGGGACAAATATATTCCTTCTTTTTGGAATAAAAGGTTTATAGTCAGGGTATGGCACCATTGATGGTGATCCATGTCTGATGGTACCCCCTTCTCTAGAGAATTTAAGGATCACTTCTCAATCCCTAAAATGAAGGACCCCCGCTATAATGGTCCTGCAGGGAGGGGAGTGCGGGGGGGGGTTGGGGGCTGCAGACAGCAGATGCGCCAATATTCGAAGCACTCTCTGGATAGTGAAGTCCTGGAACAACTGTCCAGGGCTATTAGCTTGCAGGAGCATATCCTCCATATAGAGTGTGGGTTCAGACCCCTCTTCTCCCACTGGGAGCCACATAATGCAGACGTTATTCCGTTGTGATCTCCCTTCTGCCTCTTCAGCCCATTGCTTAAAAATCCTGTTCTAAGCTGACAACTTCACTACCACCATTGGTGTAGGCCGAGTTCCACAAAAAGACGCAACAACAGCAGACTGCGTCCACCGATCCCTGCTATGATACGAGCAATCCGCTGCACGGTCCCTCAGGCACGATACATGTAAAAGGCAGATTTTAGAACACCACAAGGATCTATAATGAGGATCATTTTTGGCAGCTCCAAGCCAGAGCGTCTTCACGCCATCGCAGCAAGCCACGCCTCTCAAATAACTTGAGTGTAGATTTGACATTTTTAGAAAAATGTTTATTATTTTAAAAAACACAAAACCATTAACAGTTAATTAATAAAAACTAAATAGTATTCAAATACAAGTGCATACAATGTCACAAGTTGTATTAGGTGTTAACATATTTTTACATTGCTATATTTTAATTTGTTTTTAAAAAACGTGGAATAATGTTGTAATTTGTATAAATTGCTTATACATTGCTCATAAATTGTTCTTAGGTGGATGTATTAAATTGTGATTTTAATTTGCATGTGTGCAAAGTTTCTTTAAGAGCCAAACACAAATAAATAAAATAAATAAATAAAACTAAACCACGTCTAACAACAGTGATATCAAATTCAATACAATCCCTAAGATAGTAACACAATTAAATGTACAGATATATGAAACATATCATAACATAATCTTTCAGAATCTTCTAAAGATGTAAACCTATTTTTTAAACTATATATACATAATTTCCATAAAGAAGTGTGACATCAAATTCAAGTAAAATATGGGCCAGGTGGCGCTGTGGAGCAGCCCAAGATGGCTGCCTAGCTCCTGAGCTCCGTGTGGGACCGGGCGATATCCGTCTGCATCTGCGGCTACACTGTGCGTTGTACGCCCATCTCCTCGCTACTTTTGTCCCGCACTTCAGCGCCTCTGCCTAGCGAAATTCCGGCTCCTCTACGACCCCAGGTGACCCAGAGCGGGGTCCTGGATTAGGCGGCCTGACTCCAGCTCTCCTCCCCGCGGTGTGCGCGGCCCTCCCCCCTCCCAGGGCCCGGCACCTCTCCTGGGCGCTCGATCGGGCGGACTGCGGCCCGAGGCCCTCCCCCCTCCTGGGGCCCGGCACCTCTCCTGGGCGCTCGATCGGGCGGACTGCGGCCCGATCGGAGTCGCGGCGGCCTCCAGGCGTCCTGAGCCCGGCCCCCCCCGAGAGCGGCCTGACTGGGGGCTCGCGGCCGGTGCTGACGCGGGGCGCGTCCCGGCCCTCCGCCGGCTGAGGGCGGTTTTCCGCTGTGGTCCCTTACTGGGGGATCGGGGGGGGCGCCCCCGGAAGGTAAGAGGCGGCTGCCCGTGGGCCCTGCATCCCCGGCCCGCCCCTCCCCGTCCTGGGCGGACTGCGGCCCGTTGGGGAGACCCGCCGGCGCACCGCGGCCTGCGGATTGGCATTGGACGTCGCTCACCACGTTCCCGCTTGAGACTTGCTGTGTGGCCCCCTCCCCCCCCTTGGATCCACTCCCCGGGTCGCCTGCCTCTGCGGCCCGGGCTTCTCCACGCCGTGGGCCCTGGGAGCTGCCCAACACCAGCACACCCTAATCAGCCACCGCTGAGACCTGTTCTCCCTCACCCGAGAGGCCTCTGCAAATGCGGTTCTCCCCCCTGGCATAGGCTCCGCACTTCTCTCTATTACTGAGATCACTACCTGTTCCACACCCGCGCACTGGCCCACGATGCGGGGTAAGATCAAGGGGTCCTCCAGGGGGGGCGCCATGGATAGATTCGCCAGGGCAGTCCCGAGGGAGGAGGCTGACCAGGACTTACCCATTACTGAGGAACCGGAGATCAATATCTGCCCCTCTCCTGCGGCCCCGGACCTGACCACGATCATGGAAGCTATGGCAAAAAACTTTGCTTCTTTTCACGAGAAACTTGATGATATCAATGCGAATGTTGCCTCTTTAAAGACACGGGTGGATCAGGCGGGGACCAGGATTACGGACGCTGAAAACCGTATATCAACTAACGAGGACACTATACATACGCTGCAGGATACCGTGGCATCACTGTCCCGAGATATGCGGAATGTGAAAGCAAAGTGTGACGACCTCGAGTCGCGCTCCCGCAGGAACAATCTGCGTATTATTGGAGTTCCAGAAAATGCCTTAAAGGGTCGCATGGAAGACGCGGTCGAGTCGTTGTTGAGGACCCTACTGGGTGACCCTGCCATGTCCCCATACTTCGCCGTTGAGCGCGCCCATCGGGCTCTGGCTCCCAGACCCAGGCCGGGTGACATTCCCAGACCCATCATAGCCAGGATTCTCAATTATAGAGACAGAGATCTTATCCTCCGCCTGGCCCGGGAGAAGGGAGACCTGCGCTTCGAGTCACACACAGTGAGAATCTTTCCGGACTTCTCGGTAGCGGTCCAGCAAGAGAGACGCCACTTCATTGGGGTCAAGAAACTACTCAGAGAACGGAATGTCCCCTACGCTATCCTATTTCCAGCCCGTCTCAAAATCACACATAACGGGAAATTGTACTTCTTCACTGTACCAGAGGAGGCGGTGAAATTCATCGAGGCACACCTACCGCTTCCCAACCCGGCGGGAGCTCCGGCTGAGGATGTCTGAGCCAATGCCACACACTGATCGGCCTTCTCTTTCTTGTCCAGGGTATCCTTCAATCGGAACGTGATCATTGTAACAATTCACAACAGTCCTATGATTCCAGGCCCCCTAAGTGCCCAACCGGGCGAGTCGCTCGGCTGGCTATGGTGGCCTGTCTTCTGATCCGGTTACCGCAGAACCTGCTACTGACGGCGTTGCTGTCTTAAATATCTGTCCACAAAGCCGTCCACACGGCTACAGCACACCTCGTTGCATTTGCAATGTTCTTGGTTGGTTGGTTGTCGCTGCTTTGGTGCCCCTGTTGGGCACGGGAAGGGTGTCATCCCTGTTGGATTTCGCCCCCCGACCTCCAGGTTATTGGGAGTGTCGGGCTAGCTGGAGACACCTGCGGGGGGGGTTGGGGGTTTCACACTGCAAGTTGGGGGTGGGCAGTGAGGGTGGGACGTGGCTGGGGGGGGGATTGGGGACATGTTCTCAAAAATGGCAGTGGTGGGCTGGCAGCCGGTCACGCACCGGGTCGCGATGCTCTAATTGTACATCATTCTATTTCTGTATTTCAGCATCTGTGGTGGGATGTTCACTAAGCCTGTCGAAATGTATTTGTCCGCTTCAGTCATGATCACTCTGTCATTGGGAGATCCGGTGACTATAGCGCTGGGGTCCGACACTGTGGGACGGGGGACCCGGCGTCCTCTGACGTTGGATCACCATCCCTGGTTTCTCCGTCTAGGGATTCTATTGATTTGGGTACTAACATGGCTGTGACGATAATGACATGGAATGTTCGCGGCCTCAGTAATTACACCAAGGGTCGCAGGATCATGGCTTATGCTAATAGGCACCACTGCAAGGTGTTACTCCTGCAGGAAACACATTCCACTGGCCCGTTGGCCAGAAGCATTGCGCCCACCTGGGGACCCCTCAGGTACTTCACGACATATTCTACAAGGGCCCGTGGAGTGCTGACACTAATTCATAAGTCTCTTAAATTCGTTCTTCACAGGAGCTATATCGACCCGGGGGGGAGGTACATCATCCTGCACTGCGCCATCGCCAATAGAGATTATCTACTTGTGAACACTTACGGCCCCAATGTAGACTCCCCTGAATTTATTGACCAGGTAGTGTCCATACTCCTGGGATACGTGGGTGTACAGGTCATTTGGGGTGGTGATATGAACTTTATTTTAGACCCTGCCGTGGACAGGACTGGCTCTGCCCCCAGACCCTTAGCGAGCGCAGCGCGCAGGCTCCTAGCACACTGCAAGACACTTGACATCCTAGACAGTTGGAGAGCTCTCCACCCGTTAACGCGGGAATACACATATTATTCATCGGTACATGATAGCTCCTCTAGAATCGATCTGATCCTACTGTCGGCCCAACTGATTGGTGTGGTTTCGGATGTTCGTATACTTGCGCGCACTCTGTCTGATCATTCACCGGTCATACTGACCATCAATATGGGCACTCTGGCCCCCACCATGAATACTTGGCGTTTTAAATCGGCCGCCTTGCAGGACATCGTCTTCAAGGCAGACATTCTGTCAGATATCCGGTCCTACTTTGAATTCAACTCACCTCAGGACACCACCCGGGGGGTCCGATGGGACGCCTTCAAGGTCTTCATTCGGGGGGCAGCCATCTCTAGGGAGTCCGGGGTTCTCAAGTCTATAAGGGCCTCCCTGTCACGCTCTGAAACCAAACTGCGAGATCTCGAGCGGGCCCACCCCGCCTCTGTTGACCCTGTCATTCTTTCCCAGATAAGTGAGGAACTCAAGTTGTTCAACGAGCAGGCCATCAGGGAGGTGCAGTACTTTAGCCGACCTCAGGCGGCGCGGAAATACGGCGAGGGGGACAGACCTGGCAAAACTCTGGCCGCTTTGGCCAGGGGGGAGTGGGGCCCAGCCCAAATTACCTGCGTCAAGGGTAGCAATGGGTTGACCCAGTGGTCGGACCAACACATTTTAGAGGTCTTCACAGACTTTTACTCCGAACTGTACTCGCAGCCTCCCGAACATAGCGAAACTCGTATGCGCGAGCTTCTCGCCCAGATCCCCACCACTGTCGTCTCCCATGCTACAAGGGAACAGCTGGTCTCCCCCTTTACCCTGAATGAAATAGTAGAGGCCATTTCCAGCCTTCCGAAGGGGAAAGCACCGGGCCCCGACGGGCTTACGGCTGAATTCTTTCAGGAGCACGTAGCCATACTGGGCCCTGAACTGCTCGAGGTCTGGAACGAATCCCTGCGTCTGGGCTCTCTCCCCCCATCCCTACGCGAGGCGGTCATCACGGTTCTCCTTAAGCCTGGCAAATCGCCTGATGAATGTGGTTCATATCGCCCCCTCTCACTTATGAACCTGGATACGAAGATCTTCGCCAAGGTGATTGCCAATCGCTTTCTCCCGGTCATGCCTTATATGGTTCATGAGGACCAATCCGGTTTTGTCCCTGGCAGGTCCACATCACACAATATTCGACGGCTTCTCAACGTGATGGCCCGCATTGACCAGAGCGTGAGTGCGGTGGCGGTGACCTTGGATGCCCAGAAGGCTTTTGACATGGTTTCTTGGAGATACATGTGGCTGGTCCTGGAGACCATGGGCGTCGGTCCTGGGATGATCTCCTACATCAGACTATTGTACACCTCCCCGGTTGCCAGAGTCCGCGTTAACTCTCAAACTTCTACACTGTTTCCTCTCTTCCGGGGTACCCGCCAGGGTTGCCCATTCTCCCCAATTCTGTTCGCTCTTGCCATTGAGCCTATGGCGGACTTCATCAGGGAACGGCACATGCACAGAGGAATACGTCTCCGGGGCACCCCCGAGGTGGTCTCCCTATACGCGGACGATGTCCTCCTCTTCGTCAGGAACCCGGATCTCCATCTTGACCCTCTCCTCCGGGACATCACCCGCATCGGGACATTTTCGGGCTTCACAATAAACTACACCAAGTCCGAACTTTTCCCCCTCACGCACTCCACACTTCAGCCGGCCACTGAATATCCACTCAGGTGGTCTCCCAATGGGATCAAATATCTGGGGGTTCATGTGTCCTTGACTAGGGAGGCTCTTCTGGCTGACAACTATGTGACATTGGATGCACTGGCCGAAGCCAAACTAGAGCGCTGGCGCTCTCTTCCCTTATCACTAGCCGGGCGGCTGTCACTGGTCAAGATGATACTGCTCCCCAGGTTCCTGTACACGTTCACTAATGTTCCCGTCTGGCCTGGAAGTAGGTACTTCACTGATCTACACAAGCTGTGTGCCCAATTCTTGTGGCATTCTGGCGCGGTGCGGAAAAAGTGGGGTGATATGACCCTTCCCTATGACAGGGGCGGGTTCACGGCCCCTGACTTGATGAGTTATTGGACCGCGGCGCAGGCACAATTTGCCACATACTGGTATCCTGGTCCTCCTCCCCGCCCACATGTCAGGCTTGAGATCCTTGCTGCCTCCGGTGCTAACATTATGTCCCTACTTCTGCATCGGAAATATGAGCCTGACTCCCCCATAGACCCCGTCCAGACCACCCTGTTTGCCTGGAGGCGGATATTCTCTGCTGGCTCCGAAGCTCTCCCTTACTACAAATGGCTCCCCGCATGGCAGGTCCCCGGCTTGGATCCCACAAATGACTCAGCCCTGGCACGGCACTGGCGGGACCTGGGATATCTGGCCCTTACTGACTTCTACCCGGATGGGGTATTCATAACGCCGCAGACGTGGAAGCCAGCCCACACGGGCTCGCCACTCGAGCTACTACAGTATTACCGACTCCGCGCAGCGTTCCGGGCGGCTTGGCCCATTTTCCCCAGCGAACCCCCAGACCACCCTGCCATCTCCTACATTGCCAACTCTGGGGGAGCGAGGGGAGTGGTCTCATCACTGTACAGACTCCTGCTCACGGCCTCAGCAACACCGCCCTCCAAGGCGAGAGAGGACTGGGCCTCTGAACTGGGGGTTGTCGTTTCAGAACAATTGTGGGGTAAAATGTGCTCCCACACCAGTAGGGTTTCCCTTAACTTTCGACATCGCACTATACAGTACAAATTGCTGAATAGGCTATACTATACTATACGGTCATCTCCACATGTTTTGGGACTGCCCTAACCTGGCCCCATTCTGGGATGAGGTTCTTAAAACCATGTCCGGTTTCTGCGATGCGGTGCTCGAGCCTGACCCGATGGGGGTGTTGTTTGGTCAATGGGCTGTTGAGAACGCCAGAGGGGAGGCCAGGCTGCTAAATGTATGCTGTGCAATTGCTAAAAAATGTATCCTTCAAAACTGGAACTGTTCAACCCCCCCCACCTTCCAGAAATGGCTGAATTTGGTGACCTGGTCCCGTAATTGCGAGGAGGACTACATCATTACCCTCCCGGGCCGGTCCCGGCCCAAAAACATCTGGACTGCCTTCAACAGCTATCTTAACGCCCTCGACACTACCTCTTTGGCGGATGGCTCGCCCTAGACCCCATATCTGTATATTGTGCTCCCCAATATGTCACTCAGCCGATCTTTACCTGAAAATGTATGCTACTGTCTGTGAGCATCCCAGTGCAATGTACCTTGACATGTTTGAAGACCATACTCTCGTTCTGTTGTGTGTATATGTCAACTACCACTGCCAGCAAAAATAAAAGTTTAAAAAAAAAAAAAATATATCTTTCATATGGCAAACCAATTTAAGTATGTGCAGCATATTAAACAAGTATATTTTTAAATATCTGTTTTGAACCTTTTATACCATTTTTTAGAACATATATAAATAATGGTATAAACTGACCAAGATTAAGTAACATCTCTTTAAATCGCCAAATATATTGAAATGCATAATAATGTTGAACATATGATAACATATTTTAAAGAAATGTAGCAGCTTTCAAAGAATGTTTCTAAAAATGTTCACAATATATGTGATATATGTGATACGTTTCTTTAATTAATATAAATATGTATAATATAAATCAAGTCAAAACTAGCTTTCTGAATCCCCTCTAAAAATGTATTTCTTTATTGTATTCAGTTAAATAATGAACTTTTACAATCTTATATTTTTTATACAAAACATGAATCAGTTCATTTTCATCATTACATATAAAGAACATTCATTTTCATAATTACATACAAGCATGAAAACACACTTTAAAAACTCAGAATTGATAAAAGAGAAAAAAAAGGAATTCAGATTAATACCAAAAGGACAGATTAGAATTGTGGAGACATAGCCTTCAAAAATGTACAACTGAGATGCACAATTAATAAACCCAGACGGAGCTGCACTTCATTATGAGGTTATAAATTCAGAGCATTCAAATAGTTTACAGTTGCAATCCTGATGCTCACCAGACGAGCAGAAAAAATCATTTTCCATCTTAATTTTTGATTTATATCTGCAAGGAAATTATATGATTTGGCAAAGTGTGTTTTCCTCAAAGTAACCAACTGGGAGCAATCCATTACCAGATGTTTGATGGTTTCCGCTGGCAGATGACAAAAACGACAGATGTTGTCTAGTTTCTTAATTATGCGTCTACCCGCCAGTACTTCCTTTGTAGGCCATAAATTAAATCTTAAACGCATGATTGCTGACCGGACATTCATAGATGGACTTCTTATTAAGTAAGGTGACATGGTTCTGTACTTTTTATCAATCATGCAATCACCATCAAAGTGTTTATAATTCAAACATAGCTCTCTAGTTTGAATCCAGTTGATGGTAAAAATTTGAAGTTTGGCCTTCATCGGGTTTGTAACTAGAAGATCAATTGAAACATTAGCATTTATAAATGTGTTGTAGATGCTACACAACCATTTCCTAGCAAAAGCATCATTAGAATCTAACAGATAAGTGGATAATGTTTTCAGAACAGTTGTGACATCATTACACATAAGACATTTCCTGAAAAGAGGCCACATGCGCCAGTGATACTGTATTAAAAGTTCACAGGACTAAAATAAATCCTCAGAATTCGGGTGGTTTGACAAATTCTCTCGCCCCTATGTATCATAAGAGGCCTCTTCTTTTAAACGTCTTCCTACAAAAATGCAAATGCATTGTAGCAATATTCAAAACAGGTGGTATCATTGCCCATCACAATGGTCCACCTGGAATCAACTGAGAGCCCCGTGGCACCTTAATGGGACTCGTACTTGCAAATTGTAGGTATGCACACATGCCAAGAAGTCACTGCACCACGTAGCAAATGTATGCGTTACCAGGAGGTGTGGTCATCGGTCTGTGAGATTCTGGGTTTTCTTTGCTGTGTTCTCCTCTTCCTCTTCCCAGAGAGTTGTACGCCAGAAACCGCTCCAACAGGTCAGTGGCATCAGGAGACAGGGAGCAATAAGTATTGATATTTTTAAGAAGAGGATAAGCTTTATTTAGTTGTTTGTAGCTTCTTTCTCTTTTAGTTCAAACTGTTTCTCTATATATACCACTTCCCTAACAGGGAGACAGACAGACACTCTTCGGCAAGACCTTCGAGGAGATTGGGTTCTTCTTCAGACCTGGTAGCACTTTCTCAGATGTGGATCTTAGATTTAATATGTCATTCGCACCTGAGGAAAGGCGTTCAGCCAATCAGGTGGCTGGAAATGCAGGCGAGAACTCCAAGGGTACTGCCAGGGTTTTCCAGCCACCCCACGTGCATCCCCGGCTGCCGCCATCTTGATTGTGGGGAAGCAACAGGGAGCTTCCCCAACATTTCCAGGACATCCTGCACCCGTCTCCACCCTATCTCTCCCCATTTACCTGCTGGACCAGAGCGCTGTGCTCTGGTCCTGGTGATCCGTCTTACTGACAACCACAATAGAAATGGGACTCAGTCCCTTTTATAATTACTATGGCGGTGGGCATCTTGTTTTTTTTTTTACGGTAGATTTGGCTCACCAGCTATGCACAGAGCTTGTCTCCCATTAAAAAATAAATAGATAAAACTATTCAGATGAACCTCTGGGTGTGAATAGCAATCACCCCTGCTTAGTGGGACGTACAGGGCAGGTAACGACCTCGCTCTGGCCTACCAAGGATAGGGCTGATGGATTGTTACCAGCGATGTATGCCCCCCTACGCAGGGGTGATTGCTACATGAATACATTAATAGCTCAGAAGGTGCAGGTGTTGCATTTTCATTAAATATATAAGCTCTCTGATTGGTGAGAGTTCCATTTTTGAAGTTGTTTTGCCTTTTTCTGTGAGACCCCTCTGCTTTTTGTTGTATTGCTTGTCGTTTTTACTACCCTTTCCTCTCAGCCAGGCTTAACTCAAAGCCAGGGTGAGAGAGTGGTTTAGTTGTAGTGTATTTTGTCTCTAAGGGGAACTAAGATGCCTATGGCAATGGTAGCCCAAAGGTGCCTCTGAGTGTACCAGAGAGAGTACCCACTCTCTGTTAGGTGTCTAGGCTGGTGGTAACTTTTTGCCTCCACTTGATGGAACCCATTTACTGAGCTGTACCTCTTTTGAACCCCTCCTAATTTCAGAAAATGGAGGTTGTCTTTGTTTGCCTTGAAGACCTGAGAAATCACAAGACTAGCCCATGTTCCTCTCTGTGTGTGTGCCAGGAGGCAGCCATCTTTGCCCACTGGTTTCATTGGCTACTCAGCTTGAAATCAGTGCTGTCTGGCATTTGCAGTAGTGTTGACTCACTTCCATTGTCTTGAGAGTCCTTCCTGAGTGCCTGGATCTTTTTAAAGCGATGGCCAACCATTGGATGATCGCTCTTATGTCTGAATGTGGATTGGTGTGTGTTTTGCTCGAGCTACTGTGGCACTTCAATAATGAAATTTCTGCTGTTTCTCTACCAATATAGGGTGACCAGACCTCCTGGTTTTGCCGGGACTGTCCCAGTTTTTGGTGCTCTGTCCCCCTTTCTCAAGATTATGTTTCCATTGGAAACTGCAGTGGTCCCGGTTTTTGGTAGTCAGTCTTTATAGCTGGCAGGCATGAATGCACAATCTCACATAGAAGAAATGCGTCCATCCGCTGCATTTTACAACTTAAGATAGTGTCAGTTTGTGAGAAATGTATTACAATATGTGTTTATTTGAATGTAAAACTTAGACCCCCTTCACCTCCAACTTCTACTGAAGTGCAGTGCCTTGACAGCCACTTTCAAGAGTTAGTCCTACCTTTATGTTAGTCGCCCTGTCCCGTTTTTTTACCTTTTAAATCTGGTCACCCTATACCAAGACCACTGAAGGACTAACCTTGTCAGCCACTGGCCTGTTGCTCATTTACCGTCTCACCTCAGCATTAAAGCTTTAGACCCCCGCCCCCTTCCCACCAGTTCCGAGTTTTTCCAGTTTTCCAGCGAATGCACCTACTCCTCACATCCGGGCCTGGCAGACCCTCAGGTGTCCCAGAATCCCTTGCATTGCCAGGCCCAGAATTCCCAGAATTCCCAGTAGCCCTGGGTCTAATTGAACATATTTATATGCAAGCTAGCAGCAGGGAAAGAAACTCTGTAATTAATGAAGTCCCCTGTATTAGCATTGTACAAGCTCTGTTAATTTCTTCTGTTCGGAATATGCAAATCTCCCAATTAGGATGTAATTGTCGGCGCGCGGCGCCCCGGATGGCTACCACCGGCTGCGCGCACGGGAACTGCTTTGCTGCTGGAATGCTGGACGGGATCCCGGGGTTAATTGCTCACACGGTTCACCGGGTGTTTGTTTTTCTAGGTTCTGAGCGACAACATCTCTGCCTTCCCCTTCCAGCCACTTTCGCTCCTACCCCTCCTCAGCTCATCCCCCCCCACCCTGCTTCACTCCCCACTTCATCCCCATCAATTCATCACTGTGTTTATTTTCTTAGCTGCCTCTGAGAACCCCAAATGTTATCTCATATATCATCACATGCAATATATTAAGTCATGTCTGGTAACACCATGTGGCCTCATGTCAGGTTCGTTTTCAAGAGACAATCTTTGTTGCCATGTATTAGTTTAAGTTGCACTGTTGCTTTTATCTAAATGCAATGTATTATGTTTTGTTGTGTTTTATGTACATTATTTTCACGGTAATTCATAGAATTCAGCGCACAAGTGGCGCACGTGGCTGGCGCACAGTGTGCGTGTGCGAATCCCTGCGCCAGCCGCGTGCGCCAAAACCCATTTCAGCGCACAGTGTATTCATGGATACCAGCCACCAAAACCAGCCGTGGCGCACAGTGGCTCAGCGACCCTGCAGCAGCGCCAGTTACGCCCCCAAGAACGCCTCTTGCGCAGGCAAAAGCCATCAAAATCCCCAATCCAGCGCAAAGGGCTGCGCTAACCCTGTACCAGCACGGCAAGCGGGCTACGTGTATCACTGGGGTGCGCGGGAAGTACCTCACGTCATTTCAGCTGGGTACGTGCATTTCAGGGGTGCGCGGGAAGTTCCACACGCAAATGTCCTGGCTACGTGCATTTCGGGGTGCGTGGGAAGTTTCACACGCGATATCAGCAGGGTACGTGTATTCCAGGGGTGCGCAGGAAGTTCCACATGCGAATGTCCTGGCTACGTGTATTTCAGGGTGCGGGGGAAGTTTCACACGCAATATCAGCAGGGTACGTGTATTCCAGGGGTGCGCAGGAAGTACCACACGTGATATCAGCAGGGTATGTGTATTCCAGGGGTGCGCGGGAAGTTCCACATGCGAATGTCCTGGCTACGTGTATTTCAGGGTGCGGGGGAAGTTTCACACGCGATATCAGCAGGGTACTTGTATTCCAGGGGAGCGCGGGAAGTTCCACACGCGAATGTCCTGGCTACGTGTATTTTGGGGTGCGGGGGAAGTTTCACACGCGATATCAGCAGGGTACGTGTATTCCAGGGGTGCGCAGGAAGTTTCACACGCGATATCAGCAGGGTACGTGTATTCCAGGGGTGCGCGGGAAGTTCCACACGCGAATGTCCTGGCTACGTGTATTTCAGGGTGCGGGGGAAGTTTCACACGCGATATCAGCAGGGTACGTGTATTCCAGGGGTGCGCGGGAAGTACCACACGCGATGTCAGCAGGGTGGTTGTATTCCAGGAGTGCGCGGGAAGTTCCACACGCGAATGTCGTGGCTACGTGTATTTCAGGGTGCGGGGGAAGTTTCACACGAGATATCAGCAGGGTATGTGTATTCCAGGGGTGCGCGGGAAGTTTCACATACGAATGTCCATGCCATGTGCTTTTTGGGGTGCGCGGGAAGTTTCACACGCGATATCAGCAGGGTACGTGTATTCCAGGGGTGCGCGGGAAGTTCCACACGCGATTTCAGCAGGGTACGTGTATTACAGGGGTGCGCTTGAAGTTCCACACGCGATTCCATCAGGGTACGTGTACATCAGGGTTGCGCGGGAATTTTCACACGTGAATTCAGCAGGGTACGTGTATCTCAGGGGTGCGCGGGAAGTTCCACATGCGAATGTCCTGGCTACGTGTATTTCGGGGTGCGGGGGAAGTTTCACATGCGATATCAGCAGGGTACGTGTATTCCAGGGGTGCGTGGGAAGTCACAGATGCAAAGTCAGCAGGGTACGTGTATTCCAGGGGTGCGCGGGAATTCCACACGCGATTTCAGCAGGGTACGTGTATCACAGGGGTGCGCTTGAAGTTCCACACGCGATTCAATCAGGGTACATGTATTACAGGGGTGCGCGGGGAGCACCACATGTGAATTGCACGTGTGGGTCCTCCCAGGTGTTCCCTCTACACCCTCCACGGCCCCTGCAGGTGGCTCACACCACAGGGGCCTACCCTGCACATGTCCTGCAGGCACCCCATCCACCATGGCCATGCCCCCCAGCCAACCCACATGTCAACTTGCACTACTGCCCACCAACGCATGTCCTCCTGCACCCCCAGCCACCAGGGGCACCCTCCACCAGGCCCCCACCCATGTCTCCCACCACCCCCACCCCCCAGAACTGTGGGGCACCTGCCAGCAGGCCCCCACCCATGTCCAACTCATGTTCCCCAACACCCTCAACCCCCAGCACTGTGGGGCACCTGCCAGCAGGCCCCCACCCATGTCTCCCACCACCCCCACCCCCCAGCACTGTGGGGCACCTGCCAGCAGGCCCCCACCCATGTCCAACTCATGTTCCCCACCACCCCCACCCCCCAGCACTGTGGGGCACCTGCCAGCAGGCCCCCACCCATGTCCAACTCATGTTCCCCACCACCCCCACCCCCCAGCACTGTGGGGCACCTGCCAGCAGGCCCCCACCCATGTCTCCCACCACCCCCACCCCCAGCAGTGCAGGGGCAGCCTCCACCAGGCCCCCACCCATGTCTCCCACCACCCCCACCCCCCAGCACTGTGGGGCACCTGCCAGCAGGCCCCCACCCATGTCCAACTCATGTTCCCCACCACCCCCACCCCCCAGCACTGTGGGGCACCTGCCAGCAAGCCCCCACCCATGTCTCCCACCACCCCCACCCCCCGGCACTGTGGGGCACCTGCCAGCAGGCCCCCACCCATGTCTCCCACCACCCCAACCCCCAGCAGTGCAGGGGCAGCCTCCACCAGGCCCCCACCCATGTCTCCCACCACCCCCACCCCCCAGCAGTGCAGGGGCAGCCTCCACCAGGCCCCCACCCATGTCTCCCCCCACCCCCCAGCACTGTGGGGCACCTGCCAGCAGGTCCCCACCCATGTCCAACTCATGTTCCCCACCACCCCCACCCCCCATGCACTGTGGGGCACCTGCCAGCAGGCCCCTACCCATGTTTCCCACCACCCCCACCCCCCAGCACTGTGGGGCACCTGCCAGCAGGCCCCCACCCATGTCCAACTCATGTTCCCCACCACCCCCACCCCCGAGCACTGTGGGGCACCTGCCAGCAGGCCCCCACCCATGTCCAACTCATGTTCCCCACCACCCCCACCCCCCAGCACAGTGGGGCACCTGCCAGCAGGCCCCCACCCATGTCTCCCACCATCCCCCCACCCCCCAGCAGTGCAGGGGCAGCCTCCACCAGGCCCCCACCCATGTCTCCCACCACCCCCACCCCCCAGCAGTGCAGGGGCAGCCTCCACCAGGCCCCCACCCATGTCTCCCCCCACCCCCACCCCCCAGCACTGTGGGGCACCTGCCAGCAGGCCCCCACCCATGTCCAACTCATGTTCCCCACCACCCCCACCCCCCAGCACTGTGGGGCACCTGCCAGCAGGCCCCCACTCATGTCTCCCACCACCCCCACCCCCCAGCAGTGCAGGGTCACCCTCCACCAGGCCCCCACCCATGTCTCCCACCACCCCCACCCCCAGAAGTGCAGGGCCACCCTCCACCAGGCCCCCACCCATGTCTCCCACCACCCCCACCCCCAGCAGTGCAGGGTCACCCTCCACCAGGCCCCCACCCATGTCTCCCCCCACCCCCCAGCACTGTGGGGAACCTGCCAGCAGGCCCCCACCCATGTCCAACTCATGTTCCCCAGCCAACATGTCATCACAATCTAGATCCCTGGTCCCTATGGTCAGCCTCCAAATGCAAAACACCCACCCGAGTATTGCATCCACCCACTCATAATTGGCAATTACATGACAGAACACCAATTGCAAGTTCCGAAACAAACACATTTCCCTCACATACACCCAATGGGTGTCAGTGAATCTCAAAACCCATATCATGATATGCATGAAACCAATGAGATACTACACATTGAAGTTCAATAAAAAAATATGTATTAAAGGAAACATAAATAGAATAAAAAATAAGGAAACAGAAATGGGAATGTACAAAAATGAAAAGAAGCATGTCCGTGAAAAAAAGCAAAACCAAAAATCATAATCCAAAGTAATGGTGTCCAAAGTCACTGTCCACAAAAGAAAATCCAATGGGAAATAATGATTTACAGCCATTGCTCCATGGTCAAATTGTGAAAGAAAAATACAATCCAACAGTGAACTATGTAAATACGAACAAGCCAGGGTCCATTATCCCAACAAAAGTAATGAAACCTATCTAACTACACTAACTAATAAAATAAACTATGTACAAAAATGTGGCCAATGTCCAAAAGGTCCAAAAGAAATCCAAAAAAAAAGGAAACCTAACACTACCTACATAACTATGTACAAGGGCAGTGGGCTAGTTTGACGGCTCACTTTTGGATGTCCCGGGCCAGGGCATCATCAAACTCCTGCTCAATGTCCCGGAGGCGTTCCTCCTCCATGGCCCCGTGGGTCCGCAGGGCTGTCGACGTGTCCACCTCCAAACCCCTGCGGATTGCCTCGAGGCACTCGGCCCGCCTCAGGGCCCTCCGCATGGAGTTCTCCGCCCTGACCATTGTGAGCCGTGCATCTTCCGCCCGCTGCCGCTCCGCATCTATGGCGTGGCCCAACCGCTGCCACATGGAAGACACTCTCTGTCCTGGGTCCTCCTGCCCTCCGGCCGATGCCTGACCCCCCGATGTTGAAGGCCCCGAGCCTTCATGGCTCCCACCACGTTGCTTCTGCTGCTGTGCCTCTGCCCGTGCACTGCCTCCTGCTGCCTTCACATCCTCCACTGGCTGGGGTGCAGTCGTTGATGTGGCCACCCCTGCTGGACGTCCGACTCCCGACTGTGGCAGGGATGCCTCCTCCACCAGCCTGGCCGCACCGTCAGAGGCAGCTCCACAGGGCACCCAGGTGACTGATGGGTGGGAAGATGGCACAGAGGACGACTGGCCCGTAAGGGGTTCAGTTGAGGAGGGGGTCGTAGCAAGCCCCATCAAACGGAGGAATCCGGCCTGGGTGACCTGCCCCAGCAGGCTGACGTGGTCAACGAGCCATTCGAAATGACGTGCAGTCTCCTCATGAAAAGAGTGCAGGTCACCTCGCATGGCCCGTTGACGCAACGCCACACCAGTCAGGACAGGCTCAACCCAGACCCGGATAGCCACGTCTGCAGGCAGAGGAAGGCCAGTTGTCGTTTGCTCATCCCCTGCCTGAAAACGGGTCTGGACGTAGGCATCCCTGCTGGTGCAAGATGATGCAGGGACAGGATCAGGGAGAGGATTGCACACAGGCACCTCTGTGGCGGCCTGTGCTGCCTCCTGTCCCTGGTCCTGAACTGCACCACTAGCACCAGTGGGATCCCCACCTCCAGACCCCTCTCTGTTGCTTGCACGGCCTCCTCCTCCACCAAACCCCACACCAACCTGGATGACTCGTGCCATCTTCCCCCGTTGGGCCCTGTGGGGTCCCAGCTGCCCCTTCTGCTGCCGAGGAGTCCAGCTCCAACCTCTGCCTCTTGGACCTCCCCCCGGCAGCTGCGGCCTGGGACGCGGCACCGACCTCCTCACTCCCCGACAAGATCAGAACCTGGGAGGGGAGCCGGGCCTTGCGTCTCCGGCTGGCGGTGGGATCCCCGCCGCTGTGCTCCACAGCACCTTCTCTGCCCTCTTCATCAGTTGATGCTGCAGACAGGGAGAGATAAAACACAGGCATCAGGGCACTGTACAATGGACACATACACACATAACAGTTGTACATGAGTGGCATTGGCAAACCCTAGACATGTCATCACAATCCCCAACACACATGTCATTACAACTCGCACACATGAGCCATACCACAGCCATATCGCAACTGCCAGCACCATCCATACACATACAACAGCTGAGCAGCCAAAGGTGAGCCAGACATCACATGCAACACAGGAAGTGCAACACACATGTACACACACCACCACACTTGCATGCATGTGTACACCTCTGCCAAGTGTCGCAGTGTTCAGACGGGCATCCATGTCACATCTGCCAATCAGGCTTCCACATCCCACTGTCACATACATCCATGTTGCATTACTGTTGCACCCTTGTCAAATACACACAAATGCACATGTACACAGTGCTGATACATGCAGCTGAAAACAACATACATGCGTGACATCACGGACATGTCTACTTACATACACATTCATCCAAACATGTGTGCCCACACCACTGCATTTGGCATGCAAGCCTACACACACAAGCACCATCCATGTCTCACACATTCCAGCCCTCGCATGTGTTAGCCCCATGGCCCTGTACACCCCCACCCATACTTGACCCCATACAAACACATGTGCAACCTGCACACTACTGAAACATCACCACACGCACAGCTCACAATCAGGATGCATGTACACTTACCGCTCGACTCCAGACGGGTCTGCCTCTCAAGGACCTGGACGTGGAGCGCTGGGGATATGCGTTCCAGGACCCTCATCTGATCTTCCGACAAGTGGCCCCGGCGCCCCTTGGCATCCGCTGCCTTCAAGAGGCGCCGGGCCTTGTTCAGGGTCCTGGACCTGAAGTCCTCCCAGCGCTTCTTGACATGTTGGAAGTCGCGGACTGCCACCCCCTCCGTGTTGATGGCAGTCACGATGTCAGTCCAGATCCGAGTCCGTCCTTCCTTGTCGGCGCGGGAACTTCCGAAGAGGGCATCATACTGCCCCAGGACTTGCTCCACCAGGACACCAACTTCGGTGGCACTGAAGCTGGTGCCGCTCTGCCTCTCTGGCCGGGGGTTGTCAGTGGTCTCAGATGGTGTTTGCCTCGACATGACAACCCCAGAGGCAGGAGTGGGTGGGCAACTGGGTCCTGGGGCTGGGCTGTGAAGCGATGGAATCCCAGTCGGGAGTATTCGGTTCCAGCAGGGGTGGTCACAGCAACAGCACCCCTGGCTGATGTGCAGGCAGCAAATGGCGGGGCACGTGGGAAGCAGGCAGTCAGGCAGCAGCAGATGGCAGGTGGGAGCGTGCTCGGGGATCTGGGGGGCAGTAGTTTGGCCTTCTGGGCAGGAGAGTGGTCTTCCGTGTGCTTACGCGTGGCCAGCTTGATACGGAGTGATTTGGCACGTGAAAATTCAGCACGTCAGCGTGCAATTTGAGGAAAGGCCCTTAGCGCGTAAGCGCATCTGCACGCATACACAATTTCATTGGACAGAAGGCCCCTGAAGCGCAAGCGCCCCTGTGACGTGACTCGCACAGGCGTGCATGGGCATTTCAGCGCGCGTGAAAAACTGCACATCCGCGTGTAATATGAGGAAAGGGCTCATGCGCGTAAGTGACGTGACGCGCGCGTGCCTTTCCCTCAGCATGGGTTAAAGGTGAGCGGGCCCAGCAGTTCGCTGTACGTGCCTTTCGTGGAGACCGACATGTGTTGCTGCTTCCTGTTGTTTCGCGCGCCATCACAACTTCACAGCTATCAAAGACGTATCTCTTCTTTTGGCGGGGATATTGGCTACGCTTTTTTTTCTGCATTGCGCTAGTCAGACGGTGAGTCGCACACGCTCTTTTTCCCACTGCCGGTGCCCCTGTGTATCGCACCCATTTTCGATGTCATAGTAGCCTGCGTGTCCCACGCGTACGCGTTATTCGTGTTACTGGGTGCCATCGCGTACTGCGGGAGGTTGAATCCACGCACGTAGGCTGCAGGGTTGCGTGCACGGTTTTACTGCAGTTTTGGAGTGCCTGAGCATTGCGTGACCCATCACCCCATCACCGGGGTCACATAGAGCCTTGCAGGTGAAGGGGGGCTGTTAACATCTTGCTTCCCACCCCCTTCACTCCATCTGTGCCAGCACTACTACATCAGTGCCATGGTTGGGAGGCCACCAAAGGTGAGGGGCGTCTCAGCTGGGCGTCCTCCTCGTGGCGGGCGTGGTCGGGGACGTGGCCGTGGTGACCAGGGAGTAGGGGGACTCCAGGGTGTCCAGGGCGGCCACAGAGGGGGAAGAGGCAGGGGTGCGCCACTTGAGCTCAATGTTGTGCCATGTGTCGATGCAGTCATGCCACCACCCCCTGTGGTTCCTGGGGATGCAGCTCCTGCATCTGGCACTGGCACCCATTTGACCCGGCAGTCCGTTCCATCGACTGCCACGGGCCCAAGGGTAGTGGTAGCTGCAGGTGCAGCTGTGCACACCGCCACCCAGGCTCGGGGTCTGCCAGCGCAGGCTGTGTTGGCACTTGAAGAGCCCTTGGTAGATCTCCAACAGGCCAGGGGGGAAACCATAGGGGCAGGCCGGGCTGCTCAGACCAAGACACGTGTCCCTGGTGTAGTCATGTCATCTGCTGCCCCGAACAGCCGGCTGTTGGCAAGTGCAGGGCCAGATGCACCCAACAGCACCCCGGTTGTGAGTCTGCCAACCAGGACCGTTGCGGTCAATGACCCTGCCACAGCTGATGTTGCTGCGCAGGGTCCATTAGTGGGCACCCAGCTGCCACTGACACAAGTCAGGCCTTTGGTCATCCCTCCACCTGCCACTCCCTTGGCTCAATCCACCGAACCCACTGGCCATACTGGTCAGGGCGCCATTAGGCAGCCAGGGTCTGCGCCACAGTCCAAGAGGAGGAAGGTTGCACCTGCAGCACAGGCTGGGACCCCACACACAGCCACGACCTCCTGCACATTGAGGAAGAAGCCTTTCTGTAAGCAGGAACTGGACTTCCTTGTGGACTACGTGCGGGGCCACAGCCGTGACATGCTAGTGGGTGCCAATAGTCAGACTACGGCTGCCCAACGTGACACCCACTGGAAGCATGTTGCAGAACATGTCAGTTCATTCGGCCATGAGGTGCGCACGGCGCAAGAGTGCAAAAAGCGTTGGAATGACATCAAGCGCAGCACTAAGGCTAAGCGTGCCTCTAATTACAAGTTGACTCTGGTGACTGGCGGTGGGCCTGCACCAGAGGAGGAAGAGCTCACTCCGCATGAGGCTCTCGTTGCGGAGTTCATACCACCTGAATTGGTCGAAGGAGTGGGAGAGATGCTGGACTTTGATGCGCAGTCCAGTGAGTGTTGATGCGTGTTTGTTGAGGACGTGTGTGTTTCACTTGTGGGATGTGTTGTGCATGATTGCCGCTACATGTGACGTGTACATGGTTCTGATGTGTAAGTAATGCAATGCTTCCGTCATGCATGTCTCCTCTGCCTGCATGCAGGACTCCATGTAGGCATGCTCCCTTGCCCCTCCTCCGCCACGCTGCACCCCAGTTCCACCTTTGCACTGGTCTGCTTCAATCTTGCCAATGTGTACTTTCTTGTTCATGTGTCCTGTGTAGATGCTAACTTCCAGCGTAGAATCTGCCAGACATATGCCGTGTGGTACAGCCTTAGTACTCGATGCAGGGTATCTCACTTGTACTGTGCATGGGTCAGATGTCCCGCAGGGACATGAGTGCCCATTCATGCTCCATGTGCATTGCACGCATGCCCCTATGTGTCCTTGACTGAATGATCACTGTAATACAATTCCTTGGTTACATACATTGCCTGCCATCTCATCAGCCTTCCCATGTCAACTATGGCTCAGTCCTGCGTTGCACACATGTTTAGGGTCTGATAATCTGTGTGGCTCACAGGCCTCAGCCTGTTCAATGGCCAATGACTCTGTCCAACTGTTGTTGTGTCTTCTTCACATATGGGCGGAATCCAGAGTTTTCATCATGTGTCCTGCTTACTGTCCCTGCATCATTTGCAGTGTTGTCACTTGAATCACATTCAGCTGTTGATGCCAGTCAACACTGCCTGTCAATACACAGGTGTATGGTCAGCCTTTTGATACCATGCTAGGCATCCCTGCTTTGGTACTGGGGTGGAGGGGTGCTTGGCTTCTAGATTTGGTACACATTGAATGCACAATGCACGTGATGTCTGAATTTGACATTGCACTGCCTTCACATTTCCTGGCACACACCATGGAGTCCTTGTACATGTAGGTAGTGAGTGGCGTACACATTTTCCGCACTGCATAGACCCACTTCCATGGAAACTGCCACCTTTCAACAGGTCTGATCACAGAAGCAATTCATAGTTGACCCAGCATGCATGGCAGGTTATATGTTGTGTGTCACATGTCTGCCTGATGTGTTTGCTGTCGGTGTGTGTTTGTGTTGTGTGCTTCTGACATGTGTAGTGACCTTTTTTCTCTCTATTTTTCAGGTGATGACGCAATGGAGGCGGAGGATGGTGTTGTCATGCCAGACACAGGGTTGGTACCGCTACATCAACCCGGCACTAGTGGGGGTCATGGGGTGGTAGGCCACGAAACCCCCCAAGTGCTACAGTCCATCTTGTCTCTGGCTGCCTATGAGTCCAGCCTTGATGACGACTCTGACGTCAATGTTGAGTTGGATGAGCATCAAGTCCATATGTCAGGGGTGAGTGATTCTGATGTGGACACTCCTCTGTCTGCGACACCTGCACTGAGGGATCAGACAATTTTGGTTCCTCCGCCCGTGGTGGATCTGGACGCAGGGTCACCCTTCACACCAGTCACTGATGTGCCTGGGACATCACGTCGATGGGGGCATGTAGTCGTGCAGCCGCGGGCGGTGCCAACACAGCGAGGACCCCCGGTCCTTGGGTTCCGCAGGGGTCAAACCCGGCAACGCGGTCACCACGCAGTATACTTAGTGGGAGCAAGACATGACTGCCAATTCAGAACGGCAGGGGGCAGCAATGGAGAACATCGCTGAGAGCATGGAGTGTGTGGCCCGATCTGTGCTCCCCCCTGCTAGGCAGGTGCTTCTCCAGCAGCAGGCGGCACGGTCCACGGCCCTCTCGCTCAGGCTGCGCATGGCGGCCTCAGACAGGGCACGCCAGGCTGAAATGTCGTCTCTGCGTCAAACAATTGCTGCTCACGCAGAGGCGGACATGGATGCCTTCAGGGAGTAGTATGCTTCCCTCGGATCCACTCTGGGTGTCCTTATGATGTCCCAGAGGCAGCAGGCAGAGGAGAGGTTTGCACAGCTTAAGCGTACCATCTCGGCTGAGCTACAGGCTTGCCAGGAGGTGCAGCGGTTGTCCAGCCAGGCCTTGCAGGAGGAACTCTGTGTTACACGTGCTATCTTGCAAGAGGAAGCACGTGTATCACGTGAGGTTCTGCATGCAGACCTACGTCACATCGCCACACAGAACCAGGCTCACCCGTCCGGCAGACTTGCTGCCGACGAGGGGCAAGCTGCACCTAGGCATGGCCAGGCTACTGTGCCACGTCCTCCTTTCCAGGATGAGCCAGACTCGGACGACCATCTATCTCCCACATAGGTCGGGCTGTGCAAGCCTTGAGCAAATGGAGGTTTTTTTTGGCTCAGCATCATCGCATGTGGATGTTGAGCAGCACCCTGTACCTCCCCCCTCCTGGGTGCCTCCCCTCCCCCTGGGTCGTATGTGGCCATTTTTGATTTTTCTTTTAGTTTAGTTAGTTAAGTTTCTGTTTGATAGTTAGTTTAATTAGGTAATGTAGGTTTTCCATAGTTAGTGTAATTAGCTAATAGTTACTATAGTTTAAAATTGCCCGTCTATTGTGCTTTCATGTGACAGTGCGGTGCTTTGTGGCTTTTGAAGGCATCCACTGTCTGTTCCAGCTGGGCCCTTCAGGCTTGTCTTGTGTATGTGTTTGCTGCTTGGGGTCCTTGACTCACATATGCCACTCCTGCCTCCCTTATCCATGGGCTCGCAAGGATGGTTCGGTGTCACAAACTTTTACACATGGGCTTTGGACTGTCATATCTGTGGCATGTCTGGTGATGTTTGACTTGTGTTTACACCCCTAGTGGGGATGATTTTGGTGTTATTGTCCACTGTTCACCTTTTGCTAGATGGGGTGTTTCATGATTAATGTGTACATTCATTGCTATGCATTGTGTAGTGTGTTTCTTATCTTTACTGTACACGTGCTTGTTGCAATTCATGCCGTAGATAGTGTTATGAGAGTGTTCTCCCCTTCAGTCTCAGCAGACCCATTCCAAATTACCTGTGGTATTCCACAAAGTTTATGTGTCTCACAGACAATGTATAACATCTTTACCAAGCCACTCGTCAACAAACTTGATAGGCTGGGTGTCACATACACTAATTATGCTGACGACACCCAGATATTCATACCCCTCTCGGGCAACTTCGTTGAAGACGTGGCTTTGGTGAATAAGATATACTTCTTCATTCAGGCATAGGTGGCCTCACATGGCCTCTGCCTGAATGACTGCCAAACTGAGATCCTGATTCTGGGTTCTGACTCTAACCTAAAAAAAAATGATGTCCCAGTTACGCTGCATTCAACATCGACGGCAACATAATCAAAGTAGTTACTGGGGTAAAAACATTAGGTTTTAACCCCGATTCTACATTATCACTCAAAAAACAAGTTAGCTCCAACTCCTCATCTACAGCTTATACCTGTAAACTGATTAGGTTCTGCAGAACATTTTATCCAAAGCTAGCTGCCTTACGCTTGCCAATGCACTAATAATGTCTAAGCTAGACTACTGCAATGCCTTATATGCAGGCGCTAACAAAAATATCCTAAATAAAACGCAAATATTACAAAATAATGCCCTGAGAGCAGCCCTGAACATACCTCGTAGAGAGCATATTTCCAACTTCAGAAGAGACCAGCACTGGCTAAAAATTTGCGATAGGATACTCCTCAAAATGGCATCCCTCTCCTTCAAATGCCTTAACAATGCCGCACCTCCCTATCTCTCTGGCAGACTGACTAGAAAAGTCTCAACTCACCATACTAGATCATCCAACCATCTCTGCTTAGAAATTCTGATGCCCCAGTTCTCGCGAACCCAGATTATGAGAGGGAATTTTTCTTGTTTTCACACTGTAATGGAACACTGATGACGTCAGTACTGACACAGAAAACATCACTAGGTCACAAACCATTGGCTTATTACAGTGGGACACTAGATCCAGTAATGCAAGTCCATTTCGCGTGCGAACAGGCTCTCGCAGCTGCGGCCTTCCCGATTGAAAAGAGCGCCATCATTGTCATGGGATGTTCAGTAACGCTGTATGCGGAGAATTCCCTATTCGCCATTCTTGAGCGATCAAAATCAACATTAACAACACAGAGAGCAACAGCATATGAGATAATAATTTCAAGCCCCAACGTACACGTTGTCAGGTGCAAGACAGTGAACTCAGCAACATTCATCACAGTGCCATGCACGACAGAGGAGATACAGGAACACGATTGCGCCACATATGAGGGGGAAGGTGATGACATCCCAAACGCAAGTGAAAATGCCCTGAAGGAGGGAGAAATATATTTCATAGATAGGTCAGCATCAATAAACCCCGAAACAGGGGAAAAACACCTAGGGACGGTGGTAGTGTGCATGCAGGAAGATGACTATGAGATGATTGTGCAAAAGCGCCTCCCATTCCATTACTCTGCACAGGCAGCCGAACTAACTGCGCTGATCGAAGCACCGCACACAGCTAAGGGATGTGCAATGATAATCTACTCAGACTCAGCATATGCAACTACCACAGTCCACTCAGGGTTGTGGCGTAGACAGGGATTCAGGAGGGCAGACGGTTCTCCAGTACAGCATGAAACATTGTTGAATGAGTTAATAGATGCATTAGCAGTACCATCGGTAGTGGCAGTGGTGAAATGGCAAGCCCATACCAACAACACATTGGGGAACGCGGCAGCCGACGCAGCGGCGAAGGAGGCCTCGTATTTCAATGTAACACAAACACTCAAATGCATTGTAAAGGCAACAATTACAGACCCACTAGAAGAAGCCTACAGTAATACACCAATAGCGCAGATAATAGAGTTACAAAGAAGAGCACCACAGGAGGAGCAAGAATTGTGGAACAAACAGGGATCTAAACAATCAGCCACAGACCTCATTTGGAGGCAGGAGATAACAAGAAAGGTAGTAATGCCCGTAAAATTACTAGAAATAGCATTCCAACAGTTGCATTTCCCGGCCATGTAGCAAAACAACACATTGCTGCAGACATCCAGGAACATTGGTTTGTCCCCAATTTATAGGAGCACCTGTCAAAATTCATTGTAGAATGCCTAACATGCCAAACATATAATTCAGGGATGACATTGAGAACACTGCGCGGTACCATGCCCCGACCAACAGGACCATTTAGAGAGCTCCATATAGACTATGCTGATATGGGAGAGCGGTGTAATGGAGCAAGATATTTGATTGTGGTGGTATGCCCTTTTTCAAGATGGGTGGAAGCGGGCCCATGTCCCCACCCAGACGCGAAGTGTGCGGCGAAATTCCTTGTTCGGGAAGTGAATATGCGATGTGATAAGATCAGACAACGGTAAGCACTTCGTGAATGACCTCTTTAAGGAAGTGACATCCCTCCTGGGGGTAAAACACAAACTATGCTCAATTTATCATCCGATGGCAAATGGAATGGTAGAAAAGATCAACGGATTGCTGAATAGTAAGTTGTCCAAGTTGTCTAATACACTGAAGAAGAACTGGGTGTATTGCTTGCCCCTAGCACTGTTCCAACTCAGGACGCAACCATGTATAGACCACCATCTGAGCCCCCATGAAATTGGAACTGGGAGGCGAATACACACGCCAGTATCCCCGATTAGAAAAGCATTGGATGTGCACAGGGCTGCCACAGTGCTGGGAGAAGAGTTCAAGGAATACCTGTTGCGCTCACCTGGCTCCCACAGGGGCGTCGGTCGGACCCGGACAGCTGCGGTCTCCACCCACGTGATGTGTAGTGCAGCCATGACTGACTGGATCTGCCCTGCTAATCTTGTCTGCTTAACCCATAGAAATATTCTCCTGCAAGTGGAGAGATGGATTTAGCCACTTGTGGATTCAAGTGATGGCACCCCCACAGTGCTCCCCAACTAATCACCTCCGAAATTCCCTCACAGCAATATCACCTTATATTCTTGAAAGATGAGTTCTCCATCCTGCATGGATTTGCAGGGGCGCGTCTATTCCAGTTACTTCACTGGTTTGAAGGCTCGGGAGAGTTCCGGAGAGTATTGACTCTGAGGTTCCTGGTGAGGACTAGTAAGTATTAAGTTCATAGAGTTCAATATGTCCGATGTTTACTCTTGTTCCCCATTTCCTTTCTTGTCTTGCAGCTGGCTCGTGAAAAGATGCTCTTGTGGCAGCTGGTGGCGCTCAGGTAAGAGTCTGTATTACCCAGCGCTGTCCGGTAAATGTTGCACGAGGAAAACGTGTTGTTTTGTCTCTCTTTACAGATGCAGCACGTGAAAATATGGAGAGTCACAAAAGGATGCCTCCGGTGGTAAATTAGGTAAGTCTATGATGGTAAGAATTATATTTGTTGGTTCTTTCGGCTCACCATGTGGTTTTCTTTTGTCTCCTAGGTGCCGAAGTTCGGCGAAGAAATGATGGAGGCAGCGCCAACCCGAAGGATGCTGTGAAGACTGGTAAGTATGGCGCGGCGCTGCAGCTGGAGGTGCGGCGCGTGCAGAAATGATGTTCTTTACAGGTCCGGAGACAAGATGGATCCAGAATCAGGTGTGGAATAGAAGTAAGTACGTTTTCTAACCTTGTCCCTTTCTCTCCTCTTTGTCTTGGGAGCTCCGGATTCTAGGTGGGCGTGGCAGAATACTGGATGCAGGCTGCAGGCACGGTGAGTGTTACGCCACTGGATGCAGAATAATGCGAAGCGTGTGTTGCTGGTCGGGCGTGGTTTAAATAGCCTCAAAAGTAGTCCCAGGTAAGAAGTCCCTAGAACTACACCTGAGTAAAAAATAGTCCCTGTAGAAAAACAGTCCCTTTCAGGCTTGGATTGGAGTCATTTGCAGCATGGTCTGCCTGAGGTAAGTAATGACTATGAGCCTGGTGGCTTAGGCGCCAGGACTGATTCCTACAATGAGCCTGGTGCCTAAGGCGCTAGGACTGAACCCAGATAGCCCCTAGCCGGGGCTGCTGAGGTTTTACTAAATGTCTAGATGCCTGCTCCCGGGGCTGATGGGCTTGGTCAGGATGCCTGGGGGTAGGCATCATGACAATACCTTACCCAGTTGACACGCGCAGTATGCAGTATAGCGCGACAAATAGCACCGCCTTTTACTGAAAATGTGGCGACTGATACTACCACACCTGCCACAGACAGTCCAAGCGGGCCACTGATGGCAGGAGCACAAGTGTACGTCTGCAGCTTTGTAAGGAGGTGGAATTCACCTAGGTTTCATGGCCCTTATGAGGTCATCTATAGTACACCCACTGCAGTGAAGGTGAAGGGATTGAAATATTGGGTGCACTTATCAGATGTGAGGAGGGCAGGCGATAGTACAATCCCCCAGGAGGAGCAAGATGGTGCCACTGGCACCACAAATGAGGTTCAAAAGGGATAACAAAATTGTCGGTAAACAGAACCTGCAGAGATAAAAGTTGTGATATGCATCTTGTTCTGCAAGACTCATCTCCTACTTCTTTCCTTTCCATTTTTTCCTTCTTTCTTTTTGATTGTTCAATATCCTCTCCATACATCCCCTCTCTCTCTCTCTCTCTCTCTCTCTCCTTCCTTTCAATTATAGTTCCATGCTTTTCTCCATCACTCTTTCACTCTCCTCCTCTCCATAGTAAAAGTAAATGTGTAATAGAGAAAATGAGCAAACATGACAAAAAAAAAAGATTATTAAATATGAAGTTGAACAAGACATGTAAATACATGTATATATTGTGGTGACTTAACGAATTTATATCGCCCCTCCATGTGACAAATGGCCCAACGAACCACAATCGCGGAGAACCAATTAATGCTAGATCGTTATAGGGACGCCATTAGGGCTAATAGGTTCAGTAATGTTGAATGTGTTTTAAAATGTGCTGCAGTTTTGTTGTCAGTAATGTTGTTTTTTATGGCTTGGTATTATACCCTTGTATCTTTGGTTATTGACATGCAGAAGGGATGGAAGGGGGGCTAACCTGATACGAGAAGGGTCGCACTTGATATGGACTGGGGTAAAGACTATGTGGAAAGAATCACATGAGATTAAGCTTAACGATACAGATGTGATACAACCTTCGGAACACACCACTGTAGGACCAACAAGTGTATCATTGTTACGTCTGAATATAAATATGAGTGATGCTTATGAATATAACGAATACAATGGAGATTATTATTGGCCAAATGATTTAACTAACAATAGTACACGTTCACAGACAACCATACAGGCTACCTCACGCACCATTGCTGCTACTGATGAAAATACACATGCCACATTGAATAACAATGATACAACCTGGGCTGGAATGTTTCCAATACATTATAAAAAGGTGAAAAACAATAACAAGGAAGGGAGAAGGAGGAGAAAAAGGGGGGGCGGGAGGGAAAAGATACATTTGTCATGACCTGGGGTTAGACGAAATAGAAGATCCCTGCCACCCTGATCAATCAAATAAATGGTATTCCGACAGAAGTGCCAACAAATGAAAGCTGATACGTCTGTTCACTCATTCCGCATGCATCAGGAACACCGAAAATGTTAGTACCGCAGGAAGTGCCCTTGTCGGAGGCTCAATGTTTAATTCATCTGTTGTTGTGCAGAATAAAGAGCACATTCCAAGCGCACACCATCACATTGAAAAAACTGGAAAATGAGAGAATGTGCACAAGCAGATGCCAAGGAGTAATTTGCCTTAAGAAATAATTTCTTGCCATCAAGGGGACGCGATATGCAGAAAATAAGTGGCGCGAAGAAATATCGAATGCAAAGCAGAAGCACTTCGAGGCCTATCCAATGACACTTTCCAATGGACAAAGGAGGTATGTGACCCCATCTGGTCGCAGCATGCCACAAAGCTAACGTGGGTCACAGCATTAGAAAAACCTTTCAAAATACAGAAAGAAGTGCCACATGAACTGTGTTTCCATGGGGAAGGAAGAGTGAACATGGGGGAAACAACGAAATGTAACAAGACGGTAATCATACCTGACATGAAGAAAGGCACCGCTGCACTAATGCATATGTACTGGATTTGTGGCAAACAAGCTTACCTGCACCTCCCCGCATCGTGGAAAGGACCTTGTGCTCTAGCCACCCTCCACACAGCCCTGATGGTAATACCAGAGAGCCATATCCAAGGGACAGCAGGGCAATCGGCTTGCATATCGGCAGCAGGGCAATCGGCTCGATTATCGGCAGCAGGGCAATGGGCTGAACCATCAACAGCGCCCCAACTAATGATAACAGAAGCTCCATTGTATGAACTATTGTCAGAATATGAATCTAAAGAGAAGATTGACATGAAGTAAAAGATCCTCCAATTACATCTCATCCGAATCATCGAATCATCGAAACTCCTTGCTGAGATCCCGCAGAAATACAAGCTCTTTTCATCAGCAGAGACATTTTTCGCCTCACGTCTTGTCCCGGGACTGCAAGCACGAACGAACGCCAAATGGTTGCAGATAGTGCGCTGGGAGCTCATCCAACTGGCTAACGACACTGAAGAAGGGTTCAACGTGATAAAAATAGAGCTCTGCGCACTGCGCCTAGTGACAATGCAAAACAGATATGTCCTAGATCTCCTCACGACGATGGACGGTGGTGTTTGCTGAAAAATTGGGGGGGTGTTTTGCACATTCGAGCCAACTGAAGATGCTGATAATGGGACACTCTCACATCTGATAACATCAGTACACAATCTAGGAGAGAGGATGAGAACAGAAGGAGGCGCAGAAGAAAGCACGTGGTTCGACAATCTGTTCAGTGCGATACCATCATGGGTAAATACTGGTCCCCATCATCGTCTTTGTGCTCCTGTTCTTCTGTGTGTGCCAACTGGGACTCCGGTGTTGTGAGAAAAGTATGCCAACCTCAGCTATGATGATGGTAACAATGGGCCGACTGACAACGGTTGCTACCATGATAGATGCACAAATACAAACAGGGGAGTACACTACACCACAATACAGGATGACAGCGATTTACAGACAATAAGGGGATATAGTTGATAATTTACACCACACAACAACCACACAACAATTAAGGAACCAACGGAGCTGCAATGGTACAGAGAAGTATGGGTGGACTTAGATGGAGATGGTGGGATTTACTTAATGTGTACACCAGACGAATATGCCAGAAGAGGAAATAGCTTAAGAAGTGTATGCAGAGCGTGGATGCCAATAAAAGGCACCCCCGCGTGGGACGAGGCTGTGGCAGAGGCTGAGTACTACAGAAGGGAGAATGAAAAGAATAAAAAATAAAATATTTGTTACTTTAGATGTAACGAAAGGGGGGAATGTGTGGGTGCAAGGGGCCAATGGACCCCTCTCTGCCATCACTTCTCAGTACAAAACTCAGACAAAGTGCCTCCAGTGGTGGGTACGCCCCTCGCCCGTATGCGATGTTAACTTTGGGTTACATTTCCGTAGATGAGACCACTGAGCAGGACCAAGGGCATCCATTTTTGTACCCCCTTTCTACTCCATCTTGGTGACCAGGCCTCACTGCGATAGTACAAAATGCCTCTCTCCCTTTCCCCGCCACAGCAGCTCGGAGCACATGGCCCCCACCCTCGTTCCCACTCTGACTGGAAAACTTTGCAGCTCCATTCTCACGCTGAAGCCGGAGATGCTTGCAACAAATAATAAATGTAACACATCTCTTTTCCTCTGAGATCACTGTCCTGCATGTGAACCAACATGAGCTAAGCACGTAGCTCGTCCATCTCCACAAAAGTGTCCTTGCCCTCTTACCCTCGCCAGTTGAAACTTATTGCCATTCTATCCCTGTGTCCCTGCAAGATATCCCTTTCATGTGGCAGACCGCTGACCATGCTATGAAGCCCACCCAACAGACCCCCAGCTAACATTAGACCCCTGCTGCAGTATATCGTGACAAGTACTAACAAATGCCACATACCTGAGATTCTTGTGAGACTAACCCCACAGTTCAATGAGAGTATTATAGTGGTCAAGACCCGTAAACCTGTGACCTGTTTAACCCAAATGTTATAGATGATATAGATACCTGTTTGATTTGTATAATGACATGACAAACTACTCAGGGTCTTTTTGATCAACCATTATTTAGTGCATGCATTATTTAGAATGTATTTTCTTAGCTTAGATAGTGGCCACCGTGTTTCACAGCGACCTGACCTTCACCCATCCGGAGCACAGATGTCTGACGTCAATCCTCCCACCAGCCAAGCAACCAACCCGGAGGAAGAGATGATGCCCACACCTAAGACACCACCCTGGCTGACCAATCCGGTTCCAACGTAGCATCATATGTTAGATATGTCAATGTGCTTATATAATGTGTTGTAACCTTGATGTGGTCAGAGCGTTCTCAGAGATCTAGATAAACCTTTCCTTGAACTCTTGCAGCCTGCTCTTTTGTGCCTAATTCCCTGTCCAGGGAGTGTCTGTTGTATTCATTTTACACGTGTAAGTCAGGGAGGGCACAAACACCAGCTACCTGAGGGTTTGGTGCACATTATCAAATAAACAAACAAACAAACAAGCGTGCCAACCAATTGTAATAGTCCATATATCGAAGGACATTATAGTTGGAACACCAATGAGAAACTGTGTATCTAATGTTTCTGAAGATTACATGTTTTAGGGGTAGCGATATATTGTCCACCTGATAGTGGGAAGCCAACTATAATCCTGGTCGCTATAGAAGATATACTTAAATGTCTTCCCTTAGCCAATCCTGACCCCTGATAGGTTTTTCATTATTTGACACGTAGTATGACGCTACCTCTGACAAATTTTTGATATATAACTATGTTTTTGTGAAAAGATCACTGAGAGAACCTGAGCGTCCGTCCGTTGATGTTCGTTGTAAACTCCCTGTTTTAGATAATTGCTAATAAAACAGTACTTTCCCATCTTCCTTAGTTGGTTCAGTTATTCTGTGTGAACCCATCCATTACATGCTCGTTCCTAAATGGCCATAAACTCCCATAGTAGCAGTGCTAATGGTCCGAAGATCCAAACTAGTTCCGCTCCATATTTTCAGATGATCGGGCATCCTCCACCATTAGCTGGAAGATCGCGGAGATGCCTGCGGAGAGCAGCTGATAGAAATAAACTTGCAAGAAGAATCGAGACGATGGGCAGGTCCCCCTTTGAAGAAATCCCTGCCCGGTTTTCACAGGCGCTCTGCTGACGGAAGGCAAACTGGTCAGATTAGAGGAGTCGATACCGAAGGCTTTGAGTCAATTAACAAATGTTGAATAGACTAAGGGCTATGGCAAATAAAAGAACAGGATTGTAATAATTTTGAGTAATGGGAAATCATTCTAGAGATAAGAGAGACTGCCTAAAGGTTCCTAATTCAAGAGAGTTTGAAGGAGACATCTCAAACTCTGATGAGAGTAGGGGGAAATATAAAACATACAGTCAGGACTGTATAAGGTGATGTCTCAATCACTGTACAGGTTAAAAAGATAAAGGTGAGAACAGAGGTGATTACAGTGTTTATAATATGTAAATGTCTGACTAGTCTAAATGTTTGTTGAGTATACTATTGTTCAGGAGGAGAGGAATTCACTGACGGGCCCATAGGTCAGCGCTCAACCTCTAGAACTTGTAAGACAAGATAGCTGCACCATGTGAGGAAAGGGGGTGCAGGATTCACTTACTCCAACACGACTCAATAATGAGGACTCAGTAATTTGGCAAAGGGAAGTCCGTTGAATGACAAGTACATCAAACAGGAAAGCAGTAGGGAATCATCATCGTTACGATCACCTGTCTCGCTCCGACTTCCTCGAACTTCAGTTGAACAGCAATTCTTACAGGCAATATTCGTCATCATTGACATCTAATTCTAAAAAACTCGACATGCAATATAATTGGTTAGGAAAGGTAACTTAAGTATAGGTGCTATATCTGTATATGATAATAGAGCATGCACATTGGATCATTCTTATCGGGTGGGAGTCTACGCCCATCCCACTACATCACACCTGATAGACGTCACTACAAGTACGACATCTCATTGGTTCTATGATATATAGGACCCTAGATAACTTGGTCCATTGTGATTGGGCAGGTTACACCCCTAGACATAAATCCCCATTTTAATTAGCAGCATGCAGAATGGACACCCAGGTGCCTGGTGTCCCAAGTTTCACCCTTCCTCCCTTCCATCAATCAGTATCTTAGGGCTATGTGTCAATTAGTTGGCTTGGTATGGCCTTGAAACTGTAGCCTCTTATCAGGAAAAGTTATGGCATCTTCGGGTCCTTGATTTTTTTTTATTTTTCATTTATTACATTTGTTACTAGCCCAGACCCGAGGGTATCACAGCGAAATTACAGGTGAGTTGTTGCATTTATATACAGTGTTACAGTTACAATCATATAAAACATATTTTATACTAAATTACAAAAAAGTCATGTGATCAAATTTCTTATATTGAGTTACAATCGGTCAAAGTAGAAGGTCACAATTTGAATAAACACTAGTTGCAGATCTAGAGGTGACCCCTGGAGATGCATGAAGGCCATGGGGACTACATTTAGTGTTTAGGTTCAAAGAAAGGCGGTAAACCAGAAGCATTCTAGTACTGAGGTGAAGTAGGACTAGTTGAGGTTAATATTTGTTGAATAACCAAGTTTTCCGTGCTTTTTTTAATCTTAGTAGGGAGTCCTCATTTTTGATACTAAGGGGTAGTGTGTTCCAGGGCGATGGGACTAGGACTTTGAAGCTACTTCCTCGTGCTCTACTGTATTGGTATTTAGGAACTTCCAAGAGGACCAGTTTGTTAAATCTCAGTGTCCTACAGGAGATTTTTTTCTTGATAGTGTTGTTGAGGTAGCTAGGCGCTTTGTTGGTGATGCATTTATAGACGATGCTAAGTGGTTTGAAGATGATTCTTGCTTCAATTGGCAGTCAGTGGTTTTCTCGTCTGATGCTAGATAAATGTTCGGATTTCTTTATACCCAGACCCGCTCTAAGGGCTTTGTTCTTTAATAATTGGATTTTATTTAAGTTGGTTTTGGCGGTTCCTAGAAAGAGGATGTTACAATAATCCAATTTTGTTAAGATCAGCGCTCTGGCCAAAGTAATGCAATTTGTAGGGGTAAGAAATTTGGCTGCTGAGTGCAATGAGTTTTGCTGTGTAGGCTGTGGACGAGGAGAGGGCTGCTATTTGTTTGTGCATAGTGAGGTTGGCATTTATATATACACCAAGAGTTTTGACTTGTTTGAGCGCTGGGATCAGTGTACCGTCAATGTTGATGTGAGAGTAGTTAGAATGGAGGGTGCTTATTCTTTTTTGGGAGCCCACGATGAGGACCTCCGTTTTCTCATCGTTAAGGCAGAGACTGTTTAGGGCCATCCAATTTTGAATTATAGAGTATACTTTATTGATGGTGTAGGTGTCTTGGGTGTACTCACTTGTAATGGGGATGAGGATCTGGGTGTCATCTGCAAAGTTGGTGTAGATGGCACCCATATCGTTAAGGGCCGAGAATAGGAGTTTAGTGTATGCATTGTAGAGTGTGGGAGAGAGGCAGGATCCCTGGGGCACTCCTATGGGTACTACTATAGGGTCCGCTGCATAATTTCCGATGGCAACTCTGGATGTACGGTCTGTTAAAAAGGATTTGATCCACTGAGTAGCGTTACTGGAAAAATTAAATTCTTATTTTAGGGTGTTGCATAGTTTGTCATGGTCTACCAGGTCGAATGCTGCTGATAGGTCCAGTAGCAGTAGGGTGGCTAATTTGCCTCAGTCTCTGTTAGAGTCCAGTTGGATTTTCAAGTCCAAGAGGGCTGTCTCCGTACTGTGGTTGGGCCTAAAGCCAGATTGTCTAGCTCCTAGTAGATTATTTTGTTCGAGGTGGGTTTGTATTTGGTTGTAGGCTATTTTGTTGATAATTTTAAGTAAGAAGGGGACAGTCGTTATGGGCCGGTAGTTCGTAGGCACTAATGATCTAAAGTGGGCTTTTTTAGTAGAGGGGTGACCCATGCCGCTTTAATGCTCACTGGGACCTGATTGGTGTATAAAGAGGCATTCACGAAATTGGTAATTATGGGTGTGAGGGTAGGGGCACATAATTTAATTAGGTGCGCTGGAAAGTTGTCTCCTTTGCAGTTTGAAGCTTTAAGTTTGGATATAGTATTAAGTACTACATCATGGGAGACTGGTGTGAAGTTGAAGAGAGGGGTGGTATCTTCTATGTTCATGGTGATTTGGTTAGACGTGGAGTGCTTCTCAGATAGGAGATTTCTTTTGGAGATGATTTTATTTTGTAATAGCTTGATTTTTGATGCCAGGGCATCTTGGATAGTGGTGCACTAGCCTTTACTTGGTTGGACTGGGTTGATTATGGGGATGGGATTCTCCAACTCCTTGAGTATGGTGAATAGTTCTTTGCTGTCAGAGGATGCATTACTGATTCTGGTATTGAAGGCATCTTCTTTATGGCAATGATGGCTGATTTGTAGATTTTGTTTGCAGAGTTGAATGCTTCCATGGCTTCTAAGGTATGGGTTTTATTTAGCCGGTGTTCGAGCGATCTTTTAATCCGTCTAAGAGAGACTAATTCCTTGTTAAACCAGAAAGAAGATTTTTTATCCTTGCGTTTGGTTTTGTTAACACAAGGTGCTAAGGTATCAATTGTGCTGGTGAGACAATTATGATAAATGTCCGCCAGGGCACAGGGGTTTTCAGTATTGATCTTTTTATTGTTGAGTGAGGTGGCTAATAAAGGGTTGAGGTTTTCTGCTGTAAGTTTACGGATGTTTCTCGTTACGTAAGATTCCTCAACAACAGTTTTAGGTCTGTCTGGTTCGTTGCACAAAATAGAGAAATGTATACTGTGATGGTCTGACCAGGGTACCGAGTTAATGGAGTCTATGGATACTATGGCAGTGAGTGGTAGTATCCAATCTAATATTCTCCCTTTTGTGTGTGTGGGGGCGTTCATGAGTTGAGTGAATGCCATGTCTTTGAGTGCACTGTGTAGTGCTTCTGCTTTGTGGTCTTGGGTATCATTGAATCCTAAGTTCAAGTCCCCTAGGACAAGGCATTTTGTATTCGGTTTAATAAGTGGCGTTAGCAGTAGTGGTATATCTAATTCTGGCTGAGATTTGGCGTTGGGTGCTCTATAGATAGTTATTATGTATATAGTAGTCTTATAGTTTGTAGCTAGTTTGGCTAGCAGGACTTTGTAACCATCTGGGGGGTTCTCAATAGGGCAAGTTCTTATTTTGAGATGGGTTTTAGCAATAATAGCTACTCCCCCACCTACTGATTTCATTCTGTCTGTCCTAAGGATGGTGTAATCTGGAGGAATGGCAATAGAGAGTGAAGGTCCGGAAGCTTGGTAGAGCCAGGTTTCCGTCACTATAAGTAGGTCAAGTTGTTGCTCAGTGATATAGTCATGTATTTCTGTGGCGTGAGCAGGTATGGACCGTGCATTAATGAGTGCTGCTTTGAGGTGTATAGGGGGGAATGGCTCTTGGACTGGGGGGATGGGTATGTATTGGAGGTCCCTATGATAATGGATTGCTGTTTGGTTGTGGTGATCCTTTTGGGGCGTTTAGATTGGGTCACTAGTGGAGGTGAGCTTCTTGTGATGGCAGAGGTGGAGGAGGCACTTATGCTAGGATGGTTTATGAATCAGGATCTGAGTCTTTGGGTTCTTATGAATCCTAGTAGAGGGATTTGTTTTGTTTGCTTAACTTTGAGGAGGTCCCTGATCGGAGTGCAAAAAGAGGTGAAGGTCCGTGATCTAAGTCTGGAGCGTCTAAGTGAACTGAGGACCGGAGTAGTCATTTTAGGTAATTTATTAGTAGTAGATGTGTAGGGTGTGCTGGCTCTTTGTGGCTTTTGGATCCCTATGTAGTCTGTAAGACCCTTAATCAGAGGGTGTTGTTGGGGAAACGGATTGGTGAGAGGCAGGAAGAGCTTAGGGCCGGGGATGGGGTGGTGCCGGAGGCATGCTACTCTCGAGAGGCCATTATCATGGATAATAAAGTGGGAGCCTATGCAGGGCGTGTCATGTGGTACAATACAAAAGGTAAACATCATGAGTAATAACCAACCTGGCATGGTTTAGTTAATTGAGGAGGGCTGGCTGGGTGCTAGCCATAGTGTCACTGGAATGTCACACCTGTGGAACGGGTCTGGACGAGTAATAGTGCAGAAGACTGCTACTATGTGGTTGGGAGATCTAGAGGCACAGGTCTAGGTAGTGACATGAGCGTTTACTTAACACATTACCAATGAGCTAAGGGTACTAAACAGTTATGTGCTGAAATGTAATAGCAATGGCAGGGCTTAGTAAAGACATTCCAAGCAAACTGAATGTGACTGTGCACCTATGTGCTAGACATGGCAGCAATGGCAGGGCTTACTAGACACATCACAACAATCTAAATGCGACTGTGCACCTATGTGCTGGAAATGGTAACAATAGCAGGGCTTGCTTAAAACCTTACAGGCAGACTAAATGCTACTGTGCATCTAGAGATTAAATGATTTTAGCAGTAATATTGAATAAGCGTGGCAATGCAGTGTTTAAATGTGGCATATAAAGCTGAACAGCACGATATGGCGTTTAGAGTGGCAGTATAGATGGTTAAATAGTCAGTACAACACATCTGTGCATGATACGGGACACATATGGGATACAGGAAGAAAGTAGGGCGATGCGAGTAGTACGCTATGCTTAATTGTTATGAGGCGATACGCTAGTATAAATGGAAAGGGGCTCGTAGTATCATACTGTAGATATTAGCATTTAGTACTGTCAGTGGAGTGGAGTGTCTCACCGTGATGGAAGCAATCCTTGGAAGGGGGATAAGTCAAGGCACGGCAGATGAGCTTGGACCTGGAGCAGCCCGCAGCGCGGCATGCTCAGTCAGCTCAGTCAGGTGCCTTTTTTCCTGTGCCTTTGTTCGTGGGCCGGCGCTCGCCTTCCGGCGAGAGATGATTGGCTAGTTGTTGGTGCTAGCTGGCAATCACAAGGCTTCTGGGACAGAGGCAGTGGCTGGGGAGGGTGCAGGAGGCCTGGGCGGCAATTATGGAGTGTGCAGAGTCCTCGTGGTGAACAATGGTGGCCGCACTCGATTTTGGCAAAAACGTAGAAAATCAGTGTTTCTTCTACAAATGCTGTGGATGGGTTTTGCTACGGCCAGGGACACGAATATAATTGTAAAAAAAGTTGCGAGATGACATTAGGCGGTGGTACCTCTTCGCGCCTGGCTGGTCACATGTTAGTTCACCATGAATCTGCTTCAGTTTCCAGCTTTTAGTGTATTTTAGTGTATTTAATTCTGTTTTCGGCTCGCCACCTACATGGACCCCCTTATCTTGACCTTCGGGGGGCAGGCTGGTATGCTCTGAAGTTTGAGTCTTGTTAGCTGATGCTCTCCTCCCTTCCTCTGGAGGACCTCAATTTCCTAGGCATGAGCCGCTCTTTGTCCAGTTTCAATTCCGCTCCTTCTCCTGCCTCTGGGTGGGTTACGAAACTTGGCCTTGTGTCTTATTGAGGTAGATATATAGTTGGCGCTTGCCGCTCTAATATTCTACTAAGCATTGCAAGCATTATCGTTTTCTTTAGCCTATTTACACATGTTTAACTGGTCGGTTGCTTCCATCTTGTCTCGCAGAAATGTTTCTTTACGTTTTAACATTGTCTCTTCTCTGTGTTCATTACATTTATTTTCATAGTTACTCGCACTGGCGTGCTTGTCTTTGATAGCCGCTTTTGTTCATTCACGAGTCTGTTTAGGCCCTTGTGTCATTTGCACTGGCCTTCCACTTGGGCTCTTTGGGTCTCTTCATGGACCGTCTGTAGGTACTCTTCATTTCGTATCAGCAGCTGGTACGGATGTCTGATAGGGTACCGTGCTGCCCAGGGTTGTCTGGTTATGGGCACTTCAACAGGTATGGATCTTCTGATGTACACTGGGCAGAGTCCCAGGGCAGCTCTTTGTTGGTTCATTTGCTCCTCATATGTCACATACCTTAGCAAGTATGCTCCTGGTACCTTGAAATGGGGTGATGGGGTGCAGGCCATCTCTGGGACCTCCTCTACACTACCCCCTCTGGTCGGTTCATCGACCACTTCTGCAACTTCTTTTGCATTTATTTCTTTTGATTCTTCGGTGTCATGTTCATCGTCTTCAGGGTTTGTACATGATGGTGTAAATGTGTGAGTCTTTGGAGTCCATATTTTTATCACTCCTATCAAACTCCCTGCTGTTTTCACATGTTCATCTTTGTTCCATGTCATTAGCTGACATTGTCCATTTGGACTGCAGTAGATCAATTTTCCTTCATATCTTCTCTGTTTCTCAGGATATGGGAACTTTGTTCCTTCTGGTGCAAATTTGCTGGCCTTCACAAAGTCTCTTATTTCTTCATCAGTCAGGTCTCTGGGATTCCACCCAGGTTCGACATCAACCATCATTTTCATCCCGATGGCTTTCTTCGCAGTTTTCTGGCACTGTGTGATGATTTTCTTGATAACACAGACTCCTAGCAGTACCATTGCTAATAGGGCTCCCAGAAACTTGAATATATCTGCCATCCATTGTGGGACCCACGAGAATAGGTCTCCAAACCAGCTGTCATCGTCCACTTCATCACTTTCATCGATCATCTGGTTTTTCAAGTTTGTCAACATACTTATGGCCTCTGTTAGGGTTCCGTTTTCTTCATCGTGTCATGGTACAAATGTGCAACATGATTCTCTGATTTTTGCACAAACACCTCCATCCATTGCTGTGATCATGTCAAGCACATATCTGTTCTGCTCTCAGCTCTTCTTTGATCATTTTAAATCTTTTTATAGTGGTATTGATGGTCTGCAATAACTCCCATCTGGTTATCCGCAACCATTTAGCATTCACTCCAATTTGGATGTGTGGCAAGAGCATCGTCGTGAACACTGTTGAGGTGAGGCTGAACAGCCTGTGTTCGTATGGGATTGCATGGAACGTCTCTTCCAATTTGGAAGAGAAGTAATTTTCTCGCATCATTCTGGACATCAATTCCACAGACCTCCTTTTCCTCAGATGAGCATCTGCTTTCAGGAAACTGTCCAACTTCAGGTCATTCTTAGGGATCACTAGCGCGGGAATGTGAACGTTCACCAGTGTGCATATGCCTCCCCAGTTTTTTGCCAGTCTTATGTATGCCTTTGATCCACACGCCCAGTAACGGTCCATAATTACTGCGGTTCTTTGTGTCATTCCTGGGGCCTCAAAGACTCGCCTGCAGTTTACCTTCTCTCCCATCTTCCTCGTGCCATTACTCTGAAACATAGTTTTGGGCTTTCCAGTGGTACTATCTGCAGGGGTCCTCCTCTGTCTTTGACCCATGTTAGCAGCTTTACCAGTTTTGGCCATAGAGGTTTGCATAACCTCTGCGAAAACTCTATTGCTTCTCGGCAGGCTCCAAGGACCATCCGAGCTCGGCAGATTACTACTCCTTCTTCCCATCCATCTGGGGAAACCACTGTTCTCCAGATCTGCATTTGGCCTCTGTTCTTCCAGATTTGAGCCTCTTCTGCAGTTTTTCCATGAACGTTCAGCCTCAGGTTTATTTCCCATTGTGTTCCTGATCCTTTAACTTCAGGGTTCTCGTACCTGATCACGTGATTCCTTGTGTGCGCCCTGTTTCTTGTATTAATGTCCTGGACGTAGCCATCTTCGTCCGGGTAATCTTTTTCGTTGGCCCATATCAACGAGGCATCTCTTCCCATAAATTGTCTTCTTGTGTTGCACATTGCTACGTGTGACATACAGAGTGCCGTAGGAACATCGGTTTCTACAGCTACAAAGATCTTAGATTTTCCCATACTATGTGGTAGGAGTGCACCGACGAAGCATTCTCTTTCTGACTGCCTTTGTCCTACTTCCTTCATGTGCTGGTACTATATGTTATTTCAGAGATGGGCTGTGCTGTCCAGGTAATCGTTAAGTTCATTGTTATCTTCATAGGGGCTTCTCATGATTCTCAGCATTTTCCTATAGTTTGCTACGACTATGTCTCTGAATGCGTCTGTGCTGCTTTTCCACTCTGGGCGTCTCGGTGGAGCAGGGTCCCTTAGCTGCATCGCTGTGGTAGGAAAAGGTTTTTCGTTTCTCTTCCTTTCCTTTTGTAAATTTTCATCGAGGTTCTCTGGCTGCCATTGGCAAACCAACTCCCCAACATGTGGCTGTGTCATAGATCTGGTGCTTGTTAGCAGTGTTCAAGGTGGTGTGCTTGTCGTTATAGTCTCTGCAGTTCTTTTTTTCAGCTCCTCGTGCAGCTTCTTTGCTCTGACTATAAATGGGAACAAATAATGTATCAGCATTTGTGTTTTCTCTGTGAGTTCCTTTTTGGCTACTTCTGTTCTTTCGAGGGAATTTGCTATGCCCTCTCTCTTGGGTTTCTCACTTGACTTATCTTGGTTATTTCCACTATTTTCTGGAACTGATTGTTTGGCAGGCTGTCTCCTCTTCTATGCAGCCTTTGTTGGAGGCCCTGTAGCCATTGACACTTGCCCTTGTCTGTGTGCATCCTGTGTGTGGGTGCATGCAGTGGTCAGTGCCGCGTTTTCATTCAATCCGTGCTGACCCTGTCTCCAGCTTTTCTCTTCATTTGTTACCTCAAATGTGCCTGAATCACTGCTAATTACATTTAATTTTAGTTTGTTAACTTTACCATCATGTTTCCTTGGGACGGTGATGACTATGTAGGGTCTGGGTGCTTTTGTAGGCCCCAGACGTTCATTATCTGGTGGGTGCACTGAGATTGGGACACTTCGGGCACTGATAAAGAAAGCAGTTCTGATTGTTAATGACGGAAAAAGAATAATAATAACTATACATATGCACATTATCGTTCGGAAGGACAATTAGCAACATTTTCTTCCAGGGAAGTGGGGGCACCCTTCTGCTGTGGGTAAACCCAAGTTACTGTTCTGTGCCCCCATTTCAAACAAGTCCATAGTCAGTTATTTATTCCTTTTCTTGCTCTGCTCTCGTAGGTCAAGAGTTCATTACTGTTAAAGTGATGGGTGCTTTACAAAACGTCCCCCCTCTTGTGGATGCTGTCGGTAATCTCTGGGTATGTAGTACAGTTCCTGTGATAGACTATGGAAAAGGGTTAATCTAGCAAATTTGATACATCGAAAATTCATAATGCATATCTATAGTAGGTAAGGTCCCAGTGCACTCCACGCATTTGCTTTGGTCCTGAGAACATGCTGGAACCTGTTCAATGTGAAGGAATGATAAGACAGAACTGCTAAAAATCACACAAAAATAAAATGTTGTAAAAATAAAAATAAAAATAACAATGAAAGTGAACATGAAAAATGAAAATAGAAATAAAAATTAAAAAAATAAAAATAAAAATAAAATAAGATGGTATAGTTCTTGTCTTTGCTCTCCTCGGCCTGTCCTGTGGCGGAAAATTGAAGAATTGTGTCTCTGTCCTCAGTTTGTTCCACGGCGAAAGATAAAGCACTGTCTCTCTGTCTCCACGATCTGTCCCACGGCAGAAAGTCTCACTGCAACCTCCTAAAATACTCTCGCTGGAAGTTGGATAGCTCCACCTGGAGCATTATGCCGCGGAGGAGTGTGCCCATGTGTGGGGCGTTGGCCGGATCTCTAAGGAAAGTGATGACGTCGACACCTGCAGTCCCCACCATTTCCGGATAGTCTGTGACTAGTCTAAGCAGGACATTGCGTGCCAGCCGGGTGTCCTTGGGAGATAGGGACATTTGTCCTGTTTTGCTGTGTCCTGGTTATGGGCTTTTCTTTTGATTTGAACAGTCTCTGCACCTTCCTGTTGCGTGGACTACCATGCGGTGATTTAGTTTAGTCCACAGCTGGTTCAACTGAGCTAGGTTTCTCAGGTCTCTGATGAAAGTGCGAGTGTCAGTTGTTCTTCCGACAAGTCCTGGGCATTTCTCGATTATTTGAAAGATTAAATGTGAGTTCATCAATGTCTACTGGTGGTGGAAGCATTTGTGTCCTCTTCGCTGTGCTCGGGTTGCTCGGCGAAGGCTTCCGTGATGGCATTCAGCAGTTGCCAAATTACCTTCTTGTTCGCAGGATCTTGAATACAGTCTGTGACACTGGTTTCTCTCCCTATGAGTGTCGGGTATGATATTATCACCAGTTGAAAATAGGTTAAGACATCCCACTTGAGGCTTCTGCTCGGAGATACCATGAGTTCTGTGAACAAAGTCTTGACAGTGGTTGCTTCAGGATACTATCTTACACTCTCAGAAAATATTTTATTTGCAGTCTATCAGAGTCTTGATTCTTTGTACTACTTGGGCATGACGTGCTTTCAAAAGTTTGTTTTATCTTTGGATGTGCTTTGTGGCTTTGGATGTGCTTCTCTTTACCCTGCAACTATGATGCACAGCGTGTTTGTTTTATGTCCTTTATTATCTTTCACTGGTTTGAGAAAATGTATTGTTTAAAAGCCACAATTTAAAACTGAGTTCTTTTCGCCTTTATTTCGCTGCTCATGCGTCCTTCTTCCTCGTCAAGGATCTTGTCTGCACGTGCTGAGGTTCTTCCCCGTTGTCTGTGGTTTCTTTGCAGTTTGATGCAGCAGGAGGGCTCTCCCCTATATAAGGTTTAATGTCATTTATGAAGATCCATGCCCTTCTGCCCTGGAGCTTAACGGAGGAAGGGGTGCAGTCCTCTACGATGAAAGGGCCATTGAATCGTGGCTCATCCCACCTCTTCCTGGTAAAATTCCTTACGAGCATATTGCACCAGGGAAGATGAGGGGTGCATGTAGACTTTACGCGGTGTCTACTTCAGCACTTCCTGATGTGTTTTTTGCTACGCCGTCCCATTTTCGCCGTCGCTGCTGCTGGACTGAAATGACAGAGGTGCTGAATGTCATACAGTTAAGGTACTCCTGCATCTCTGTTCCCAGAACCTCTCTTGTCGGCTGGGCATCGTATCTAGCTCTATCTCGGGGGGTAAAAGGGGTCCTCATCCTTCTGCCTGTAACTATCTCGTGCGGCGTGAGATGATGGTTGGAGCCGGGTTGGTTCCGAAGTGCATACAATGCCGGTGGTAGACAGTGCAGCCATGACTTTTTTAATGTGAGCTTCAACTTGGCTATCCTCTCTTTTAGTAAGCCATTGATCCTTTCACATGTGCCATTCCCCTCAGGATGATACGCCGACGAGAACGTATGCTTTATACCAAGCAACAAGCTAATCTGTTCAAAAACTGAATTTACAAAGTGGGCCCCATTATCGGATCTCATTACCTTGCACACCCCCCATCTAGGGAACACTTCCCTCACCAGAAACTTGGCAGCACAGGTAGCGTCGGGGTGTGTATAGGGGCCTGCTTCTATCCATCTAGAGAATGGACACACCATTGCACACTTGAATCATATCGACATAATCAATGTGTAAGTGCTGAAATGGTCCATTTGGCCTGGGGATAACTCCTCTCACTACTTTTAATGTGTGCCCAGTGGTGAATTGCTGGCAGATTATGCAGTTCATCATAAAGAATGCAACATGCTCTGCTAAATTCGGTGTAAACCAGTCTTCTGCGAGTGTTGCAGCAAGATTTTCTTTTGACATGTGGATGGGGTAGTGCAGTTGTTCTAATGCTACCGTTAACAGGGCAGCAGGCATTACCGGTTTACCAGTGCTGTCCTGCTTCCACAACCCGTCAGAGGGGTTTAAGGAACACCCTTGATGCTTCCACAAATTCTTCTCCTCCTGTGGCGCCTCCCCCTGCAGCTCCATTAGCTGAGTGTGCCCCATGTTCCTATAGGCCACTGGTGTGGCTCGTGCTACCATGATAGGCTCATGGGTACGTGCCACTTCCACATCCATGATTGTTTCGTTTTTGGATGTCAACCTGTCCAATAAGGCTGCATGTTGCACTGGCGTGTCGTCTGCTCGGAGGTAGCCCCTCCTTTTCTAGCGTACTAAACCTGCGTGCACTGTGGACATCACATAGGCTGAGTCACTGCACACCGTTACTTCCTGGTCTACATGATTCTCAATGGCGAGTATCAGCGCCAATAGTTCTGCAGCTTGCGCAGAATAGTGAGATGGTATTTGTGCACTAAAAAGTAGTTGAAACTCTCTGTTTGCCAGGTGTTTTACCACGGCCACGCCTGTATATCTTTGTCCGTCTTCTTGGTCGATTCTTGAAGACCTGTCCATAAAGACGATCTCTCCTCCCGCCAGGGCATTTTCCTTTACCCTGGGGATTTTATCATAGATTTCCTCATAATTTGCACAGTCGTGTACGGGTTCTCCCTCTGTGACTGGCTCAGCTATGAATGTAGCTGGATTCACAGTTTTACATCGCACTATTTTTATCGATGGATTAGAGATAATCGCCTCATAGGCGGATGCTCTCTGTGATGTCAGTGTGCCCTTTGGTTTCTCTAGTATGGCGAATAATTCGTGTTCGACATACAATGTCATGGAGCACCCCATCACAATGGATGATGCCTTTTCAATGGCGAACACAGCAGCAGCTAGATTTTGTTTGCATGGGAAGTGGCCTTTCATGACCGGGTCCAAACTCCCGCTATAATACGCTAGGGGCTTGTACCCCAGTGAGGTTCGCTGAGCGAGTACTGCCATCATAAAATTGCCATTGGTATGTGAGAACAGGTAAAATTCCTCTGCATAATTAGGAATCCCGAGAACTGGGGCCTTACAAATTGCCCCCTTAAGTTCTGCAAACCCCTTCTCCATTGCCTCTGTCCATCCAATTTCTCCTTTTGTTGCCTGGGCTTTCTTCAAAGCCTGAAGCAAGGGCTTGGTATACGAGCTGTAGTCGAAAACCCATGCTCTAACATAATTGCACAGGCCTAAGAAGCTTTGCATTTGTTTTATTGTGAGTGGTTTAGCCGTGTTCATGTTAGCTTCAGCCCTTTCTGGGGTTACCTTTTTTCCTTCGTGTGAGATTAGCTGGCCTTTGTACAGCACCTCTCGCTGACAGTATTGTAACTTTTCCTTGTCAACTTTATATCCTTTCTCAGGCAGGCAGGATAGTTAGAAGCCGGACAGAGTCGCTCCTGCATTGTTCCTCAGTGACGCTGCAGATCAGAATGTCATCCACACACTGCAAGATGACACTGTCTACTGCAATATTGCTTAGGTCCATTTGCAGGACTCTGTTGAAGATGGATGGGGACTCGCAATATTCCTGTGGCAACCTCGTGCTCTTCAGACGCATCTGTCTGAAAGTAAATGACGTCAGATCTTGTGAGTCACAATGCATTTTTCAAGTCAATCACTGTGAAATATTTTGCTTCAGTGGATATGTTACATAGAATTGTGGATGGATTAGGGACTAGAGGTAATTCGGCTTCAACAATATTGTTTAATGCTCTTAAATCTTGGATTAAACACCAAGACCCTCCCTTTGATTTCTTGACAGGGTAAATAACCGTGTTGCAAGGTGATTCTAACGTCACTAGGATGCCCTGCTCCAGCATGGGGGAAATTGTCTTAGCAATCCCCTCATCTGCCTCTCTGGACATGGGATATTGTCGCGCTCGTGGTAAAATTGCTCCTGGTTTCAGTTTAATTTTTACTTCACCTGCCCCCTTCAGGAGGCCTACATCATAGGGCTCTGTAGTCCATACTGTGATAGGCACTTGGGCAATGTCATCTTCAAAGTATTCTGGACGTATCAGTGCCAACATCATTCTCTGCGGCACTTCTTGTTTCATCATTTTGACCCAAAATATGAGACTTGTCTCTTCTAGGTCAGGGTGTTCTTCGAACAGATCATCATCGGTGATGTCAGTCACTCGATACCTTTCTTCGATGGCAATAATCGCACACCATTGTCTCCCTTCATCATCATATCCTTCAACCAACACTACTTTCCCTGACACTGCGGCAGACTGTATCATTAAGGGAAATACCTGTCCCTCCTCTTCATGCATAGGTATTCTCAGTCTGAATAGGACCTCAGCAGGTGTCCTCATGGTTCTATCAGCGAAGCCTGGCAATCCTGCCATGAGCACCCGCACGCCGTATGGAAAGACTTCTGGTTCTAATGGGACAGCTCTCATGGCTATGCGTCCTGAGTATGCTCTGATTATTTCGCACACGTTCGAATAATGCATTCCAGGAGTGGAGCATACTATACCATTCTCGGTGAACGAGATTGTCATATTTAATTTAGTCATCAGGTCCCGACCCAGAATGTTTACTGGGGTCTGACGTGAATACAATAAGGGTACATTCATTTTGCGCTCTCCTACAGAGACTGCAAGTGCATCTGTAAAGGGATCTCTACTGTGAGCTCCTGTGAAACTCTGAGTGTCTATGGCCTCGCCGGACAAGGAAAACTTGCCTTCTCGTATGCACGAGTGGGTCGCACCCGTATCAACTAAGAAGGAATTTTCTTTCCCCCCTATGATGACATTTACCCTAGGTTCCCTGTTAGGGTCTGGTGTCACTGATAGGATAGAACACATCAAGGTCCCCGGTGAGCTGTCCTATTTCCTATACAGGTTCGGCCCACTGTATGCCTGTGGATTCCCTCCATTTCCGGGGTTAATTCTTCCTCCGGAATTAGTGCCCTGCGACACTTTCGGTGGTGCCTGTTGGGATTGTCTATGTGGCATGTTCCCCATGTTCGGGGGATGAACCACTTGCTGCGCACCTTGCTGCAAGCCTGACGCCTGCTGCTGTGCAGTGTGATTTTGTGCATTGCCCTGCTGCAGGATGACAGGCTAATTCACCATGCCTGCCCCCATCCCTTGGCAATTTTTCCACATGCCTTGGCTTCTGCACACGCGCGCCACATGTCCTGTCATTCCACACAGCCAACACACTGGCGGTGGTCGGGCCATCTGTCCATCTGGCGTAGCTGGACTGCCCATCTGCGTGTTCTGAAAGCCACTTCGATTATTCTGAAAGCCTCCCTGCTTACCTCGAAACCCACCCTGATTACTCTGCCATCCTCTTTCTCCAAAACCCCTTCCCCTTGGGTAAAATCCTGCGCTACCTTGGTTATTCTGGGATGGGTTAGCTACTGATTGCAAGCTTGGTTCAGCTGGGCTTGTCAGCATGGCTCCTTCGAGAGCATACTTTGAGAGTTTCTTTTGCACCAGCTTTGCTTCCTCACCCTTACGAGTTACCTCCTTCTTCCGGTTCGTTTCTTGCAAAAACCTGCAGTAGTGTGCAATTGTCAACTGTATTTCGGCCCATGGTTTTGTTTCTACTCCTACCAATTTCTTGAGCTGTTTTTGCACTGGCTCAGGCAACACTTGGCATAATATATGGTAGAATACATGGATAGATTTCATCCAAGAATCATGTGTTTCAAGCACCCACGCTGGAAATTCTTGATATAAATCAACGGATCCTCTGACTCTTTCATTTTCCAAGTCATTATTGCTCCCATATCTGAAGTGTCTGGATATAGTGCTTGCAGCGCTTTCCACACTGCTGCTCTACAATTATTAAATGGTGCTCCGTCATGGGAGGTGTCAATTATGGTTACCTGAGGGTAGCCTGCCCGCTTCCATACATCGTCTGCTCTTTCACCAAGTATGGCGATTAGGAGGCCCTTAATGTCCCCTATAGCTAAGGTGACTCCCCCCGTCATTTTCTCTAACTCATGTATCCATTTTCCGGCTCCCGATGTCAGCATTGGAAGCTTATTTTTAAGGTTCTCTCGATCCATGTGTGGCCATGGAATATATTGTGGTCTTGCTCCCCCCTTTTCTAGCAGCGGGAATTGGAATGCACAGTCTTCCTTTTCTTTCCCCATAGCTCTTCAGTCTATAGCTGGGGTGGCATTTCCTCCTTGCCGTCTCCCTGGCAATGCCCTTAATCTATCTGCATAGGCAGGTGCTGACGCCCCCTTCTGACCGTGGGGTGTTCCTTCATGTCGGCCGGACTGTGCGCCAGTCTTCGGTGTCCCACTTGTGGACTTGCTAGCGTCTGACCATTATATCCTTCGGTCCCCTGGGAGCCGTTTTTCGCACCGTCCCCCTTCATTGTGTGCCGCAACCTCCATTTCCCCACCGGAGTCAGATTCTGAATACTCCCAGTTTACTCAACTCCTTGCATCTTCTTCGTTCTGCCCAATCTCCAGACTGTCTAGGGACAGTCCCCTGCTTCCACTACTTTGAGTGCTCTCCAAGCGCTCATTTTCCCTTCCCACATCAGATATCTGTTCTAGCCCTATCTCATCGTATATTTTATCGATCGTCTCCCTGATACTTTGGGTGTCGATGTCATCTTCTATATTTGTCCCACTTATTCCTTGCACCGAGTCATGTGCAGGAAAGAATAATTCTATGCCTTCCCATTCTACAACAGGATTGGGTTTTTTAACTTCCCGCTCCAAATATTCTAGATCCCGTGCCCTCTGTCTGCGCTTTCGTTCTGTTTCCTCATCTACTTCCTTGCGCCACCTCGCTTCTTCTCTAGCCTTGTCTACTTGCCTCATCCTTTCGTTTATACATTCCTTTGCCCTTCTAATTTCCTCCTCTTCTCTTCTCTTCGCTCTCTTCTCACGTACCCTTTGCTCTTCTTCCATCCTTTGCTTAGTCTGCCTGTACTGGTCGTAGGCTGTCTCTTGTTTGCGATCGAGCTATTTCTCTTGCTCTTCGTGATATAGTTGTTCTCGCTTTAGCCTATCCTTCCTTCTTGTCCTTTCATCCCTTACTTCCATCTCTTTTTTTCTCTCTCTCCTTTGCGTCTCATCAGACCTATCTCTTGGCCTTATCTCATCACTTTCTTTTTCATCCAACTTCAGCAATATCTGACCTCCCATCCATTCGTCTTTCGCAAATGCTACCTCATCAATTCTACCTTCATTTCCCCTTTGTTTATTTCCCTCTCTCTCCTTATCAGGAGGTGCACAACTCCGTGCCTGATCATTTCCTTCATCTTTACATCTCTCCTTGTCCCTCGAGACCGCGGAGGCAATATTGTTTTCCTGTTCCCTTCCCTTAGTGTCGTCACTACTGTATGTAGGTGACTCATATGCGGGGTTGCTATACCCCGTGGCTGCCTTAAGTTCTCTTAGCTGGTAAAGCCCCTCTGTCTTACTCCCTTCAATGACTGGCTCTGGCGGGGCTGGTGGTGCGGTAGGCGTCTCACCCCCCTCCATGCATGCGTTTAATATCCAGTCTGTGGGTGGTTCTTCCACCTTCGTCTCTTCAAACATTTTCCACAATTCTAGAACAGCAATACGTTTCTCTAGCTTTTTGCCAGTGTATGTGGCATGCAGATAAGTAGTCATATGCTGTAAAACGGCTTTGGATAGGGACCCATTCTGTGGCCACGGCATAAACATCTTTTCGGCGTTACCCTTAACCCACTCTGTGCTATACTTTTTTAGTTTAGGAGCATGCTTAGGTAGTTGCATGCACAGATGCACAAGTGGGGTGACCTGTTCCATTTTCAGTTCTATTACCAACAATACTTACACAGTTTGTTAGCCTTCTACTAGCATGCGCAAGCACCAGATACGCAAGCTCCAATCCAATTTTTTCCTGCCAAAAATTTGTTTTACTATCAATTAACTCAAAACCATCAATTCATTGGTGATTCCCTCTCAGTTACAGAATCGGGTAAAACCAGATTTCATTTCGGACAATCAACGATACAGTTCTGTTACATTTGACGTACAACAGAACACATATGACAGACACTTGATAGACTAGACAGACACCAGCTGGTCATACATATACCTGCCTTCTAATCAATACCCCGTCATGGAGTTTACATGAACTCCTTTGATGTGTCTTTAAACGTCACTGTAGTCTAATTGTCGCATATTATATGGGCTATGAGTTCACGTTTCTTCTGACCGCTGTATTAAAGCGCAGGTACAAGGCAAATCCTTACGTTTTTATCTCAGGTGCCCCCCTGATAATCCTTCATTTTTATCTCAGGTGTCCCCCTGGTACCCCTTGTTTTTCTCTCGGGTGTCCCCCCGGTATCCACTTGTTATCTCTCATGCTCGAGTCATTACCCCCTATATATATATATATACAGCCTTCTCTACTTCTGACTATTTTGATTTTTTCTCCGCCACCCTCCGTTACCTTTCCCTTGCTTGTTCCAATGCCTACAAGACATTTGCCAAAGTAACGAGTTTATCGTTTCACTCACCGATCGCATCTTTTTCTCTCTGGAGCTTCGGGATCACCGCACCTTCGTCTTCCAGCCTTTTAAGGTTTTTTTCGTCCGATTGGCTGCCCGTGGGAATGAGAACGGTTAGGCTTAGAAAGGCGGGTTCCTATCATTGTCCACGGGGAGCAGCACAGTCTACTCAGCCGGAATGGCGAAAGGACTCGTGATATTGCCGAGGGCCCCAGAGTTACTTTGTGCCGTCGGTCTATAGGTGTCTTATAACTATATTAATCAATAATCCATAATGGATAATCAATGGCCGAAACCATCCTCATGCTACCAAGTGTTCAGGAGGAGAGGAGAGGAATTCACTGACGGGCCCATAGGTCATGCTCATCCTCTAGAATTTGTAAGACAAGGTAGCTGCACCATGTGAGGAAAGGGGTGCAGGATTCACTTACTCCAAAACGACTCAATAATGAGGACTCAGTAATTTGGCAAAGGGAAGTCTGTTTAATGACAAGTACATCAAACAGGGAAGCAGTAGGGAATCAGCATCATTACGATCACCTGTCTCGCTCCGACTTCCTTCGACCTTCAGTTGAACAGCAATTCTTATAGGCAATATTCGTCATCATTGACGTCTAATTCTAAAAAACTCAAAATGCAATATAATTGGTTTGGAAAGGTAACTTAAGTATAGGTGCTATATCTGTATATGATAATAGAGCATGTGGATTTGATAATTCTTATCGGGTGGCCTTCTACGCCAATCCCACTACATCACACGTGATAGACATCACTACAAGTACGAAGTCTCATTGGTTCTACGATATATAGGACCATAGATAACTTGGTCCATTGTGATTGGGCAGGTTACACCCCTAGACATAAATCCCCATTTTAATTAGCAGCATGCAGAATGGACACCCATGTGCCTGGTGTCCCAAGTTTCACCCTGCCTCCCTTCCATCAATCAGTATCTTAGGGCTATGTGTCAATTAGTTTGCTGGGTATGGCCTCGAAACTGTAGCCTCTTATCAGGAAAAGTTATGGCATCCTCGGGTCCTGGATGACATCAGGCGGTGGTACCTCTTCGCGCCTGGCTGGTCATGTGTTAGTTCACCGTGAATCTGCTTCAGTTTGCAGCTTTTAGTGTATTTAATTCTGTTTCGGCCTCGCCACCTGCATGGGCCCCCCTTATGTTAACCTTCGTGGGGCAGTCTGGTATGCTCTGAAGTTTGAGTCTTGTTAGCTGACACTCTCCTCCCTTCCTCTGGATGACCTGGATTTCCTAGGCATGAGCAGCTCTTTGTTAAGTTTCGATTCCACTCTTTCTCCTGCCTCTTGCTGGGTTACAAAACTTGACCTGTCAGGCCTCTGGTTGCCTGTGTACATTTCTGCTTTTACAAAATGGAGTTGCACTTGTATAATGTGTCTTATTGGGGTAGATATATAGTTGGCGCTTGCCGCTCTAATATTCTACTAAGCATTGCAAGCAGTATTGTTTTCTTTAGCCTCTTGCGTTCCAAGCCTATTTGCACACGTTTAACTGGTCGGTTGCTTCCATCTTGTCTCGCAGCAATGTTTCTTTACATTTTAACCTTGTCTCTTCTCTGTGTTCATTACATTTATTTTCATAGTTACTCGCACTGGCGTGCTTGTCTTCGATAGCCGCTTTTGTTCATTCACAAGTCTGTTCAGGCCCTTGTGTCATTTCCACTGGCCTTCCTCTTTGGGTCTCTTCATGGACCGTCTGTAGGTACTCTTTGTTTCGTATCAGCGGCTGGTACGGATGTCTGATAGGGTACCGTGCTGCCCAGGGTTGTCTGGTTATGGGCGCTTCAAAAGGTATGGATCTTCTGATGTACACTGGGCAGAGTCCCAGGGCAGCTCTTTGTTGGTTCATGTGCTCCTCATACGTCACATACCTTGGCGAGTACGCTCCTGGTACCTTGAAATGAGATGGGGTGCAGGCCATGTCTGGGACCTCCTCTACACTATCATAGATCGATAACATTGTGAAGAGGTGAGAAGTAACAGTGATTAAAAGTATAGAAACACGATTGGTGCCAATCAAAAGAATAGATAGGTTGTTGAAACAAGAGGATTGAGCAGCAATTGATGGTGCTCGCTCATATTTGTTTTAACTGTAAAAGTGGTGATTTAAATAAAGGTGAAAGGTTTATTTTAACGGTCTGGTAAGTATTGACAGTCAATTGAGACTTGTCATTATGAGGGATACTCCTCTCATGCACCTATGCAAGACACTGCCAAAACACATGCCCAAGCTCAAACAGTATAGCACAGAATGGGTAAAGGGCACAGCATATACAATGTTCATGCCATGGTTATAAGGGGGATCCTTGTCAAAAACAGTATTGCAACACATGACCACATACTTGCACGCTGAGTACACAGAGAAGGAATTAGAGAAGAGACTAGCGATTCTAGAGCTTTGGAAGATGTATCAAGAGGAAAGAGAAGACCTGCCACCTGCGGAATGGATTCTTAATCAGCATAAAAGGGAAGTCTTTGAGACCTCAGCTCACCTTACTTTGCTTGAGGCGAGGTGCGTTACTACGGAAGAGATAGGAGTGTGTCCTTTAAAGGAATTAAGAGCAGCGAAGGGATACAGTAATCCAATATGAACTCCCTGCTTATAGTAGTGACGATATTCTGGAGGAGAATAAAAGAAAGGAAGATATGTATAAGTACATTCAAGACAAGGATGAGAAGAGTGAACGGTCGAATTTATCGACAGAAATAGATAGAGAAATCAAGAGATGGGAAGGAGAAAGTTATACAACTGACAAGGTTGTTACTACTGAATACTAGGTCTTTCTTAAAGCACGCTATAGTAGTGGCATCATATATCAGTAGCCAAGATATTGATATAAGTCCAGTCAGAGAAACCTGGAGTCATAAGGCAGCTGGACCTACATTAACACTGGCCATTCCAGAAGTTTAGAGTATGGTACAACAGTACAGAGCCACAGGAAAAGGAGGCTTTATGTATAAATCCATCCTGGATGTTTTGGATGGAGAGCTCTTAATCAGTGAAGGGATTGAGATCAAACATATTAAAATCAGGACAAATGCTGAAACCACTATAAATTTGTTATTAGTCTACAGACCTGCCACCCCCATGCCAGACTTTGCCAACCAGCTGAGCAGCATTCTACTGACCTTACTGAAAGTTAACACCAGGGCAATGGTTCTCAAAGATTTAAATCTTTGGTTGGCCATTGAGAATGACCATTTGGCCAAGAGACTGCAGGACTCTCTTGACAATCTGGGTTTCAAACAATATGTTTTTATGCCTACCCATGAAAAAGGAATATCCTGGACAGGATAGCCTCACACAATACTAAAATAAAGGATGTACGTATCCTTCCATGCCCTTGGTCAGATCACTCTTTTATACAATGTATGGTAAACACTGAGAAACCAATTAAACTAAAAACAGAAGGAAAGGTACCTATAATGTCTAGAAACCTGAAATAAGCTTACAGCCAAGGCATTACAACCATGGCTAATATCACTATCGCAAAACATTATGAATCTCACAACCACTGCTGATATGAGTATGAGGATTAAGTTCAAAACCCTCTGCATCGTCCACAAGGCCTTCTGGGGCCTGGGGCCTCAATACCTTCAACTCTCTCTTCCTAGATATCTTCCCTCTCGAGCTCTTTGCTCATCCGCCTTCAACTCCCTCAGGGTCAGACGCTTCTCCTAGTAACGAGTTGGTGGCAGATCTCTGTCTTCGGCTGGGGCCTCCCGCTGGAATAGCCTCCCTGCCTCCCTGAAACTTGAGGAGAACCACCTGCAGTTCCGGAAGCACCTGAAAACCCTCCTCTTTGCTTCTGCTTTCTCTCCCCCTCTCCCCTTCTAATGTCCTGGCTGTTACTGAAACTGCACTGGTTACCTGGCCACCCATCTTATCTCGGGCCCTAACCCTGCCAGATGCATGCCTGCACTGCCTCCCTGGCAACCCTGCTCTGTGGACTGTTTTCTGTATCCCCACAGTCCCCCCACTAGCACTTATGTTCTGCACTCACCCTGCACCTGCTACCTGCTGGCCATTTATTTATCTTGTTATTCTATTATCCCATGCACTGCACTCCCCCCCCCCCGCTCCTGTCTTCCTCCCCCTTCCTTTGCACTTGTGCAATCTGAATGACACTTGGCCTAGTATGATCGTTGTCTGTCTTCCCTCTGATTCCCCTCCCTTGCCTCGTCGCACTTTGAAACACTTGTGTATAGGCACGTTATAAATGCCACATCATGTCATATCATATCATATCATATCATGACAGGGATATATAAACAGATGATGCAGGAAGCTACCAACTCACTTGCCCCTTTGAAAACAAAGCAAGTGGTTGAGAGGAAAAATAACCTATGCTTCTCGGCTGAGTTACAAAAGCTAAAAGCTACTAAACAGAAATATTTTAATGCATGCAAACTAACACAACGTTCATCTGAAAAGGAGGGCTTTCCAATTGCAACTTAAAAGTTCAGACAAGCCGTGATTGCAGCAAAAAGGTATTTTTATGATGATAGGATTACCAAGGCACAGTTAAGTTCTAAAGAACTTTTTAAAGTGTTGAAGGAGTTGGAAAAGCCATGTAAGGTTAATTTAGACAAACTATTCAGGATGCACTAACGGCAAAAATGGATACAATTAAGGGGAGTGGACAAAAAAACGGTCTTATAACAGACAATACAATGATGTGCCAATCCAGCAACCAGAGAGTCATGAACTCCGGTTTAATTTTAAACATGTTACAGAAACTGAATTGGCTGAAATCATCACCAATTTGAAACCAAAAAATTGTAAGGGTGACCCATGCATGAGCATGGCACTTAAGGAATGTGCTCCACAGATGATATGCACACTCTGTAAATTTGTAAACACATAATTCATGGAGAACCATGTCCCTGATGACTTAAAGAATGTGTGGATTACTCCACTGATTAAGAAGCCTGGGCACTGCCCAGAGACAGCCCTAAATGATCGTCCCATCACAAATACACCTTTTTGTTAAAGATCTTGGACCGTGTGGCCTACATCCAACTTTCGGTGTTCTTGAATGTGAACGATATTTTGAATAAGTGGCAATCAGGCTTCAGACAGGGACATAGTAAGGAGTCTACCTGGATTTTAAATCAGAGTTGTTACAGCATATGGATAAAGGGCAGATGGTGACATTGACGCTGCTGGACCTGTCTGCTGCCTTTGATCTGGTGGACCATGGTAAATTGGTCACCATATTAAGGGAGGTAGCAAGATTCTAAGATAAGGCAGCCCTCTGGGTTGAGTCTTTTCTGAGCATGAGAAGTTGTAGAGTATGGAGTGGGGAGGCAGAGGCTACTCCCATAATTTCGAAAGTGTGGTGTGCGACAGGAGGCATGCCTATCACCATTACTACATAATATATTCACAGTGTCTTTTTTCAACTTATTGGAAAAAAAGAACATAGGGTTCACTAACTTTGCAGATGATACCCATTGTGTCATTCCCATGTCAGGCCAACATAAAGAGGGCAAAAAAAGTTAAATGACACTTATGAAATCACCCAATTGTGGATGATGGAAAATGGCCTGGCGCTCAACAAAGAAAAAACTGAGCTGATGATAATAGGCACAAGTAATAAAATAAACACATTGGAAGAAGATTACAAAAACTTCGTAATAGCTGGGTTTGATATAGAAACAAAAAAGAAAGTGAAAACCCTATGTGTTGTCCTTGATCAGAATTTAAACATGAAAGCACACATAGGTACCCTGTTGTCTACTACGGCTTATCATATTAAACTGCTGACCCTACATTTTCAAAACCAACTGCAAGATAGTTGTTAGGGCTATTGTTGGGTCGAAGATTGACTTCTGTAGTAGTCTGCTAGTGGGAGCAGCCAAGACTGATATCTCTCAGCTCCAGACACTACCAAATACTATGGTTACAACTATTTTTGGTGTTAAAAAGAGAGAGAGAGAGAGAGAGAGAGAGAGAGAGACCATGTTTTGTAGGTCATACAGGGACTGCATTGGCTTCCCCTTGCTGCTAGGATTCAGTTTTGGTTGCTGATCATCACCTATTAATGAGTTAAGGGAATAGGCCTGCAGTATTTCACAGAGCACTGAAAAAAAAATACAATGCCAGAACGTTGAAGTCTAATACATCAAACCAGCTACAAATTTCCAAATGCAATCTTACCCAAATCTATAAAAGGGCATTTTTTAGGGCAGACCCTAAAGCATGGAATTATATCCCACCCAGCATTAGAGACATTGGCTCTATAGCAATTTTTAGGAAAAGAATTAAGACAAATGTTTTTTAAATAAAGTTGCACACTGCTAACTCTCTGTTACTCCATGTAAGATCTCTGGTTGTTTGTTGCGCCCTCAAGCTTCCGGGTTTTACGGTGCGCTATACAAATTAATAAAGTAAAGTAAAGTAAAGAGGTAGCACTTGTGCAAAATGAATGGATGGGAGGACAGATTTTGCTCAAAAGAGACGAGAAAAGTATCAAATAAGTCAGGAAAAGAGAGGACAAGGGTGAACAAGAAAGGAAGGACAAGGAACGTGAGAAGAGGTTAAGGGAAGATGAACACATAAGGAAAAGTAGGCAGCAATGAAAACAGAGATATCAAGAAGAGCAAGAGAAAGTTGAAAAACAGGCAGAAGAACAGAGAAAGTATGACAATAGATAAAGAGTGATAGAAGAAAAGGACAGAAAAGAAAGGTAGCGAGAGGAGGATAAAGCACAAAGACACAGGGACAAAAGATTGCAGGGACGAAGAGTAAAGAAGGGAAGGAGTAAGAAGAGAAGAACAAAAAGAAGTGGAAGAAAGAGTTAGATGAGATGCGAGAAAGCGAAGGGAAGTAGGTGAAGAAATAGAACAAAGCAGAAGGCTGCAAGGTTTTGATGCCGGTCTCATCCTCATGGAACAAATAAGGCCAAGCCCAGAAATATGATGGGGCAGAGTGGAATAGATTCCCCTGATGAAAGAAGTTGTGTCAGCAGCATTTAGATTAGCACTAGAAGGAGGAAAGAATGATGCGGAAAGTGTTGAAGAAAGGATCGATACGGTCTATCGACAATTAAGACGAGGTAGCAAGTATGAAACCCGAGGGAATGGTGATCGATCCCCAGTGCCTCAATCAAAAGGTGAGAATGGAAACCTGTTCAGTGATGTACGTTGAGCACTGTCTTTAAGTAGATTAGATTTAGACCGAGAAGGGGATGATAGTCACACCAGTTGGGGTTTAGCAATAGCTGACGAAGAAAGAGAGTCCGGGTTTGGGGCAGAAGGAGGAAGTGTGTGCCCCCTAAAGAAAGCCTGCAATTGGATAAGGAAGTGAAATGGTCAGATCTGGAACGGCTTTAAGATAGAATGCCAGATTCAATAGCATATCCCCAGCATCCACGAGGACGATCACATAGTGGGAGGGGAGAGTCACCACCATATGTAAACAGGTTAAAGGTAATTACCGACAAGGAGACAGACAGGGACGATCGTCCCCACCATGGACATGACATGCAAAATGAAGGTAGATGAAGACCCTATTGCTTATATTCAAGATATTCAAGCAAAATGGCATGTTGGAACTTGCAAGATGTGGGAAAAGACAATAGCATTAGTTTACCATATGATTGAAAACAGTACACCATTGTTGGTTACTACAGGAGAAAAACACGAAGAAAGATGAGAATAGGAAGATCTAAGAAGCCAAGTTAGTTCAGAAATAATTGTCAAAATTCACCATAGAAGGGGCGGTATTGACAAGCGGAGAGGGATTGGAAATGCAGGGAGCAATAGGTACATTGCAGGTGAATAATTTGTGCCCAACGGATCAAGGTGGGTATGGGTGTATGCCACGAAGCAGAGGTATGGGATATAGGGGAAGAGGAGGTGGATTTCAGAATGCCCAGGGTGGATTTCAAAATGCACAAAACGAGAACCAGAATGCTCAGGGAGGATACAATCAAGGAGGGTTTACTAGAAGGGCTCCATCATTATTGAATTGTGGAATGACAGGACATATTCCGCGCATATGCCAAGGGAATGTAAAAAATGTCAAATTTTCCAGAGGGGGGATAGTTTATCCTCCGTCATACAGCACAAAGTCCAGAGAGGGCTTTACCCAAGATCACACGTCTTCTTAAGCACAGGCACAACAAATGCAACAAGTGCCACAGCAAGGATATATACAAACAAATCCAGTCACAACAAGCCCCTATGCAGACACAGCCGTATGCACACACAGTACAAGTATTAACACCTAGAATAGGAGGTGTCACTGTGGTAGGAGGAAATCCTTGCACAGTGATGGTTATGAGCTTGTACCCACAATAGGAAAGCACACAGGGTGAGTTGATGTGTTCAGTACTATCTGTGACACCTGACCCCCAAGAGGAACCAAGGGTCGATGTGATGATAGGAGGCAAATCTTTTTCTTTTCTTGTAGACACTGGAGCAACTCGCTCATGTATACAGGAGGGTAATAATCCAATGTCAGGAATTGCCATGACTGCTCAAGGGTTCTCTGAAGCTACAAGCCTAGTTTCTTTTACTGACAAATTGCCAGTCTCATAGGAGAGTGCAACATGACTGTTCCTTTGTTATATTTGCAACAGACACAAGTTAACATTTTAGGAAGAGACTTAATGACAAAACTCAACATGACGATTTCATTCACTGAGCAGGGAAGAGTGTGCGCCTCTCCAGGAATACACTTTTTTAACATAGGAGAGTTCATACTGGTGTTCACAGGGCAAATGGCTAAGCAAGGCATTCCAGTAGATTCAGAGATGTTTTTATATGGGGTAAACATTTTACTGACATGGCTACCTAGTCTGGTGGGAAAGATTGTAAGTATACCTGAAGACCTCAAATACCTGTGGATGAGGAAGGTGGACAGACTATTCCTATAGAGTTGGAAGCAACTAAAGTTCAAAAAGAGATGGCAATGCTCAAAGGGATAGACAATGATGGTAGTCCATAGAGAACAGTGATAGCCCTTGAGGAGGGGTACAGACTGACTGATATAACTGATGACGACATGTTCAGGGAGGACCGAACAGATGACGAAGTGGTGTTCTTCATGAGCATCACATACTAAATAAAGATAGAGAAGAGGGAAGTCCCACAGAGAATGGTGATAATGAGGCAACAACCAGCATTTTTTCAGGAGGATCTCAAAAAGGTGCCGAGTGCTCTGTGGACTACAGGCCCCTATGATGTAGGTTTATTAAAGGGCATAGGGGAGGTTAAAATAAAGCTTAAGCCAGGAGAGATTTAACCTCAAGCAAAACAGTACCCCATGTCTCGAGAAGCAGATGAAGGTATATTTTAGACTATTTCATCATTGATGAATCAAAGGATTCTGGTGCCATCAGAATCATCATGCAATACCGCAGTGTATCCAATTAAGAAATCTAAAGGGGGGGTTGTGGAGATGTATCCAGGGTATCAGACCTCTTAACCAGATTGTAGATGCTGAGTTTCCTTTAGTTCCTAATCCAGTGATAATATTGTGCAGTATCCGGTGGAAGCTCGATTTGTTACGGTGATCGATTAGAAAAATGTGGTTTTCTCGATCCCGTTAGACAAGGACTCACAAGACTTGACTTCGTTTAGTTTAGCCAAAAGAGACTAAAACATAGTAGGCTGACTCATGGGTACTGTGAGTCCCCATCAATCTTTAACAGAGTGTTGCAGATGGTCCTAGACAATATCGCTCTTAAAAGTGCAGTGATAGAGTACGTAGATGACATGGGCCTCATTACAAGTTTGGCAGTAGCCTTGCTGGTAAAACCGGCAGGCTGCCATCAAACTTGAGATTTTATCTGGCACCCACAAATGGGCAATTACCGGGTCATTACAGCCCCGCAGGACCTGGTAATTGCCCATTAGCTTGCCCTGGAAAAAAAGGCATATGGCTCAATGGGAATGTGGAGGTCGGATGCACCGGCACCATTCAGAATGGTGCCGGTGCAGCCAACATGCTCTGCTCGCGGCTGCCGGTACACCCGCCAGGTCAGACCTTGCGGGCAGGAAGACACCCGCAAACAGAACTCGTAGTTTGCTTGTCCGGTGACAACGGTACCGGCAAGCTTATCGGTACCATTGTTACCGGACCGGCACCCTTATAATGAGGCCCATATTCATTTGCAGCACCACAGGAAAGATTCTGTCCAACTGATGACCATTCTAGCAGACAAGGGATATAAGGTGGACAAGGAGAAGTTACAGTATTGTCAGGAGGAAGTGTTGTACATAGGTCAATTAATTTCATACGAAGGAAAGAAAGTGACACCTGAAAGGGCTGAGGCAATTATAAAAACTCCAAAACCAAACACAGTGAGACAAATGCAACCATATTAGAGCCTCTGTGTTTGATGATAGCATATACACAAAGCCACTTCTGCAAGCATTAAAGAAATGCAAGCTAGTAAGACAAAAATAGAATGGACTGAAGAGATGGAGAAGGGATTTGGGAAGTTGAAATGAGCAATTTGTACAGCCCCACTGTTAGGTATTCCCAACTATGGCGTGGAATTTTATTTATTTTGACACACAAATGGGACATTCATGACAGAAGTACTTACATAAAGAGCCATATTGGGGTACACACCTCTAGCCTATTACAGTGGGATTCTAGACCCATTTATGAGAGGACACTTTCCTTGTAAACAATCTTTGGCAGCTGTCGTGTTTGCAATATAGAAACCACAAGTATTGTCATGGGCTGTTCTATGGCCCTTTACATGGAGCATGCCCTGTTTTCCATTCTAGAGAAACCCAAGGGCACATTGAGGTTCCAAAGAGTGTCAGCTTATGAGGTAATGATTTCTAACCTGGCGATTACAATTTTAAGTTGTAAAATAGTGATACCAGCCACATTTCAAGCTGAACCTGTAGAAGAAGGTTATCAGGTGCATGACTGAGCCAATTAGGTTGAATTCTATGATGATATACATCACTTGAAGGAGCATGCTTTAGCGGGTGGGGAGATTCTTTTTATTGATGGTTCTTTAAAGATTGACCAGCCTAGTGGGGAAAGGCATTGAGGCACTCCAGTATTAAGACAGATGGGGAGTTTGAGGTGGTGGCTAGCGCAAGGCTACCATCGAATTTTTGAGCACAAGCGGCAGAATTAGTGGTGCTTATTGTCGGGCTAGAGAAACACGAGGGGCAGGAAGTGATGGTGTACAGTGACTCTGCCTATGTGACGTCAACCGTACACGCAAGACTGTCAAGTTGGAAAAGGAGGGATTACCTCCATGCAGATAGCTCTCCAGTGCAGCACCCATCCTTATTAGATAGGTTCATAAAGGCACTATAACTCCCAGTGGCCATAGTGGTTGTTAAATGCACAGCGCATATTAAGCAAACAGATTTGATTTCTCTTGGGAACGAAGCCGCAGAATTAGAAGCCAAAAGGGTTGCATATTCTCCAGAAATTTTGAGTTTTGATACTGAGAGTATTAAAGAGAATTCAGCGACAACCATGTTAGTACAAGAAGGGGTTAATAAATTATCAATAGCCTAATTAATAGAGATTCGGGGAAGTGCATCACAGGAGGAGCAAGAACTATGGAAACAAAGGTGGTGTTCTTTATCTGCCATGGATGCTTTATGGTGACAGGACAACACTGGAAAGCCAGTGATGCCAGTAACTTTATTAAAAATCTCTCTTGAACAGCTGTATTACCCTACACATGTAACTAGAGAAAGTCTTGCTGCCAATATTGCAGAAGATGGGTTAAATCATAATTTGTTGGAACACTTTGCACTATTTACGATGAATTTCATTGTGTGTCAAAGGTTTACTGCTGGGCCTACACCGAGAACAATTAGAGGAGTAATGCCTCAACCGAATGGTCCGGTTCAGCATTTACATATCGACTATGACGATATGCTGCAGACATGTAATGGATATTAGTGGTGGTGTGTCCCTTCTCTAGGAGAATCGAGGCAGGTCTGTGTGCACACCCTGATGCCACCTGCGCAGTAAAGTCTTTTTAGTGCACAGATTTTTCTGAGGTGGTGTGTGTGCGAGGTACTAAGATGCGATAATGGGCAGTATTTTATTAATGAGCTATTTGAACAGATAGGGCTTTTGTTAAGCATAAAACACTATTTTTCAAGTGAACGGTATATGTGAGCGACCCAACAGCCTTCTCACAGAAAGGATCACCATGATTAAAATGGCTTTGAAAAAGGGATGGCTGTATTGCCTTCCCCTGGCCCTAAATGCCCTTCCGAATCAGCCAGGTTTTGTACCACCACCTCATTCCCATGAGCTAGTAACAGGGCGTCGAATGAGAACGCCCCTTACCCCTCTATCTAAGATTAGAAGTGATGTCTAGAGTGTAGCCAAAACTTTAGGTGATGAAATGCATTACTATTTGTCATGTAGGACAACTAGTATTTCTTTCATTTCAGATAAAGTCAAGCGTCATGCGGGACGGTCTAAGAAGATAATTTGGCAACCAATCCAAGTGAACTATTACCACCACCTAAGCTATATGTTGGGGACCTGATTCTAGTTATAAATTTCATCCGAAAGTGGCACAAGCCTTCTTTCAATGGCCCTTTCGTTGATGAAGGTGTGTCACCTTCTGCAGTTAACATACAAGGAAAAGGAGCTTGGCTCCACTTAAACAACATAAAAAATTATAAAAGCAAGACATTCCCTCCCACCGTTGCCGAGCCAGAAGCAAGACAAGAAGAAGAATTTCAGCGTGTGCAGACCCAATCAATGACTTTTTCACAGAGCAAAACACAGCGTAATGATCCCTTGCTAGCCGAAGCCTCCAATTGTGTGACCAGTGAGGAAGAAGGGAGTAGAATGGCCCATTTATTTTCTTTTAAAGACTGGATTATTGTATAGGGGTAATATAGATCATTCTGGTAATCATAGATCATTCTGCTAATCACAGGACTCAAATTGGGGGGCAGAAAAGCCATACAAATATTATATTGTAGAAATGGCACATGCTCATTTACAAGGGGATATTGAAAAACAGCTGAGACACAAGCTCACATTGTAAACATATTCTATTGACCAGCACTGAAACCACTCTGACCTCGATCTGGGATGATCTTAAGGTCACTGCAGACTCTGAAGGATGTGCTGCTCTGATTCTCCTTGACCTCTCTGCAGCCTTTGATACGGTTAACCACTCAATCCTCCTTGACCATCTCCACTCCCTTGAAATCCGTGGCACTGCTCTCAAGTGGATCGTCTCCTTCCTCAGCAACAGGAAACAAATAACCCTCCTCTCCCCTTTTGTCTCTTCTGCTCGCTCAGTTAATACTGGAGTACCTCAAGGCGCGTGTCTATCTGTTCTCCTATTCAACCTCTATATGTCCACCCTTCCTAGAATCATCTGCTTGCACAACATCTCTTTCTACAACTACGCTGACAATACCCACATCATCCTTAAAACCCACAATTCGGACACCAACCCCCAGCCCGAGCTTGAAGCCTGTCTTCTAGATATTGACCGATGGATGACAATAAACCACCTCCTCCCTGGGCTAACCCCACCCCCCCGGCACTGTAAAAAACATAGGCTGCACTATGTAATCTGGCCTAACCCTCTCCTGTCATATTAACAATGTGTCTAAATGTTGTTCATACCATCTCAAACTTCTCAGACGCATCTTTCCCTACCTCTCCTTCCCGAACAGACTTGCCACTGTTATGTCTATTGTAATGTCGAGACTGGACTATGCCAACTCCCTATACCTAGGAGGCCAAACTTACCATCTTAATAAACTCCAAAGAGTGCAAAACGCTGCTGCTAAACTGCTCCTCGCACAGGGTCCAAGACACCACACCTCTCCAGCTCTCCTAACCCTCCACTGGCTCTCAGTTGGACGAAGGGTCTCCTTCAAGACCCTGTGCATCACTCACTGTGCAGTGCACAAGACCGGCCCATTATACCTGCAAGAAAAATTCAAACCATACCTCCCACCCCGCACCCTACGATCAAGCACTGCCCTCCTTTTAGTGATCCCAACCACTAACTCTGTCAGGATCGGGGGATCCACCTTCTCAGCCTTGGCCCCGAATTTGCTTCCCCCACACATTTGACACACCCAAGACTATTTGAAATTCCGCAAAGCTCTAAAAACGTGGCTCTTTCCATAAACACCAACCTCAACCTTCCGAATTGATTACATGTCAAACAACCCAATGACTAAATATACAATAGAACTCCCAACAATGTCATCAATGAATAAGCCCATTCATTTGGGTATAAAACAACGGTATCCCTGAAATGAAGAACAATGATCTCCTTGGGTCATAACTCCTCGCAATTCCCATGATGCCGCTGTGTACCCTTCACGTTTGGCCCGTGTTGTTGCTGTGTGCCCACCCCCGGATTTCCCGTAATATCGCTGTGTACCCTCTGGTCCCTGTGTTGTCTCTATGAACCTCTCTGCCCCTTTTGTGCTTCATTTTGCACTGTTTACTCCTGCCCACTGGCTCCCCGTGTATTAATTGTTACCCCTCCGGCCAGGCATGCTGTCAATTTATGCCCAACCCTCTCTGTACCCCTTTGTTCCCCCGCCCTGTCACTGTTTCCCAGACCCTCTAACCCCTCCTACTGTCATAGTGTCCCCCTCTGGTCCCCTGTGCTGTAGATGTTCGACAACCCCTCTAGTTCCTGTGATGTCAATGTGTGCCCTGTGTGCCCCGTGTATCGATGTGTACCCCTGCCCTCCTGTTCCCCGTGATGTCACTATGTATCCCTCTGTATCCCCACCCCTCTAGCCCCTGTGATGTCAATGTCTGCCCCTCTGCACCCATGAGCCCCTGTAATGTCCCTGAGTGCTCTTAACCCCTCCAGCTCCGTACTGTTGCTGCGTACCCCTGCCACTCTGGTTTCCCGCCTGGTTTCCCGCCACGTACCCTCTGGCCCCTGTCACCATACGCCCTCTGGCCCCCTGTCCTATTGCTTTAAGCCCTGCCCCTTCTAGTCCCTGTGGTGTCACTGAGTGCCCCTAGCCCCTCCAGATCTACACTGTTGCTGCGTATCCCTGCCCCTCTGGTCTCCCACCGCGTACCCTCTGGCCCCTGTCACTGTATGCCCTGTCCGCCAGTCCCTGTTATGTCCCTATGTGCCCCTACTCCTCCAGCCCCCGAGTTGTCGATGCATACCCCCACCCCTCCGGTCCCCCGTGATGTCGCAGGTTACCCAGCCCCTCATTTCCCCTTGATATCACTGTGTACTCACAACCCTTTAGGTCCCATGTTTCACTGTTGCCCTAACCATCTCATCACTGCGCCCAAACCGCTGGTCCACTATGTTGTCGACAACACCTCTAGTTCCTGTGCTGTCGCTGTTTGCCCCTTTGTGCCCTGTGTGTCACTGTGTACCCTCCCCCCTGTTCCCTGTGATGTCGATATATATCCCTCTGTATACCCACTGTGATGTTGCTGTGTGCCACTGTGTACCCCTGCCCTCTTTTTTTCCTGTGATGTCGCTATGTATCCCTTTGGCCCCCCATCCTATTGCTATAAGTCCAGCCCTCTAGTCCCTGTGATGTCTCTGAGTAACCTACCAGACCCTCCAGCTCCTGTGTTGTCACTGCGAACGCCTGCCCCCTTGTTCCCCTGCTGCATACCCCCCTGTCCCCTGCCACTGTAATTACACTTGATGTTGCTTTGTATCACTCTGTATGCCCACCTTCTAGTCCCTGTGATGTTGCTGTATGCCCCTCTGTGCCCGTGTGTCGCTGTGTACCCCTTCCCTCTTGTTTGCTGTCTGCCCCTACCCCAGGCCCCAGCAATGTAGCTGTGTACACAGCCCCTAAGGTCCTCATGTACCGTTCCCAAGCATGCCCCCCTGTCCGTGTCGTAGCACTTGCACAGTCTGGATGTCTCTAGACCAAGTGTACTAGCTAGTCATCACATTCACGCTGCCCATGGCCTGTGGAGTGTCTCTACGTTCTCCCTCATTCCCTCCCTTGTCATTGAGCACTTCGAAGAGCATTGTGCTTAAGTGCTCTGTGAATGAACTATTATATCATCACTATACTTACCCTCGCACCCATGCACCCTACGACACTTACTCTCTCTACTGACCTGACTGTGGTCCCGAGGGCATGCATACCCAAAACCCCTTCGGTCGCCACCTTTCCCCACTGCACAGACTATCTTGTTCTGCGCCCAAACCGCCAGTCCAATAGGATGCCACTGTGTGCCCAGCCCCTTGGCTCGCTGCGGTATCGATATGCGCCCTAGCTTCCCTCCTGGTTCTCCAAGATATCACTGTTTACCCGCAACCCCTCTGGTCTCATGATGTCTCTCTGTACCTCTTGCCCTTCTTGCTTGCTCTTTGCCCAACACCGGCCCCTGCGATGCCGCTGTGTACCCGCCGCTCCGGTCGCCATGCACCATTCTCTGGCATGCACCCCTGTCTGTTCCTTACCATGTACACAGTATGGGCACTCCAGACCAAGTACAGTAGCTAGTCTTCACTTTCATGCTGCTCATGGCCTGTAGGATTGTCTCTCCCTTGATCCCTTCCTTGTCTTCTAGTGCTTTCAAAGCGCACTGTGCTTAGGCGCTTTGTGGATGAACCATCATGCCCTATCATATCACTACGCTCACTCTCTACTCCACACCATCACATAATTAGAATACAGCTATACCCCTCGATACATTTGGCCTAGCTGCTCACAAACGAACCCTATCCCATAAAGATCCCATCACTCTAATAAAACACAGCTATATCCCATGACAAACCGGCCTAGCTGCACAAATAAGTGTCCTACAGGCCTAACACAGCGAGAACCCAGTAGAGGTGTCCACCCACCAGACTGCACACATTCCACTGATATCATCAGCACCACACCTAACGCTAGGATGCAGCTACCATCAGGCATTACATAAGCTGCAAACATAACTGTTGCACCCATGCACCCTACGACACATACTCTCTCTACTGACCTGAACTGCGGTCCCCGAGCATGTTCAACCTACTAGCGCTTTGAAGTCATACAAATGATATATAGAGCACTAAATAAATGCCAAATAACATAACATAACATATCCAGAGCGTCCTCGAGGATGACTATCGCATAGTGAGAAGGGAGAATCGCTGACATATGTTAGTAGGTTAAGATCGCGACCACCAAGGACACATGTCAGGGACGATTGTCCCGGCTATGGGTAGGTTAACAATGGGAGCCGACTGTGGTTTGGGGTTTACGCAGTTTCCCTTATTGGAAAAAGGGGGAGCAAGACCACAGTATATCCCATGGCCACAGATGGACAAGGATAATTTAAGGTGCAAGCTCCCGAGTTTGACGTCGGTCGCTGGGCAGTGGATCTCCGAGTTAGAGAAAATGACAGGACGAAATACATTGGCCATAGGGGACATTAAGAATCTCCTGACAGCTATTCTTGGGGAGAGAGCTGATGACATATGGAGGAAAGCAGGGTATTCAAGTGTGACAGCACAAAACACTGCACAGGATGGAGCGTTGTTTAATAATTGCAGAGAAGATGTTTGGAGGGCTCTCAGGATGCAGTATCCTGATACATCAGATATGGGTGCAATTATGACACGTAAGATGAAGGAAGATGAAGACCTATTGCTTACATTCAAGATATTCAAGAGCAATGGCAATTTGAAACACACTAGCTGTGGGAAAAAACAGTGGCATTATTTTACCACATTTTATGTCAGGGGTTGCCTGAACCAGTGCAGAGGCAAATAAAGAATCAAGTGGGAATGGAAGCAAAACCGTGGGCTGAGATACAGCTGACAATAGTACATCGCTGTCGGCTATTACAGGAGAAGGATAAGAATAAAGTTGAGGCTATAAAAATGGAGGAAGCAAAATTAGTTCAGGAAAAATTGTCAAAGTTTACCATGGAAGGTGCAGTATTGACAACCGAATAAGGATTCGGAATGCAGCAAGCAGTAGGTGCATCGCAGGTGAATAATCAGCGCATGATGGACGAAGGAGGATATTGGTTCATGCCACGAGGCCGCAATATGGGCTATAGAGGAGGAAGTGGTGGATTCCAAAATAACCAAGGAGGGATTCAGAATGCACAGAATGAGAATCAAAATATGCAGGAAGGATTTAACCAAGGGGGATTTGTTAGACAAGCACCCACAGTATGTTGGGCTTGCGGAAGGACCGGGCACATTGCGCGCATATGTGGGAGCCAAGGGAACATGCAGAATGGCCAATTTACAAGAGGGGGGACAGCTTATCCTCAACCATACAGCATACAAATGAGGGATGGCTTTGCATAAGATCACACAGTGTATCAGACACAAGTGCCGCAAATGCAACAGGCACGGTAACCAGAGCAAGTGCAGATGAATCCAACGCAAGGGCAGTCGCAACAAGCCCCCATGCAGAGTCAACAGAATGCAAGCCAGGAACAACTACTGACACCTAGAACAGGAGGTGCCACTGTGGTAGGAAGAACTCCTTTCACAGGTACTGGGATATGCCTGTCTGTGCCCACAATAGGACAGCTCACAGGGTGACTTGATGTGTTCAGTACTTTCTGTGACAGCAGACACCCAAGAGGAACCAGGGGCCGATGTGACAATAGGAGGCAAATCATTTTCTTTTCTAGTAGACACTGGTTCATGTATGCGAGAGGGAAAATATCCAATGTCGGGAATTGCTATGAATGTGCAAGGGTTCTCTGGAGCTACGAGTCGAGTTCCTTTTACTGATGAATTACCAGTCTCTATAGGAGAGAGTGACCTGTCTGTTCCTTTATTATGCTCGCGACAGACACCAGTTAACATTTTGGGAAGAGATTTGATAACAAAGCTTAACATGACAATTTTGTTCACTGACCAAGGGTTACTGTGTTTCACTCCAGGAATAGACTATTTAAAAGTGGGCAAATTTATATTGGCATTCACAGGGCAAGTGTCTCTGCGCGGCGTTCCAGTAGAGCCAGAGGTCTTCCTGTTTGGGTGATCATTCTATTGACTTGGCTACCTGGTTTAGTGGGAAAAACTGTGAGAATACCTGACAAGTTTTTGTTTAGACCACAGATACCTATAGACAAGGAGGGGGGACAAACTATCCTTATAGAGTTATAAGCAGCCACAGTATGAAGCGAAATGGCATTGGTTGAAGGAATGGGCAATGAAGGTATACCATGGAGCACAGTAATAGCTCTCAAAAACGGTACACTGACAAGTTGACTGAAATTAATGATGATGACATGTTTAGAGAAGACCCAACAGATGATGAAGTAGTGTTCTTTATGATCATCACTGGATAAGAAGAGGGACATCCCACAGCGAATGGCAATAATGTGGCAACGTCCAGCATTTTTTTAGGAAGACTTGGAAAAGGTGCAGTGTCCTGTGGAACATATGCCCTTATGATGTGGGTCTGTTGAAGGGAATAGGGGAAGTTAAGATAAAGCTGTAGCCAAGGACAATTGTACCTCAGCAAGACAGTGGCCCATGTCTCGAGAGGCTGATGAGGGTATATTTAAAACCATTTCAGCACTGATGAAACAAGGTAGTCTGGTGCCATCAGAATCATTGTGCAATCCTGCAGTGTATCGTATCAAGAAATCAAAGGTAGGGTCGTGGAGATTTATACAAGACATGAGACCAATTATCCAGATTGTAGAAGCAGAGTTTCCTTTATTTCCTAACCCGGTGACGATACTATGCAGTATCCCAATGGAAGCTCAATATTTCAAGGAGATCGATTTGATAAATGTGTTTTTGTCGATACCATTGCACAACACTTGACTTCCTTTACATTTTGCAAAACACGACTAAAACACACTCGTTTGCCCGAGGGGTACTGTGAGTCTCCATCACTCTTTAATAAAGTCTTACAGATGGATCTAGGCAATATTGATCTAAAGAGTGCAGTGATACAGTACGTGGATGAAATTTTAATTTGTAGAATGACAGAGGATGAGTGCAGGCAAGACTCGATTCAACTGATGACTATCCTAGTAGACAAGGGAAATAAGGTAGACAAGGAGACATTGCAGTATTGTCAAGAAGTAGTGTAATACATAGGGCAGTTGATTTCACATGAGGGAAAAAAGGTGAGAACTGAAAGAGCTGAGGCAATTATGAAAAGCACAAAACCAAATACAGTGAAACAAATGCAGCAGTTTTTGGGGTTATACAACTATGTTAGAGCCTGGGTGTTTGATTACACTTCGTACACGAGACCTCTTTTACAAGCTTTGAAGAAGGTGGAAGTGAATAAGGTGAAAATAGAATGGACTGAGGAGATGGAGGAAGGCTTTGAGGAGAGGAAAAAAGCTATTTGTATAGCTCCTGTTTTAGGAATCCCCAATTATGCTGAGGAGTTTTTCCTGTTTTCACATACAAATGGCACAGTCATGACAGCAGTGCTTACACAGAGAACTGCATTGGAGTACAAGCCTCTAGCATATTACAGTAGGATTTTAGACCCAGTTATGAGAGGACACTTTCATTGCAAACAGTCATTGGCAGCCGCCTTGTTCGTAATTGAGAAGTCTACAAGCATTGTTATGGGCTGCTCTATGACCCTTTTCCTGGAGCATGCTATGTTTGCCCAAAGATACATTGACATCCCAAGGAGCTTCTGCCTATGAAGTAATGCTTTCAAACCCAGCAAGTAAAATGGTCAGATGTAAAATAGTGAATCCTGCCATGTCTATAGCCAAGCCTATTGCAGCATGTGATCAAGTGCATGCATGTGCTAATTATGTTGAATTTTTTGATGATATATCCTGAGTGAAGGAAAATGCTTTGGCAGGAGGGGAAATCCTCTTTATTGAAGTTCTTCAAAATTTATCAAACTAGTGGAGAAAGTCATTCAGGCGCAGCAGTGATAAGACACAGGTTAAATGGAGAATTTGAACTTGTAGCAAGTGCAAGATAATGGTCTCACTTTTCACAGCAAGTAGCAGAATTAGAAGTGCTTTTTGTCGCACTCGAGAAACACGAAGGGCAGGAAGTGACGGTGTAGAGTGCCTCCGCCTATGCGACCTCAACCATACACGCAGGGCTAGCATGTTGGAAAAGGGGGGCTACCTCCGTGCGGACAGCACTCCACTGCATCATGCATCCTTATTGGACAGGCTTATTAAATCACTACAACTCCTAGTGGCCATAGCGCTCATTAAATGCGCAGCTCACGCTAAACAAACAGATTTTATCTCTTGCAGAAATGAAGCCACAGATGTAGAAGCCAAAAGAGTTGCCTATTCCCAGATATTTCAAGATTTGATACTCCACATGTCAAAGAGAAAGTACTGACAACCATGTTAATGCAAGAAGGGTTTGATCATTTACCAATGAAACAATAAGAATTCAAGGACGTGCACCGGAGGAAGAGCAGGAATTAAGGAAACAAAGGGGGTGTTCTTTATCCCCAATGGAAGCATTATGGCGACAGGAGAGCACTGAAAAGATGATGATGCCATTAGCATTATTAAAAGTTGCACTTGAACAGCTTCATTACCCCACGCCTAGAATCTTTCTACAACAATTGTGGAAGTCTGGTTCATTCCAAATTTGTTGGAACATTTTGCATTCTTTGTGGTAAATTGCATTGTGTGCCAAAAATGTACTGCTGGGTATAAACTGAGAACTATTAGAGGTGTAATACCCAGAGAGTATGGTCAATTTCAGCATTTACATATTGATTAACTTGATATGCTGCATGTGTGTAATAGAAATAAGTATCAGATTGTGGTGGTGTGTCCCTTCTCTAGGTGAATTGAGGCAGGTCTGTGTATACACCCTGATGCCACTTGTGCAGCCCTAGTACATGAAGTCTTTCAGAAATGGGGTGTGATTGAAGTGCTGAGATATGACAATGGGCAGCATTTGGTTAATGAGGTGTTTGAACAAATAGGACTTCTACTAAATATTAAGCATATGTTTTCTTCTGCTTATCACCCACAAGCAAACAGAATATGTGAGAGACTCAATGGCCTCCTTGAAGAGAGAATTGCTAAAATAAAATTAATTTTGAAGAAGGGATGGCTATATTGCCTGCCCTTAGCTTTATATGCCCTTCGGAATTAGTCTGGCTCAGACCATTATCTCACCTCTCAAGAACTAGTGACAGGGCAACAAATGAGAACGCCTCCTACACCCCCATCTAGGAGTAGAAGCGATGCCCAGAGTACAGCTAAATTGTTAGGTGATGAGTTGAATAACTATTTGACATGTATGACCTCTAGCATCTCTCTCATTTCAGATCAACACAATCATCAGGGGGGGTCAGTCTTTGAACACCGGTGAAGACCATTCAACAACCGGATCATCTGAACTATTATCGGCACCTAAGCTATTTGTTGGAGATCTGGTGCTTATTAAGAACTTTACACAAAAGCTTTAACGTCCCCTTTTGCGTTAAAAATCTAACCCCCTCAGCAGTAAAAATCCAAGGCAGGCGAGCTTGGCTTTCTTTGAATGACACAAAAGTCTACAAAGGCAATACCGCCTCTCCCACTGTTGCCAATTCAGAAGCAAGACAAGAAGAAGGATTTCAGCATGTGCAGACTCAATCGATGATGAAGAAGAAGGACAAGAAGGTGACCAGTTGTTGATGCAGATTTTGCATTTGGATTAAGGCTCAATCGGACACTTCTTATAAATATTATAGTAGGAGTGCAAAACCTTGCTGAGAGCCTTAGGAATCTTTTGGAAACTGAACTTTAGAAGTTAATGACATTTCAAAGTTATGTCTAAACACCAGTTTCTGATCAAGAACTGTAAAAATGCTCAGTATCCAGATTCATTTCTGGGTAAAAAACCTGTTCTAAACAGTAATCCCATGGTCTTAACCAACAGGCATATGCATATGCTTGTGTTTGCCGTTTATGTATTCATCCTTCAAGCTTATTCTGCTCTTGTCAGAAGAAACTTTGATAGTCACATTTTTTTGCAGGATCCTAAAAAGGGCCCTCTAATTAGGAGGCTGCTCATTGCAATTATTGAACAAGTATAAATTGTATTAAAAAGATGAGAAATTTGGAAGCTGGCACAGTTTTAGAGGAGGAACCAGAAAGACCAAAATGCCACAAAAGATGGTTAGTTATGTTTTGGTGTATAATATATGCCTGCACGATTACACTCTTTGGGCCTCATTCCGAGTTTGGAATGCCTCCAAAACCGGGTCCAGGTCCGGTCTGGTGGAATGCGGACTTACCGGGACATTCCGACCTAGGCGGACTCGGTAAATCCCCATTCCAAATGCCATTCCCCATTCCCATTTGAGCCCCCATAGGGCTCAATGGGAAGGGGAAAGGCGCTAATAACGGGCCCGCTAATTGCGTGCCCATTATTATCTCCAAGGTCCCTTAACGGGTCCCGTAAAGAACGTGTGGTCAGACCACACATCCTTTGCGGGTCCCGCTAAGGTACCTTGGAATTGGGTGGTAAGGGTTTAACGGCACCAGTCTCCTTACCGGTGACCGCTAACCCTTACCACCCAACTCAGAATGAGGCCCTTTGTCTTTCTATTTCTCCTCTTTCACAGTCTCTATCGTATTAGTGCACACACTAAGATAGAAGCCATCATGGTTCCTCCCATCACACTAACTGCTCTGCATTTAGTTGCTCCCACTATCATAGAGGTTCCTAAGGTTTTCTCCAGGAGAAGAACTACTCTATGTGCTTTGTGAGTATTACGCAATTTATGCATATGGGAGAAGTAATAAAAGTGCAGAGGAAGCTAATGGGGGATAAATGTTTATCGAGATAATGCAGCACACATGTGTAATATCATATGGTATCAGCCATGAACAATGTGGGGGAAAAAACATCTAATGAAAGTTGCTATGTCTGCGCTCTCATACCCTATCCCATGAAAGCTGCACAAACTTTAATTTCCAGAGAAATTACAGAGCACGATGCCAGGTGCCTTGTTCATCTTGCAGCATGATTGATTAGAGGACAATTTCATGGAATTTGGGCTACTTTGCAATGGAGCTCGAAATGGTAAATTCCCTTTCAGGATGATTAAATCAAGACATCACAGATGGAGAAGCAACTAGGATGGGAGAGCAAGATGCTTGTGTATCCTTCAAATGGGCAGTAAAAAGTAGTTGTGAAAGACATGAAGAGAATGGAATGCCGTGACATAACAGAGATATCTGGATAACCTGGAAGTTGGTAAGAAATTCAAGTTTTAGGGCCTCATTACACGGATGGAGGTGGACCAAGGTGCTATTAGCACCTTGGTCCATGCCGGTAAAATACCGGCTCCGCCTTGGTGGAAAGGGGAATTACCGTCGTATTCCAAGGTTGGCGGGGCAGTAATTCCCCTTTCCCCCATTGTCCTTCCCCATTCCCATTTTTGCCCCATAGGGCTCTATGGGAATGGGGAAGGCGCTAATTACGGTGGCGCAAATTGCGGTACCGTAATTAGCTCCCTGGTCCCTTTGCGGGTTGGTTTTTAACACCTGCAAAAAGCAGGCGTTAAATTCTCCAACCCGGAAAGGCACCTCGTAGTAAGGTGGTAAACCCTTACCGCCTACCGTGTAATGATGCCCTTAGTCTATGGACAAGTAAAATCCTTGAAGGGATGGGAAGCTGGAATGATATCCTGTGCAGTTCATCTATTGAAGACAGAATATGTGCTAGAATTACAAAGAGTGAACGATGGGTGTTTGAAGTCATGGGCAAAACATGCCAAACTTTTGACATGGGTAGAAAATGAATCTGGTCCAATGATGGTGATTCCATTGGCGAATGCAGCATTGTGTTTCCGAAGAGAAGGAAGAATTTGTGTGGGAGATAATAGAGGCTGTAAAACTACAGTTGATGCCTCCAGAATGGGAGCAGGGACAACTGTTCTTGTGGATCGATATTGGGCTTTTGGGTCCAAAGCCTACATGAAGATGCCCAATGATTGGGGTGGAACCTGCTCTTTGGTGCTCATCCATGTTCCAGCATTAGTGATTTCTCAGAGCGACCTGAATATTGGAGAATTTCCAAAAGTAGATGCCCATTTGAGGAAGAGACGAGCGCTTGAATTTCTCAATCGAACCAGAAGAGAGAACTACCTCTCAGCAAAATCAATAGAAGTCTTTGAAGCCATTCCTCATGAGCACAGGTTGTTTACCCAGATTGCTGAGATGTTTACAACTATCTTTATGCCTGGGATCCAGACGATGGCCAAAGCCAAATGGTTACAGATTAACATTCTGCAGACAATTAACACCACCATAAAGGGATTTAACGCTATAAAGGAAGAGCTGAAGGCCATACGACTGATGACCCTGCAGAACAGATATGTCCTTCACATGATCACTGCGATGGAAGGAGGAGTTACGCGAACATTGGGCCATCATGTTGTACGTTCATACCTTCTCATGATGGCAAGAATGGAACCTTCACAGAGGCCATAACGTTACTAATGAACCTGCATACCAAGATGGAAGAAGAGACAGAGGACATTATAGATGACAGCTGTTTTGCATCTATATTCTCATGGATTCCACAGTGGATGGCAAACATCTTTAAGTTCCTTTGAGCACTATTGCTCATGGTGATGTTTGGATTCTGTATAATCGGAAAATAATCGCCCAGTGTAAGAAGATAGCAAAGAAAGCTGTACGAATGAAGATCATTATTGATGTTGAATCAGGATTTTGGACCCAAGGAGTTGACTGATGAAGATTTCAGGAAATACTTAGACAGCAGCATAGTAGCACCTGAAGGAACTAAGTTCCTGTATTCAGAAAATCACAAGAAGTATATTGGACGATGGGTCTATTGTAATCTGAATGGACAGTGCAGCTACATGACTTGGAGTTTGCATGAAGATGTCAAATCAGCAGTTTCCCTGAAGGGAGTGATGAAGATCTGGACCCCAAAGAAACACTTCTATAAAAGAAGATATCAATATGTGAAAACCGGTGAAGGTGTGGTTGATAGCTCGACCAGAGGGGTGAGTGTAGAGGAGCAACCACATGCCTCTGCTGGAAGTTCTGCCCCCCTATTCTCTATATGATGGGAGCCTGAAATCGTGCCATGCTTGACACCAGCAGTCGTGACCGTTCCGAGGTGACTATTAGAGAAAAGGAACCCATTGTGAAACCGTATTATTCCAGAACTAAGATACTGTGTGCTCACAATTCCTTCTATTCCCAGAAACGAAAATACACTGCAAGGCAAAGTTCAAAGACAATCTTCATGGCCGAAGGCATGGGTGATGAGAGATGTTGGACTAAATTTGTGTTGGAGGTAAAGTCAAGTCCACCTCCTGGTACCTAGGGTATGAGCTTACTTGCTGCTAGTGAACCGAATGTTCCAGACTGGCACGAGCGACCAATTGTAGAGGGACGTATAATTAAGGGCCTTATAGTTTGAGAAACAATAATATACCTTGTATTTAACATCATATATCCCGTGTCATGAACCATCAAACTCGCCCCTTCTGAGCCTCCTGGTCCCTGACACATCGTGGTTTACACTCCATAGTACTACCAACATGGCAGCAAGCTAAGAATGCTGCTCACCAGTTTTCACATTCTACGCAACGTGCTCTATAAAGAAACCACACCCCCGCGGCCCCGCGCGTCTCAACGCTGGTGCTAGCTGTGACCGGACGTGTGCTCCGTACTCTCCCTTGTACTATTCTGCTGTTTCCTGGTTCCCGGATCCCCTTCTTCCAATTACCTTCCTTCCTTCTTGTCCAGCCTTTCCCGGAATCCCTGCACCGCTACCACGTGCACCTTTTCCTCTTTTCTGAATTCCTGGAGTTTCCCTTGATCCCGGACATCGAACCTGAACGCAATCTGGAAGCCGAGGACGGCCGAGCAGGCTTGTATAAGACCCGAACCTTACGAAAGAAGACTCCGCCTAAAGAAGTCACCAGGCAACGAAAACAGGTGAGAAAGGGGGAAACCTGGATATCTTGTCACCGGAGGTGCTAAGGAGTGTTGCTCTATTTTGATGAGAGCAGCAGAAGCTGGCTGGAACAGGGCGCTAAGCAGCTTTTTATGGCTTCCAGCTGGAGAGACTGGGTGTCACTGGGTGCTACGGAGTTCCTCTATTTGCAGGTGCAGGGGTTTGTTTAACGGCACAAGTTTCTATGGAGGAGTGGGAGCTGGGGAAGCTGGCAGGCACATGGTGCTCAGCCTAAAAGTTCTGTAGAAAATAATGGCATCATCTATATGAACAAACATGTCAAATACCCTAATGGAGCAGGACACATGATCTATTGATCTATAGCATCATAGGTCACAAGGGAACATTCATGTCAGATGAACCTCTTGACCAGTGAAATAGATGAAGGACAGTGAGGCATGTGCCCCCCTCCAACCCCCATTGCTTTTCAGATGTAAGGTACCTGGTAAGGCACCATGTAAGTCATACCCTATTGAGTAATGAGCTATGTAAATCACCAGTTAAGTCACCATGTAATAAACGATGTAAGGCACCCTGTAATACACCATGTAAGGTACACAGTAAGGCACCATGTAATGCTCTATGTAAGTCACCATGTAATAAACTATGTAATGCACCATGTAAGGTACCAAGTAAGGCACCATGTAATGCACTATGTAAGTTACCATTTAATAAACTATGTAAGACACCATGTAATGCACCATGTAAGGTACTAAGTAGTGCACCATATAACAGACTATGTAAGGAACCATGCAATGCAAGGCACCATGTAATGCACCATGTAAGGTACTAAGTAATGCACCATATAACAGACTATGTAAGGAACCATGCAATGCAAGGCACCATGTAATGCACCATGTAAGGTACTAAGTAATGCACCATATAACAGACTATGGCCCTCATTACGACCCTTGCGGAAAGCGACTGACCGGACCGCCACAGCGTAAATAGCGTTTCCGCCATTGCACGAAGGAGCAAAGTGCGGCCCATTCCGACCCATCGGGCACGAGCACCACGGCATGGCGGAAGTGCAAAGTCCGCGATGGCGGAAATGACCCCAAAACGGCCCACACCGCCGCCGTACGGCGCCCCAGGTGCAATACCGCCACCCCTCTTAGCGGTCACCGCAGTGTGCGCCTACCGGAAAGTACGGTGGCCGGAAATATACGGAAACGGAAGTTAAAACACGGGCCCGGAACGGGAAACATCCCGGCGTACACCTATAAATACACTAAAACCACACAACCACTAAAAACACTACCCTGAGACACACCCCACCCCGTCAACCACCCTAGCGAAACCAAGAAAAATGGGAAAAGTAGCGAAGAAAGCGTGCGACCGCAAGCGGCAGGTCCACTTCTCCCGTGAGGAACTCACCGTGCTAACAGAGACCCTCCAGGAGAATGCTGCCGTCGTCTTCTCCACGCAAATGACCAGGACGGCACTTGCAAACAAGAAGGCCATATGGGCTCTGGTGGCACAGCGGGTAAGTGCGGTGGGGAGCGCACCACGCACCCCACAGCAATGCCGCAAGCGATGGGACGACCTGCGGATACGCGTCCGCAGCATACTCTCTGCCAACCGCAACATTGCCACAGCCACCGGGGGAGGTCCTGAATCACCCATCAAGTTGACCCCCTGGGAAGAAATATGTGCCTCCACCATCGGAATGGAGAGCATAGAGGGAGTCGGAGGGATGGAGAAAGGAGTGCAGACATCCGAAGATTCAGGTAGGTGGGCCAGATAAAACAATCCACACAGTCCATCCATGTGAAGTACCATGCGTCCACATAGTGCAACAGAAACACATGTCCAGGAGAACGTCCACACACATAGGCCTGATAGCGCACGTTAAAAACCACAATAAATACATAAATAATTAAAAATCCCTAAAACACGCACTACACGTGCAGCAGGCACACCCTAACTGCAGACTGCCAAACAACTGCACCCTCACTCCACACACAAATCAAAGCACCTCCAAGGCCCCGACCCAAATCACCCTCAGGTACCACCCCAAAGCATGTGATACAATGCCATTCCTATTCCCACAGACCCATCAATAACCCTCGCTCTCCTTTACTCCACCACAGGGTCCGATCCAAACGACGAGCAACAGGACACCCCTACCAGCACACCTGCAAAGAGGGCCAAGACCAACGGCCAGAGACCCTCCACCTCAGCTGCACGCATCAAGACACGGCAGCAGCACAAATCAGGTGGCAGCACAGAGGAGGGAACATCAACAGGCACCCCAGCAGCCAGCATGCCCACAACACCACCACCACAGGTCCCCCCAATGGATGCCACAGAAGGCACTGCCTCTGGTGGCAGCAGCACCATAGGTGACACCCCATTGATGGCAGCATGCTCGGACACAGAAAACGGGGATGCCGAAGTCAGATCCATCCATGACCTGTCCCAATCCCCCTGTCTGTCCCATCCCGTACAACATGAGGATACCACGCAGGGGCACCCACAAGACGACGACTGGCCATCCCCCCCAAGCCCTGTGGGAAGGCAACATGAGGTCAACAGCCCCTCTGCGACACCCCCGCAAATGGCCATGGCCCAGCAGAGGCAACAGTCCCTCGACCAGTTGATCGAACAACAGCAGCAACTGGCCACACTCCTCAAGGACCATGCCGATGAATGTGGGGGCACCAAGGCAGACATAGAAACATCAACTGAGACACTTAGGGCAGAAATGGAGAGAGGCACAGAGACGCTAAGGTCACAAATTGAGAGAAGCACCGAGAGCCTGAGGGGGGAACTGCATGCGACGTCCAAAGACGTATGTGCCGAACTTGCCGCAGTGCGCCGTGTGCTCACTGAGCTCTCGCAAACCCTTAGGGACATGCATGGACGTGAGCAGGCAGACACATCATCCGTTGCAAGTTCCGTCCAGGGCAGCCCCCAACGTAGATCTGGGAGGACCCGGCGCTCCACAGGCAGGGGTGCCCCTGATACCCGCAGAGGGGGCATGCAATAGCGACAGCCCACTGAAAATGAGCATCTTTGAACACTGGTGTTCGGGGGGGAGGTAGGAGGGTGGAGGGGGTGTGTTGGGCTCACTTGGGTGGCGGGTCGATAGGGTGTACAACATGATATCACATATGCCATAAACAGTGCACGATCAACCAATGAGATGTGTGGACATTGATCTTTGTGTACTAGGCCATCATAGGCGTACAGTCCATTTTGTGCATGTTCCAGACACACACAGTGCCACGTGTCCCGTGTCCATGTATCAGCCACCAGGCATGAGTGCTAGAAGCATACATCAATGAGATGCTGACGAATGTCACGGGCCTCCGGTGCCTCGCAGACTCCTTGAGGTGCTGCCACATCCCCACCCTCATCATGACCATCATCCGGTGCTTGCAGTTCTGCGTCAGGGGGCATGGGCACATTTCTACGTACGCACATGTTGTGGAGCATGACACATGCCATCACCATCTTTGCAACCTTCTCATGGCGGTACAGGAGTGCCCCGCCAGACCTGCTGAGGCAGTGGAAACGGCCCTTCAGTAGGCCGAATGCCTGCTCAATGACTACACGGGTACATGAGTGGGCATGGTTGTAGTCCTCCTCATGCTGGTCCCGTGGGTTCCGGACTGGTGTGAGGAGCCATCTCTTCAGTGGATATCCAGCATCACCTGTATGTGGACGAGAAACGTAGGATGTGGAATGCCATTGATACGTACGCACACCCCCCCCCCTTCCTGCCAGTACATTGCCAAATCACATACCCCACATCATCATGCATGCAATAAGACTCACCGAGTAGCCAGGATCTGTTCCCTGCGTGTCGCTCCATGTAGCGTGGTATGGTAGAGTTCCTCAAGACCATGGAATCATGGGTTGATCCAGGGAATCGGGCACAACAATGCGTAAAGATCCTGTTGGAGTCACACACCATTTGTACATTCAGTGAATGAAATTGTTTTCGGTTGCGGTACTGGGCCTCCATGGCATGTGGCACGACCAATTCAACATGGGTGCAGTCGATGGCACCAATGCAACCCGGTATGCCGGCAAGTGCATGGAATCCCACTTTTGTGTTGGTTATTTCCTGCTCCGAGCGTGGTAGAGAGATGTAGTCGTCTGCGTGCTGCAGGAGGGCATCGAGCACTTGGAATAGTGTCCGTGAGAACAGTGGCTGAGAAATGCCATGCAACTGTCCGACTGTGTGCTGGTAGGTGCCTGTGGCCAGGAAGTGGAGTACAGACACCACCTTCAGTAGGGGTGGGATGGCGGTTGGGCTATCTATCATGCTGACTAGGTCAGCCTGTGTCATGTCCACAATGGCGGCTATGGTGTCCCGGTCCAGACGGTAGAGGGTGTGGATCTGCTCATCAGTGAGGTTGAACAGATGTGCTCGGAGGCGTGGGATTGCGGGCTGCCTGCGTGGTGGTAGTGGCTGTGCTGCTGGGCCTTGCTGGCCCTGCCTTGGCCTCCTCCTCCTCCTGCGTCTCCTCCGTGCGGCTGGTTGTAGTTGTTGTTCGTCTTCTTCTTGGAGTCGGAGCACTTGCAGTGCTATCAGGTCCCCCAGGGCCAACATCGCGAGTCCTGCCGGTAGCATTTCGCTGTGGTTGTGGGAGGAGACTGGCTGTGCAATTTATGTGTTTCCAGGCTGTATGGCCTCCACCTGTGGTGATTGATTCCACCTGTGCAAACTGCTCTCCCCTTTGGCCGAGCACGTCCCGCGCACAACGCTGCAAATCGGGTAATGGTATCTTGCTATTGCAATCATGTATTTGTACCCGATGGGCGTGTAAGATTGGTTGATATGTTCATTCTGCTGTGGTCCCATTGTTTCCCATACTATCTGTGCAGTCGCGAACGGACTTGTGAAGGGTCAGTGGAACGTAGTACTCGAGTAACGGTGGGCCCTCATGCATCACTGTACCGAGTTGCAACGACGGGCGGGGCGTCCCATTTGTGGGTGAAGGCAGTTGCCATTTTCACACACAGCCGCACTCGATGGAATAATTAGTGATCTCAAACGGCCACAGATGCCTTCTCGACGTGATGTTGCAAATGAGGAATTCGAAGGGCGGCGCTTTCGGTTTCCAGCTAGCGGCGAGGAGATGCCCACAGGTCTGACTGCAAATATAACGTTCTATTGTTCTATGTCCTTGAGACAGGGCCCATGGCGAGGGAGCAATGATTGATATGAATAGTTTGGGATGCGCAATAGCTACGTGGGCGATGAGGCCGGCCATTCCCAAATACATGTTACTTCACAACACTGGATTTACGGGCTGGGGCACTGTGGATTTAGCAGGCTGCATTACGCACAGACTCAATGGATGTTTCTAATGTCATGTGAGTAATTATTCAGGCGTTTTGATCCCGGGATGAGGGAATGATGAATGGATGCATGGGCAGGTGATTTGATGCAGAGTTTGCCATGTACAGGGCTTCTTGGGATCTATCCGCCTCCCCTACGCTATGTGATGCAGGGCTGCCATAGTGGGACCATCGTCTATCTGGCCTTGTTGAGCCCTCCCTGTCTCGACGCGCCCTCAGACACTTGTGTCCATGCACTTTAACATTCCCATCTGATGGATTCTGTTTTGGCAGACGCATGCACAGGTACACTCGTTCGTGATGGTGTTTACACCTTGGTATAGATGGTTATGAGTCGCAAGTGGCTTTGGGGTGGTGATGATCCTTTGGAGTGGGCTAGCATGCATATGGCTGTGGATTTCGTGTGCTCATTGAAGTGAGTTGTTCGAATGTAGTTCTGATGGCCATTCTGTTCTTGTTCTTTTCTTTTGGTTGACAGGTATCTCCTCCCCTTTTGCCACTGCCATCTGTATGCCACTCCTGCAGATGGATTTTACTCCCGACACCTGCTGCTTCGTGTTAATCGGTGGAGCAGCATTACGATCTTATGGGACGATCGCCAGTGGCCCACATGCCCTTACGCAGTACAGGTGGCTCGGAGCAACATTTCGGCCTTTCAGCTGGACTAGTGCCTCCCCATTGGGACGGCCCTGCGGTTGTGTGCGCTTCCATGTTGCCTTTTCGTACGTGATTGTGGCTCTGTGTACCATGATGGGACAGGGCGTCACACAAGTAGTGGCTGGTCATTTCTTGCGGATGCAGCCCACAATGGTGAAATGTGTTTTGGAGTTCATGGCCTGATGGCTGTATGGGCTTGGTGATTTTGTTGTGCATTAAATTTCTATTCTGATTTGGCCCGTGTAGCGTTTTTCTTTGCAAGTGATGTGGCATGTGCCTATTTGTGGGGCGATGTATTGTGAGGAGATCTGCATTGGGTTCCTGCTTCGGGGTTTAGTTGCGTGGTACTGTGCTGGGCGCGTTTGCCTACTGAGCCCGTGAGGTCAGGGATGGGGGCTGCCTATATGACAGTTTGGATGTTGTCATGCTCAGGGGCGGGGGATTGGGTTTTGTGTAACAGATGGCGGTCAGCCAGGTGGACTGGTGGAATGATGTGATTTTCGGAATGTTGCTGGGCACAGGTGCCTGTGTTTGCGTGCGTTTCTTGGTGGGGGACTGTGGTCATGTCCATTGGGATGGCTTCTGTATTCGTGCCATCTGTGCCCTGCAGCTCCCATTGGCCCCTCTTGTGTTGCTTTTGTTCGTTGGCATGCATGGGTGCTTTGTACATTTCAATGGTTGCATTGTGACTTCATTGCACCTACAGGGAGTTGTACTTTGTGGGCAGGGAGCGGTGTACAGGCACTCAGTGGGGCCGTTTACGGTTGATTCGCGATGCCGTACTTCTCGCCATGGCGGAATGGTCCATTCCGCCATGCCTGATGGCGTTAGGTACATGTCCGCTAGGGTCGGAATTGGCGTACCGTTGCACCATGGTGGTGTTTGCGGTTTGGCATGGCGCGCGCGCGCGTGCTTAGTGCAGTTAGCGTTGGCGTTCACTACGGTGTCGCTAATGGCTTCGTACTTTGCGGTGACGGGTCATAGTCGCACCGAGCGCTATTCGATGGCGGTATTGCATTTCCGCCATCGTTTTCCCCTTTCCGCCAGGGTCGTAATGAGGGCCTATGTAAGGAACCATGCAATGCAAGGCACCATGTAATGCACCATGTAAGGTACTAAGTAATGCACCATATAACAGGCTATGTAAGGAACCATGCAATGCAAGGCACCATGTAATGCACTATGTAAGTTACCATTTAATAAACTATGTAAGACACCATGTAATGCACCATGTAAGTTCTAAGTAGTGCACCATATAACAGACTATGTAAGGAACCATGCAATGCAAGGCACCATGTAAAGTACAACATAAAGTACTAGGTAAGGCAACATTTAAGGGAGCATGTAATGCACCACAATGCAAGTCACCAGGTAAGGCACAATGTAGTGCTCCCTGTAAGTTACTAGGTAAGGCACCATTTAAGGGAGCATGTAATGCACCACAATGCAAGTTACCAGGTAAGGCACAATGTAGTGCTCCCTGTAAGTTACTAGGTAAGGCACCATTTAAGGCAGTGTGTAAGGTGCTCTGCAAGGTGCAATGGGCCTCATTAAGTCTGTGGCTGTAAGGCAACAACAGCGCCGGTAGTGATACCAGCGCCGTTGTTACCATGCCACCACATTACGAGTTCTGCTCGCGGGTGCCCCTCTGAACGCATGGTCAGGCCAGGCGTGCAGACTGGCACCCGCGAGGAGAGCAGGATGGTAGCAACGGTATTGTTATGAACGGTACCACTGCTACCATCCTCCCCATTCCCATTGAGCCCCATAAGGGCTCAAATGGGAATGGGGATGTACCGGCTCCGTGTCCCGCGCAAGGGGAATTATGCCCTGAAAGGTCGGAATGACCCGGTTAATCCCCTTTCATGGGACCCGGTGCCGGACCCGATTTTGGGGTTAGCCATGCCCTTCTAGTGGACATGGCTACCTCCAACCTCATAATGACGCCCAATGTGTGGCAACATGTAAAGCATCCACTAAGTCACTCTGTAGGGCACCATGTACAGTGCTGTGTAAGGAACTCCTTAAGGCATCGTGGAAGGCACCCTGCAAGGTACCAAACAGGGTGTAGTGTAAGACACTATGGATTGCACTGTGTAAGTCATTATGTAAGCACTATGCACAGAACCATATAAGGCAACATGAAGGCACCATTTAAGGCAGTGCATACAGCACTATGCATGGTAGCATGTGTGGCAACATGCAAATCATCCACTAAATCACTCTGTAGGGAACCCCATACGGTACTGTGTAAGGAACCTCATGAAGCCTCAAGGAAGCACCATGAAAGGTGCCAAGCAAGGTGCAGTGTAAGACACTATTGTTTGCAATTTGTAAGGCACCGTGTAAGGCACCATGTGAGGCAGTGTGTAAGTTATCACTAAATCACTTGGAAGGGCACCATGTAAGGCACCATGTAATACAAGATATCATGTGAGGAACTGTGTATGGAACCTCATAAGGCATCATGGAAGGCAACCTGCAAGGTACCAATCAAGTTGCAGTGTAAGAAACTATGGATTGCACCATGTAAGTCATTATGTAAGCACTATGCACAGAACCATATAAGGCAGAATGCAAGGCACCATTTAAGGCAGTGCATAAGGCACTATGCGAGGTAGCATGTGTGGCACTGTGTAAGGAACCCCATTAGACATCATGAAAGCATGATGCAGCTGGTAGTGTGACTTCTTAGAGACGTCTGATATATGTAGAGTGTAGGCTAGCATCATGTAGAGCGTAGGCTAGCATTATGTCGAGCATAGGCTAGCATTATGTAGAGCTTAGGCTAGAATTATATAGAGTGTAGGCTAGTATCATGTAGAGTGTAGGCTAGCATCATGTAGAGTGTAGGCTATAATCATGTAGAGCATAGCCTAGCATCATGTAGAGTGAAGGCTAGCATCATGTAGAGTGTAGGCTAGCATCATGTAGAGCGTAGGCTAGCACCATGATGAGAGTAGGCTAGCATCATGTAGAGCGTAGGCTAGAATTATATAGAGCGTAGGCTAGCATCATGTAGAGCGTAGGCTAGCATCATGTCGAGCGTAGACTAGCATCATGTCGAGCGTAGGCTAGCACCATGATGAGAGTAGGCTAGCATTATATAGAGCGTGGGCAAGAATTATATTTAGGCCAGCATCATGTAGAGCGTAGGCTAGCATCATGTAAAGCGTAGGCTAGCATCATGTAGAGCATAGGCTAGCATCATGTAGAGTGTAGGCTAGCATCATTTAAAGCGTAGGCTAGCATCATGTAAAGCGTAGGCTAGCATCATATAGAGCATAGGCTAGCATCATGTAGAGTGTAGGCTAGCATCATGTAGAGCGTAGGCTAGCATTATGTCTAGCATAGGCTAGCATTATGTAGAGCTTAGGCTAGAATTATATAGAGTGTAGGCTAGCATCATGTAGAGCATAGGCTAGCATTATGTCGAGCGTAGGCTAGCATTTTGTAGAGCTTAGGCTAGAATTATATAGAGTGTAGGCTAGAATCGTGTAGAGTATAGGCTAGCATCATGTAGAGTGTAAGCTAGCATCATGTAGAACTAAACTGGAGGTATAACCACTTCCTGGGTGTGTTCTGGTCCTCTAATATATGGTATTAGCATGCCACATGACTGGTGTGGTGAGGTTATACCCCTAACCTCATACATAGTACAGGTAAAGTCAAGTAGACCTAGGCTATGATGTAACGAGTGGTCTAATCAATGTGCCAATACTGAAAGTTGAATATGTGTGTCTAATTCGGTTGCCGGGTGTAGAGGCCCTAATTTGGGTGACTACACCGACTAACAGGTCTATAAACTGATAGTGATCACATTCACTGCCAATGAGCTTGTATATATTTGTTCATTAAAGATTCAGAGCCATAGAAACCCACAGCCAATGGGCTTGATTCATACAGAGTGAAGGCTAGAATCATGTAGAGTGTAGGCTAGCATCATGTAGAGCGTAGGCTAGCATCATGTAGAGCATAGGCTAGTATCATGTAGAGTGTAGCTATAATCATGTAGAGCATGGCCTAGCATTATGTAGAGCGTAGGCTAGCATCATTTAGAGCGTAGGCTAGCACCATGATGAGAGTAGGCTAGCATTATGTAGAGCGTAGTGAGTGGAAGCGCCCCCAAGTTAGCACGATCCTCCCCGCAATGGGAGACAATAATGGACACTCCCGCAATGGGAATAAAGCCAAGACAGAGTGCGGGTGAGCGTAAGTGGGAGTTTATCAAAAGAATATGGCATGCAAAGAACTCTGCAACCTCCGAGAGCGCTCTGCCTGACAATCGCAAAGGCAGGCGTATTTCTAATACAAAAAACGTCATCAGAACCTACACACTATAGGGGGCACAAGTTAATTGGGATTGGGTGGCGTCGACTAACTATAGGTGTTGCTGCAGCGTGGTTGGTCCGGGTGAAAGGACGTCACTGGTCAGCCTCGTGGGTTGGGTTGGGCCTGGCAGGCCGGCTTGAGGTCATCCGGGCGGTGTTGGTACGCTGGGGCAGCCTGTGACCAAGATGAATGCCTTCCCTGACTTAGGTGCCCTAGATCATGCACATTGCAGTTACTTAAAACCCCATATCTAACTTCTACAGTAAATCTTTCAATCAATACAACACAGGAGGAATGCACCTTGTGAGGGGTCTGGTGGTCGTCTGTGGGATTTACCGGTGTTCTGACGTCTGGTATTCCAGGTCGAGGGGCTGGGCTCTGGGGGCTCGTGGCGGGTGGTACATGTTTTCTACTATAAAGGGGGGTTCTGTGTCTTGTCTCATTGTCGGGGGTAGCCTTTGTGCGGGGTCAGGCTTCTTGGGGTGGTCTGGGGGATTGTGGGATTTACGAGAGGGGGCTGGTAGATCAGTGGATTCAAACGTGAGTTTATTATCGTGCTGTAAATAACGCAGGTGGCGGCCGGTGGCCTTGGATGCTGCGTTGGGGCCTCTGACTCTCTGAAGCGGTTCCAGCTTGGTCGGGGGAGGTGGGGGAGCACGGCACAGGCCTTAGCTTTTTTCTACTTGGCAGGCTTCATAGGATAGGAGGGAGAATGGCCTTGCATGTATTCACAAAAGGTATTTTCCTCGTGTGTTGCCTGATTTTGAATACAAAACTTTTATACCATTTGTCTTATTTTGACTACTATACCATACATATATACTTCGAGTACATTAAACAGTTCGTTAATATATTCAGTCTGAGTACCTTTTCGTTACCTAACATTATATTCACTACATTGTGTGATTATTTTATGTACATTAGACGTTACACGAGGTAGTTCTAGGTTATGGCCTACAGAGATTGATGCTCGCCGCTTTGGGTGATTAAGAAAACAACGATGAAATGTTACAGTGTTGGCATCTCGGGTTTAGCTCATACCCGACTTTCTCATGGGAACGCGCTCGCAGCGGATCTACCAGGGCTACTGCGGCAGGGATACTTGGAAAGCCCTCCAAAGGTGGGGGCTCGTCCCGCAGCGCGCTGAACTCACGCCATCTTTGCTGGGCCAAAAGGCTTCTAGGCCTGTCTAAACGTTAGTGTGTGTGTATGATGGATACGTGGGGGCAATGTCATCGGCGGGCAAGCCCTCCTCCACCTGGGCCCGGGTGGCATGAGGGATCGCCCGGCGAGCCATGGTCCTCACCGGGGGGAGAATAATGTAAGAGAGGGGGGCCCTAAGGCCTGTCCTCCCCTACATTTCCCCCCTTTCGTTACTAAAGTAACGAATTCTTCAGCTCTTCCAACCTTCTACACTCTTGCTCCTCAGCTATCGCGTCATCCCATGCAGGTGTTCCCTTGATGGGCATCCATGCCCTACACACTCCCCTTAAGCTCTCTCCTCTTCTAGCGTATTCGTCTGGTGTGCACGTTAAATATATACAGTCACCACTTTCCTCCAAATCTACCCAGACCTCTGTGTACCATTCTAATTCCACATCTCGGGGCTCCTTGATAGTGGTATGCCATAGCTTGTCTACTATGTACTTGTCACGGTACATAGGCACTAACCGGTACTGGGGGGTGTTGTCTATTCCTGTCTGCACATGTACTTCTTGTGTTGCCCTCATTGTACCACCAGAGTTGCCCATTGTCACCATCATCATTGCGCCGTTAGGGACCGCATTTGCACAACATCGGAGGCCCAACGGGCACAGGCAGAACGCCACGAGGAGGAACACCACAGCTGGTACCAGAAATTTCATCGTCATTCCAAGCCAAGAGGGAACCCAGGAGAAGATATTGTCGAACCACGTGCTGGCTTCTGCTCCACCTTCCATCTTCATCTTCTCTCCCAGATTATGTACTGCTTCGATCACGTGGGATAAGGACCCATTTTCCGCGTCTTCAGAAGGTACGAAAGTGCAGCAGGCACTTCCTATTTTTCGGCAAACACCTCCGTCCATCGCTGTCAGTAGGTCCAGAACATACCTGTTCTGCATGGTCATTAGGCGTAGAGCTCGCAGTTCTACTTTTATTATGTTGAACCCTTCTTCAGTGTCATTGGCTAACTGAATCAGTTCCCACCGTGTTATCTGGAGCCATTTTGCGTTTGCCCTTGCTTGGACACTTGAAATTAGCGAGGCAAAGAATGTTTCTACAGAGCTGAACAGCCGGTACCTGTCTGGAATCTGTGCCAATAAATCAGATGAAGCTTGAGATATGTAGTTTGATGCCCTTCTGTTCCGTGATAGCTCTTCTCCCTTTTCTCCGGAGGACAGGACATAGAGGTGTGATTTTGCAGTGGGAGGAACCACACCCTGGTTCATGTTCCCTGGCATCCTTTTATTTCCGTCAACGTGGCTTTCTGGGATCACCATCAGGGCCGAGTGTAGAGTGGCCATCGAGCAGCTGCCACTCCATGCCTGGGGAAGGTGTAGGTAGGCCTGGTTCCCACATACCCAGTATGTGTCCATCAATGCAGCTGTTCCTTTTCTCATCTCTGGGATGGTGAGGGTTTTGTTACAGTTTTTATTCGTCCCTATCGCCACTTTTCCTTCTCCCTTAAAACATAGTTCGTTCTTGATCTCGCTTTGTAGCTTGAAGGGTTTTTCCATTGCTGTTACCCATGTCAGTTTGGGAATGTGCTCCTTCCATACTGGTGTGCATGTTTCTTCCATCCATCGCAGTCTGGCTGGTTGGACACCTCTCAGTGCTTCCGCTTTGCACAGTACTTCTTCATCTTTCCATTTGTTTTCAGAAAACAGTGTCCCTTGTATCGCAAAAAATGGTTCTTTGAGACATACCACTCCAGCTGCTTTTGGGTAGCACGTTTTTTCAGTCTGTATAATCTTGAAAGTGACGTCGTGTGCCTGGAAGGTGTTTTTTATTCGGCATAGCGTGAGATAAAGGAGACACTGGGCATCTACAATGGGCAATTCTCTGGGCAACAACACTTTAGGTGTGCCTGATGCATGGGGAATGAGCGAGCAGACATAACAGCTCTCATTTGTCGTTTGTTTGGCTGTGGCACTCATATCAGCATACCATTTATTTGCTTGGTGGGGGTGCCGAGGGTCTTCCATTTTGTCTAGACCTAACCCATAGTACTCATCATACCCCCTCCTGCTTGTCTCTCTTCTCCTACGTCTGCTGTTTTTAATAGATGAAAAAATGGGCCCCCCTTTCTCCTTCCCACCCCCCTTGTCAAAGTTCTGATATGTTTCCTTATGTTCTTTAATGGTTATAATATTCCCATCTTCTTCAATAAACAACAAGTCACTTCCTTCAGATGGGGTGGGGAGGGTGTTGGGGCTGTTATATAGTTCAAGTATGGACATTGTGGTGTTTTCCATTTCTGTTTGTATACCTCTTGAATCAGACAGGACGACAGTTGGTGGTTCAGTGTAATAACCCCATACAAAATGTGATCCATCCCATATCAGAAAATCACCTTCTTTAATATTTACTCTTGTGGTTGCGTTGCTCCCAGGAGCTCTAGTGATGTTACTCCCCCCTCCCCCCTCGGTCATCTCGATAGAGATGAGCGCTATAACCCAATATGTCGCCAGGCAAAACATTGATATGAAAAATGCAATAATACAAATTGACAATCCACATTCGTATGAATATGTAAGCCTATCTATTAACATTTCTTTAATCCTAACAAATCTATTCGTTGCAGGCTGCCCATTAGATGCCATGGTGATTCCTGTTTGAGATACAAAAGTGCATTAAGTACAGGCATGTCAACATAACCTTTTTTTTTTATTATTTTTTCTCTTTCATAAAACATGGACGTGGGTGGGGGAAGGGTTTTGCTTCCACAGACACAGGTATTTACAATTAATACTTTTAGATCATCGTGCATTGTATAGAAAAATCTTCGTTAAAAAGAAAGAAAAAACGTCAAAAAATGTGAGATCAAAAACCCCATTCAATTTAAAGAGCAAAAAAAATATATTCTTTTTTTTTTTTTTTTTTTTCGCACAAATGCCATGTCCTCATTTGCATTCATTGTCAATCGCTGCACATACAGAAAATCACCTTCACTCATTCTGCTCAACTGCACTGTCCGCTGTTGCCTGTGCCTCGTCCTGCACCTCACCTTCCACGGCGCTATAGGCTCTGCGTACGTCTGTCAAATGCACCCAGTATCGTAGGCCCTTCACCTTTACTGCCGTGGGCGTGCAAAACACTACCTCATAAGGGCCATGGAAACGTGGCGCATTCCACCTTCGCACAAAACTTCTGACATATATAAAGTCACCAGGCATTAGTTGTAATGGTTTTTCAGGCAGTGTCTCTGTTTCTGTTGTGTTCCCCTCCTCTCTTGTAGAGGGGGGGGCTAGTTGCTTCGCAATTACGCGCGCTGCCCGTGTCAGTTTTTTCAAGTACTCTGTGAACTCCTCTCCCAATATCGCTGCGCTTCTGTGTGCATCAGAACGTTCACGGAGAGGCGAATGCGCTGTGTGCATTCTCCTTCCCGTGACGATCTCATGCGGGGACAAATGGTGGTCTTTACTTGGCTGATTTCGCAATTCGAACAGGGCCAAAGGCAGGCAGTACATCCAGGTCTTTTTAAGGGAAAAACACAGTTTTGACAATCTGCTTTTTAACAGACCGTTCATCTTTTCCACTACGCCATTACTTTGAGGATGATAAATCGAACATAATTTGTGCTTTATTCCCAATAACGTAGTCACTTCTTTGAATAGTTCATTAACAAAATGCGTGCCGTTGTCTGAGCGAATAACTTCGCAAATTCCCCAGCGCGGGAATACTTCCCGCACTAGGAACTTCGCGGCGCCCTTCGCATCAGGGCGCGCACAGGGGCCTGCCTCCACCCACCTCGAAAATGGACATACAACCACAATCATGTAGCGAGCCCCGTTACATCTTTCTCCCATGTCTACATAATCAATGTGGAGCTCTCTGAATGGGCCATTTGGTTTTGGTATCGTACCTCTTAGTGTACGCAATGTCATACCTGAGTTGTAAATCTGACATGTCGTGCATTCTAAAGCCAGCCTTGTGATGTGTTCCTGGAGGCAAGGTGCAAACCAATCTTCTTGTATCTCCGCCATTATGTGTTGCTTTGCGTTATGTGCGGGAAAGTGTAGTTGTTGAAATGCTATTTCTAACAATGTAACTGGCATTACCGCTTTTCCTGAACTTTCTTGTCGCCACAATAAATCAGTCGGCGATTTGCTGCATCCCCTCTTAGTCCACAGCAATTTTTCTTCTGCACTAGCTCCCTCTTGCAGCTCTATTATTTCCTGTGTGGGCATCATGTTGTATCCTGTGGGGACCTCTTGGCTTGCTGTGTGGTGCAACATGTACTCTCCTACTTCACCTTTCTGTAAATACGAAGCTTCTTTGGCAGCGGCGTCTGCTGCCGCGTTCCCCAAAGATATAAAATCTGTATTTGTGGTGTGGGCTTGGCATTTTACGATGGCCACTGCCGTGGGGTCTTGCAGGGCCTCAATCAGTTCTTTCAATAATTCTGCATGCTGAACCGGTGTTCCATCTGCTCGTCGAAACCCTCTCCGCCCCCACCGTGCCAACCCGCCGTGTACTGTTGTTGTCATGTATGCTGAGTCTGTATATATTGTCACTGCGCACCCCTTGGCGGCATGCAATGCTTCTATTAGCGCTATTAGTTCTGCTGCTTGGGCTGAATAGTGTGATGGGAGGCGGTGTTGCACTAGTGTCTCGTATTCATCTTCCTCTAATCGTACAACTGCCATACCCACATGTTTCTCTCCTGTCTCCATGTCTATTGATGCTGACCCGTCCACGAAATACACCTCTCCCTCGTTCAGGGCATTCTCAAAAATCACTGGTCCTGACCTTCGTCACCTGTGTACGTAGCGCAGTTGTGGTTCTGCATGTCCTCTACGGTGCACGCCTCTGTGATGAATGTGGCCGGGTTCACTGTTTTACATCTTACTATATGGATGTTTGCGCTGGACAATATTATTTCATATGCTGTGGCGCGTTGTGTCGTCAATGTGCTCTTTGATCGCTCTAATATTGCAAAGAGTGAGTGTTCCACAAACAGTGTCACAGGACAGCCCATCCCTTTTTTCAATAGCGAACGCGGCTGCAGCTAGGGATTGCTCGCACGCGAAATGACCTTGCATTACTGCGTCTAGGGTGCCACTATAGTAAGCCAGTGGTTTGTGCCCTAACGATGTCTTTTGTGTCAGTACTGCTGTCATCAGTGTTCCTTTGCAGTGTGAAAATAAGAAGAATTCGCGCCCATAATCTGGATTTGCCAGTACTGGAGCGCTTGATATCAGCTCTTTTAGTGAGTTAAATGATGTGTTCATCTCTTCTGTCCATTCTATGTGTTTGTTTTCCTGCTGTGCTTCTTTTAGTGCCTGTAACAAGGGCCTTGTGTACGCTGCATAATCCAATATCCATGCTCGGCAATAGTTGCACATACCCAGAAATTTCTGCATCTCTTTTACTGTTTTGGGCTCCCCAACTGTTCTAATCGCCTGTGCCCTGTCTGGTATGATCCGCTTGCCATCCTTTGATATCAGCTGTCCCAAGTATAGGACCTCTGTCAGACAGTATTGTAACTTCCCCTTGTCCACCTTGTACCCTTTATTGGCCAATAATGTCAGGAGTGTTATTGAGTCCTTTCTACACTCCTCCTCAGTTTGTGCACAAACCAATAAATCATCAACGTACTGAATCACTGTGCTTTCTACAGACAAATTCCCCAGATCTTCATGTAGTACCCTGTTGAATATGCTTGGGCTCTCGCAATATCCTTGTGGTAGTCTGCAGTGTTCGAACCTCCTCCCCCCTAGCGTAAACGCTGTTAAGTACCTGCTCTCTTCTGCTAAGGGAATCGAGAAAAATGCATTTTTCAAGTCAATAACTGTGAAGTGGGATGCCGTTTTCGGAATGTTGCATAGTATTGTCGCCGGGTTCGGCACTAGAGGGAACTCCTTCTGAATCACATCATTTAGTGGGCGTAAATCTTGTATCATCCTCCAGGAACCTCCCTTCGCCTTTTTAATCGGGTAAATGCATGTGTTGCATGGGGAGTTTGAGGGCACTATTATTCCTTGTGCTAGCAGTGCATCTATTGTCTCTCTGATCCCTTCTTCTGCTTCGCGTGACAATGGATATTGTTTTACCCGGGGTAGAATTGCTCCCTGTTTAAGTTTTATTACCACAGGCTGAACCCCATGTAGTAACCCCACATCGTGGGGGCCATTTGTCCATAGGTTAGTGGGTACTAACCTCATGTCATCATCAAAAAATGTATGTGGTGCTCCTACTACTGCCATTAATTCAACTTTAGTTTTTCTGGCTGTAACTACAATGTCGCACGGCATTGCTAGTTCCATCACTATTTCGCCATCTGTCTCAGTGTCAGAAAATAGCTCCTCGTCCGAGAGCTCCCTCAGTGGGATATTTGCATTTGTACACAGTACTGTCCGCCACTCACATCCTTCCATGTCAACGCCAATCACACATATTCTGTTCGCTGACACTTGTACTGCGTGCAAATCCAACGATAGCACTGACCCGGGAGCAGTGTCGGGGCTCACTATGGGGCGGAAAAGGAATTCGGCTGGAATCCTCCAATCCATCCTTTTTAGTTCTGGTACTATGAGAGCCAATGTTCTCATGCCCTCAACAAACATCTCCTCGTTTCTTTGTAACCCTCTGATCTCTTGCACGATTGTGTGGCCGTGTATTACTGCTAATATGCGGAGGGGGCATATGCCTGGTGTCGAACATACGATACCGCTCCCTGTGAATGATATTGTCATATTTAGTTTTCTTAAGAGATCCCTCCCCAGCAAATTAATGGGAGAGTGTTCATAGTACAGTAAGGGTGCTTTCACTGTTTTACCCCCCACTGTCACATCCAATGCCTCTGTGTAAGGAACTTCAATTACAGCCCCAGAGAACCCCTGCGTCTCTAACGTTCTATTAGATAACGGGAACCGGCCCTCTCTAATGCATGATTTCTCCGCTCCCGAATCCACCATGAATATGAACTGCTTGTCTCCTATCTGCGCTCCTATCAATGGTTCCTCTGATGCATTGTGGGTCGTAGATAGTACTGGACACGCAAGTGCTCTCTGTGGGCTGTCCTATGCGGGGTGTCTCATTGCCCCCCCTTGATCAAAAATGTTCCCCGAAACTACTGACACCCCGCTATAAGGTGCGGGGGCAGGCGCTCCATTAGCTACTGTGGCGAAAGTGTTACCTGGCGTGTATTGCATATTGTCATTATTCTGTGGGTGGTTTTGTGTTCTGTACTGATGTCCGTGTAGTTGTGCGTTACTTCTTTGTCCTACATTTTCTGGTTGCTGGTATTGTCCCATGGGGAGGCCGTAGGGGCTTCCTGGGTGGGGGTGACCGTACTGCTCTGTCTCCTGGAACCCGTTGTTTTGTCTGCTCCTGCACTCTCTTGAGTAATGCCCCCATCTCCCACAATTCCAGCAGCTCCCCTGTGGACCTCTGGGACCCTGCCACCCATTTCCTCCCATTCCTCCATACCCTTGTCCTCCTCTTCGGCCCCTGTACCCACCTCTTCCCCCTCTTGGGGCCCACTCTTGCCACGCGAGACCTCCGTTCTGCTCTTGTTCGTTCCACTGTCGCTGTCCTTGTCCGGCCCAATTAGCTGCTATTCTCCCTTGTATTGCTATCTGCCCCTCCTCTCCTTCGTCTCCCTCCCTCGTGAGTGGGAGTCCTGCTACCGCTGCTGCAACCTTCACTAGCTTTGATTGTACCAACTTCGCTTCGTCTGCCAACCTTTTCTGTGCTACTTCCTTCTCTCTTTCTTTTATTCTTTTGCAATGGTGCACTATTATGCTTTGGATCTCCGGCCACCCCTTCGCCTCGACACCTGCTATTTTGTCGAGTGCCTTCTGCACCTCTTTTGGGAGCCCTCTCTTGATGATAAAGTAAAACAGAGACGTTGACTGATGCCAGGGCGTGCCCGTTTCCGCTCTCCACATCTCCTGCACCCGGAGAATGTAATCCATAGCATCCTCCCCGTCATTCATTGTACATTGCATTACTGACTGTAAATCAGGGGTATCTGGGAATGTCTCCCGCAGTGCGTCCCACACCCTTGCTCGTACTGTATTAAAGGAAGCCCCATCATGGCGATCACAGTCTAACGTCACGGCCGGGAAACCAGCCTTAGCCCATACTCTGTCCGCTTGATCTCCTACTGCGGATACTAGTAGGCTTTTCACATCGCCTACTGCCAACGGTATGCCGGCGGTATGTTTCTCAAATGCATATATCCACTTGCTCGCCCCTCCTGACAGCTGGGGCAATAATTTCATTAAATTAGCCTTATCCATCTGAGCCCATGGTATATAGTTTGGTCTCCCCCCCCCTCTGTGTATCAATGGAAGTTGTAACTTCCCTTTTGCAGTTGCACCCTCCCTTTCCTTAGTCGCTGCTGACTCCAATGACGCCATCTTCCCCACCCTATTTCTTAGTCGTCCCATCCATTCGTCGTCTATAGTCCCTAGCGAGCATGCACCGTCCACCTCCTCGCTTTCCCCTCCTACTGCCATACTCAACCTATCACTCTCATCCATCCCTCCTCTGACATCACATAACAAGTCCTCTCTGATCCCTCTCTCTCGTGATACATCGCCAATGCTCCCTTCTACTGCTCCTACCTCAATTATTCGTGTCGGCTCTTCCTCAATTCTGAACAGTATTTCCCCCTTTTTCCATCCTTCCTCAATTTGTCTACTTTCGCTTGACGCTCTAGACGTGCGTCCTGATTGTGTAGGGGCGCACGCGGTGCGCTCACATATGTCTTTTATTCTTGAGAGTTCATCCCTTGCCACAGTAAGCCTCGACTCTAAGTCACTCGTTAGCTTCTCTATATCCACCCTCTGTGTGCTTCCCTGGGCGCGCTCTCTGGTGCTTTCGTATGGCGGGGGGGCTGTTGGTCTTTGTGGTGTAACAGTTGTGGGGGGAGGCACATAAGTAGGGTCGCTATATCCTGCTGCGGGGGCTGGTTTGTTTAATAGTGGGTACAAGCTAATCACCTCCGTAGGTTGTTCTGTATTTAACTGGTCCTTTTCCCCTCTTGGAATCATGAGTGGGTTGTCTGTTGTGGACGGCAGATCGACATTTGGTGCCGGATCTTTGGGTGGGGGTACTTCTTCAAACAATCTCCAGAGGTCTAATATCTCCTTCCTATTTTGCCATTGTTTCCCCTTATACTTGAGGCTAATGCATGCTCGTACCATATCAAGAACGCTTTTGTCAAAAGACCCTCCCTCGGGCCAAATCTGGGGCAGACCCTCCCCTTTCAATTCTGTTACCCATTGATCGTGATATTTATTTATTCGTTCAGCATATCCCGGTAAGCTCTTACAAATATGTGACAAGGGAGTTTCTGCCCCCATATTCTAAATCACTAGCAACAACCGTGTCCACCTCCTTTACTTTTAGTTAGGTGTAGATATATGTATCTATATCTTTGTGGCACAGACAAGAGCGGACGTCTCAACAATATCACCCAAAGTTATTCACTGCGCAGATCCTTTCTTACTCACCACAACTCATCCCCTTCCCATTCCCATACACTCTCATGTGATTTCTCTTACAACCAATCAATTACTAGTTATAGCCAACACTCTCTAGCACCCCCTCTTGGTCAACCGTTCTTCTCCAATACTCACACGGTGCGCGCACCCTTCACAATGCTTTCCCACTCACACCTCGTCTTTTTTCCTCCCTTTCCTCCCTGGCCAGCTGTCCCTGTTTTTCTGCTAAGGTTACTGTGTTCACGTCTGTACGTGCCACTACTTAGTCCCCACTCCTCCGAATGTGCTCCCTATTTTATAGTTCTTCTACAAGTATATTTACCTTATACCCTTTTCGCTTTCACCCCCTGCCCCGTGGAATGGAAAAAAGAAATAGAAAGAGTAGCAATCACTAAAAATATTCCCGGTGTCTCCCTTTGCCAGACACCAATAACTTATTTCTTACTTCTTCATATATTCCCAGTACTAGTTTAGATAGCACTATGCGGCGCCGCCTTCCACCCCCTTTCGGAGCTAGGTTTCCGTCACTTCTACCACTTCACTTATTTCTTACTCCTAATGGCCATATGCAAAGAAAAGATAAAGAAAGTTTTAAGACCTGTCTTCAGTAGACACCCGTTATTCTCTCCTCTACCTGCCCACGTTCTCCTGTTCACAAGTTCCCCTCCCTCTCCCTTTAGGATCGCTCGCACTCGGTACTCACGTGCCCGTCTTGAACCGATAGTCTCCGAAACTGGGTCCGTCCAGGCGGTGTTGCCTTTCTGCTCAACGGTCAGCCCCGGCTCCGGCGAGCGGTACTCAAAGGGGATTTTGCAACCGGGATCCCGTACCCCTTCTAGTTTGAGTGCGCACTTCTAAGCATACCGGTCGCCGTTGGCGGGTAGCTTCCCGGAGCCGGCCCACCGTGCGTTTCCCTTTCTGACCGGAGATTCTCGTGCCAAAAGGGGGTCGTTAAAAGGAGTTCAGGAAAAATAAATTAGGAAATATCACGCTATCGGGGTCACCACTGAGTGGAAGCGCCCTTAAGTTAGCACGATCCTCCCCGCAATGGGAGACAATAATGGACACTCCTGCAATGGGAATAAAGCCAAGACAGAGTGCGGGTGAGCGTAAGTGGGAGTTTATCAAAAGAATATGGCATGCAAAGAACTCTGCAACCTCCGAGAGCGCTCTGCCTGACAATCGCAAAGGCAGGCGTATTTCTAATACAAAAAACGTCATCAGAACCTACACACTATAGGGGGCACAAGTTAATTGGGATTGGGTGGCGTCGACTAACTATAGGTGTTGCTGCAGCGTGGTTGGTCCGGGTGAAAGGACGTCACTGGTCAGCCTCGTGGGTTGGGTTGGGCCTGGCAGGCCGGCTTGAGGTCATCCGGGCGGTGTTGGTACGCTGGGGCAGCCTGTGACCAAGATGAATGCCTTCCCTGACTTAGGTGCCCTAGATCATGCACATTGCAGTTACTTAAAACCCCATATCTAACTTCTACAGTAAATCTTTCAATCAATACAACACAGGAGGAATGCACCTTGTGAGGGGTCTGGTGGTCGTCTGTGGGATTTACCGGTGTTCTGACGTCTGGTATTCCAGGTCGAGGGGCTGGGCTCTGGGGGCTCGTGGCGGGTGGTACATGTTTTCTACTATAAAGGGGGGTTCTGTGTCTTGTCTCATTGTCGGGGGTAGCCTTTGTGCGGGGTCAGGCTTCTTGGGGTGGTCTGGGGGATTGTGGGATTTACGAGAGGGGGCTGGTAGATCAGTGGATTCAAACGTGAGTTTATTATCGTGCTGTAAATAACGCAGGTGGCGGCCGGTGGCCTTGGATGCTGCGTTGGGGCCTCTGACTCTCTGAAGCGGTTCCAGCTTGGTCGGGGGAGGTGGGGGAGCACGGCACAGGCCTTAGCTTTTTTCTACTTGGCAGGCTTCATAGGATAGGAGGGAGAATGGCCTTGCATGTATTCACAAAAGGTATTTTCCTCGTGTGTTGCCTGATTTTGAATACAAAACTTTTATACCATTTGTCTTATTTTGACTACTATACCATACATATATACTTCGAGTACATTAAACAGTTCGTTAATATATTCAGTCTGAGTACCTTTTCGTTACCTAACATTATATTCACTACATTGTGTGATTATTTTATGTACATTAGACGTTACACGAGGTAGTTCTAGGTTATGGCCTACAGAGATTGATGCTCGCCGCTTTGGGTGATTAAGAAAACATATATGAGTTCAGGTTTCTACATAAAATTGAAAGAACACTTATACAGATAAAGGCTATATGTTTGGTCGACATCTTTCTCTGTGGTTATAGCAGCACTAGTCCAGACCTGGGGTGATATCATATAACGTTACATCTTCATGGTTTATTCACAGTTTACAGGATCTGTTTAAACAGAGGTAGTTCGTTAATACCAATACTTGAGTTATTTTCTACTTTCTTCAGATAGTGATGCTTCAGCTTTTTCCCCGTCACCCCGGCCTCGCGGACCAGGTCATGCGGGGTGCAATATTACATTGTGAACGATGAAATGTTACAGTGTTGGCATCTCGGGTTTAGCTCATACCCGACTTTCTCATGGGAACGCGCTCGCAGCGGATCTACAAGGGCTACTGCGGCAGGGATACTTGGAAAGCCCTCCAAAGGTGGGGGCTCGTCCCGCAGCGCGCTGAACTCACGCCATCTTTGCTGGGCCAAAAGGCTTCTAGGCCTGTCTAAACGTTAGTGTGTGTGTATGATGGATACGTGGGGGCAATGTCATCGGCGGGCAAGCCCTCCTCCACCTGGGCCCGGGTGGCATGAGGGATCGCCCGGCGAGCCATGGTCCTCACCGGGGGGAGAATAATGTAAGAGAGGGGGGCCCTAAGGCCTGTCCTCCCCTACAGTAGGCTAGAATTATATAGAGCGTAGGCTAGCATCATGTAGAGCGTAGGCTAGCATCGTGTTGAGCGTAGGCTAGCATCAAGTAGAGCGTAGGCTAGCACCATGTTGAGAGTAGGCTAGCGTTATGTAGAGCGTAGGCTAGACTTATATAGAGTGTAGGCTAGCATCATGTAGAGCGTAGGCTAGCATCATGTAAAGCGTAGGCTAGCATCATGTAGATCATAGGCTAGCATCATGTAGAGAGTAGGCTAGCATCATGTAGAGTGTAGGCTAGCATCATGTAAAGCGTAGGCTAGCATCATGTAAAGTGTCGGCTAGCATCATGTAGAGCATAGGCTAGCATCATGTAGAGTGTAGACTAGCATCATGTAGAGCGTAGGCAAGCATTATGTCGAGCATTGGCTAGCATTATGTAGAGCTTAGGCTAGAAATATATAGAGTGTAGGCTAGCATCATGTAGAGCATAGGCTAGCATTATGTCGAGCGTAGGCTAGCATTTTGTAGAGCTTAGGCTAGAATTATATAGAGTGTAAGCTAGCATCATGTAGAGCAAAAAACTAAACTGGAGGTATAACCACTTCCTGGGTGTGTTCTGGTCCTCTAATATATGGTATTAGCGTGCCGCATGACTGGTGTGGTGAGGTTATACCCCTAACCTCATACATAGTACAGGTAAAGTCAAGTAGACCTAGGCTATGATGTAACGAGTGGTCTAACCGATGTGCCAATACTGAAAGTTGAACATGTGTGTCTAATTCGGTTGCCAGATGTAGAGGCCCTAATTTGGGTGGGTGACTACACCTACTAACAGGTTTATAAACTGATAGTGATCACATTCACTGCCAATGAGCTTGTATATATTTGTTCATTAAAGATTCAGAGCCATAGAAACCCACAGCCAACGGGCTTGATTCATACAGAGTGAAGGCTAGAATCATGTAGAGTGTAGGCTAGCATCATGTAGAGCGTAGGAGAGCTATGTGTAGAGTGTAGGCTAGCATCACATAGATTGTAGGCTAGCATCATGTAGAGCGTAGGCTATCGTCATTTAGAGCTTAGGCTAGCATCTTGTAGAGTTTAGGCTAGCATCATGTAAAGCGAAGGCTAGCATCATGCAGAGCAAAGGCTAGCATTATGTAGTGTGTAGGATAGCTTAATGTAGAGTGTAGGCTAGCATCATGTAGAGTATAGGCAGGCATCATGTAGAGCATAGGCTAGCATCATTTAGAGCATAGGCTAGCATCATGTAGAATGTAGGCTAGCATCATGTAGAGCATGGGCTAGAATCATGCAGAGCGTAGGCTAGCTTCATGTATAGCACAGACTAGCATCATGCAGAGTGTAGAATACCTCTTTTAAAGCATAGGCTAGCATCATGTAGAGTGCAGGCAAGTATCATGTAAAGTGTAGGTTAGCATAATGTAGAGTGTAGGCTAGCATCATGTAGAGCATAGGCTAGCATCATGTACAGAATAGAGTAGCATCATGCAGAGTGAAGGCTAGCATCAGGTAGAGCATAGGGTAGCATTGTGCAGGGCATAGGCTTGCAACATGTAGAGTGTAGGCTAGCATCATGTAAAGCATAGGCTAGGATCATGAAGAATATAGGCTAGCATCATGGTGAGCGTAGGCTAGCATGATGTGAAGTGAAGGCTGGCATCATGCAGAGCGTAGACTAGCATCATGTAGAGTGTAGGCTAGCATCACGCAGAGCGTAGGCTTGCATTATGTAAAGCACAGGCTAGCATTATGTAGTGAGTAGGCTAGCTTCATGTAGAGTGTAGGCTGGCATCATGTAGAGCATAGGCTAGCATCATGTATAGTATAGGCTAGCATCATGTAAAGCATAGAGTAGCATCATGCAGAGCGTATGTTAGCATCATGCAGAGCGTAGGCTAGCATTATGTAAAACGTACGCTAGCAACATGTAGAGTGTAGGCTAGCATCATGTAGAGCATATGATAGGATCATGCAGAATATAGACTAGCATCATGGGGAGCATAGGCTAGCATCATGTAAAGTGAAGGCTGGCATCATGTAGAGCGTAGGCTAGCATCATGCAGAGCGTAGGCTAGAATTATGTAAAGCGTAGGCTAGCATTATGTAGTGCGTAGGCTAGCAACATGTAGAGCGTAGGCTAGCATCATGCAGAGCGTAGGCTAGAATTATGTAAAGCGTAGGCTAGCATTATGTACAGAATAGAGTAGCATCATGCAGAGTGAAGGCTAGCATCAGGTAGAGCATAGGGTAGCATTGTGCAGGGCATAGGCTTGCAACATGTAGAGTGTAGGCTAGCATCATGTAAAGCATAGGCTAGGATCATGAAGAATATAGGCTAGCATCATGGTGAGCGTAGGCTAGCATGATGTGAAGTGAAGGCTAGCATCATGCAGAGCGTAGACTAGCATCATGTAGAGTGTAGGCTAGCATCACGCAGAGCGTAGGCTTGCATTATGTAAAGCACAGGCTAGCATTATGTAGTGAGTAGGCTAGCTTCATGTAGAGTGTAGGCTGGCATCATGTAGAGCATAGGCTAGGATCATGAAGAATATAGGCTAGCATCATGGTGAGCGTAGGCTAGCATGATGTGAAGTGAAGGCTAGCATCATGCAGAGCGTAGACTAGCATCATGTAGAGTGTAGGCTAGCATCACGCAGAGCGTAGGCTTGCATTATGTAAAGCACAGGCTAGCATTATGTAGTGAGTAGGCTAGCTTCATGTAGAGTGTAGGCTGGCATCATGTAGAGCATAGGCTAGCATCATGTATAGTATAGGCTAGCATCATGTAAAGCATAGAGTAGCATCATGCAGAGCGTATGTTAGCATCATGCAGAGCGTAGGCTAGCATTATGTAAAACGTACGCTAGCAACATGTAGAGTGTAGGCTAGCATCATGTAGAGCATATGATAGGATCATGCAGAATATAGACTAGCATCATGGGGAGCGTAGGCTAGCATCATGTAAAGTGAAGGCTGGCATCATGCAGAGCGTAGGCTAGAATTATGTAAAGCGTAGGCTAGCATTATGTAGTGCGTAGGCTAGCAACATGCAGAGTGTAGGCTAGCATCATGTACAGCATAGAGTAGCATCATTAAAAGCATAGGCTAGCATCATGCAGGGCATAGGCTAGCCATGATGAGCATATACTTGCATCATGTAGAGCATAGGCTAGCAACATGTAGAGTGTAGGCTAGCATCATGTAGAGCATAGGCTAGCATCCTCTAGAGTATAGGCTCGCATCCTCTAGAGCATAGGCTAGCATCATGTAGAGCATAGGCTGTAGTGTGTAGACTAGCATCATGTAGAGCATAGGCTAGCATTATTTAGAGCATCGGCTAGCATCATTTAGAGCATAGGCTAGCATCATTGCAGGGCATAGCCTAGCAACATGTAAAGTGTAAGCTAGCATCATGCAGAGCGTAGGCTAGAATCATGTAGAGCATAGGCTAGCAAAATGCAGGGCATAGGCTAGCAACATGTAGAGTGTAGGCTTGCATCATGTAGAGTGTAGGCTAGCATCATGTTGTGCATAGGCTAGCATTATTTAGAGCATCGGCTAGCATCATTTAGAGCATAGGCTAGCATCATTGCAGGGCATAGCCTAGCTACATGTAGAGTGTAAGCTAGCATCATGCAGAGCGTAGGCTAGCTCATGTAGAGTGTAGGCTAACATCATGCAGAGCGTAGGCTAGCATCATGTAGAGCGTATACTTGCATCATGCAGGGCATAGGCTAGCTCATGTACAGCATAGGCTAGCAACATGTAGATTGTAGGCTAGCATCATGTAGAGCATAGGCTAGCATTATTTAGAGCATCGGCTAGCATCATTGCAGGACATAGCCTAGCAACATGTAGAGTGTAAGCTAGCATCATGCAGAGCGTAGGCTAGAATCATGTAGAGCATAGGCTAGCAAAATGCAGGGCATAGGCTAGCAACATGTAGAGTGTAGGCTTGCATCATGTAGAGTGTAGGCTACCATCATGTTGAGCATAGGCTAGCATTATTTAGAGCATCGGCTAGCATCATTTAGAGCATAGGCTAGCATCATTGCAGGGCATAGCCTAGCTACATGTAGAGTGTAAGCTTGCATCATGTAGAGTGTAGGCTAGCATCATGCAGGGCATAGGCTGGAGAAGGCTCGAGACTCACATGTTCACCTAACTAGGACTGTAAGCACCCATTGAATGTACCATGCCTGCCACCAGCGCCTAGATGTCCATGGACTTTGCACGCTTCTATAAATGTAAAGATAAGTAAAGAAATAAAGAAATAGATACATAGAGGAAGCACCCGTTGAGCTGATATGAGGGTCCCTTGGAGGAACAAACTTTAGAGTCAAGGGAGTGCAGGAAGGGTTTTTGGGGAACATGTTCCTCTTCCACAGGCATGAGAAATTGGATCTTGATCTGCATGAGGACATTGATGAGTAGGGGTAATATATGGCCACTCAGCCCTCACACTTCTACAAACCAAAACACAATGCAATCATAAAGGTAAAACAGGTACAGTTAAGATACATTCCTCCTTTGTCTTTTGTGGTAATATGAACCGAGGTAAGGCTATGTCCTTTAGAGGGGTGTGAAGGCGAACATGTAGTCGTGCAAACAACACAGTATCACAGTCCAAAATAAAGGGAATTTCCAATCAAGTTTCTATAAAAAGATATGCACTTTAATCAAACATTCCACCTGTAATAGAACACATAGAAATAGTGTACACAAACCCGTCTCAAAGGAAGAACAGAGAGGATGCAACAGACTGAAGAAAGTAGCACTCTGAGCATCGTTCCAGGGGTTGTAGATAAATCACTAGCCACAAAGAGGGGTTATCTTGGATGAAGCCAGGAGCGTTCAAGATATAACCAGTCTCTAGGGGGCAATTTGTCAGAGGGGTCAGTCAACAGTACCTGGATTCAGTTATTAATGAGCTGAACGAGTCAGACCCAGTGTCGAACACAGATGTGATTGGTCAAAATCAGTTTGGGCATGTTGGATCGTTTTGCACAAGCAGCAAGCACGCATCGAGTAGGGGCGAAGACGGGTGCTCTGTGTGGTAGAAGGGCTGCTCTCAAAGACGCAGGTCAGGGTTGTCCCTGGAACACTTTGCAGTTGGCCATGCCGAATGGGGCTTTAACTGGTGGGAGGGGTCAATGAGTGATGCTCCAGCAGTTCGAGTCGGCGGATGACTGTTGTCAAAGTGGTGATCTTCGGTGCGCCCATGATTCGGTTTAGGTCCCGGCATAGAGCAGTCACTTCTGGTTTAGCAGGTGACAGCCTTTTGCTTGGACACAATGCACTGTCTAGTTGGTTCAAAATGCAAGCAAGAGGCCATCACCTGACAAACCCGAAGTGACTGCTCTACACCAGGACCTAAACCGAATCATCAGAGATTCACACACCAACCAGCTAGCCTTTGTCTCGCCACATCATCAACCTGGACTTGGAAGCACCTAAGGTCACCACTTGGATGACCGTCACCCGCCGACTCGAACCACTGGAGCATCACTTAAAGTGGTGGAGGAGCTCAAGAACAAGCACCAGTGACTTCCCTCTTGTTCCATGTGCGGTGAACACAGGGCAATCGGTTCAGTGCGGTGGAACAGGGAGCTTCGGATGAGCTGTCCCTCTGGCTGCTGTGAGGCCCACTCAGAGGGACTTGAGGACAGGATGGTTGCATTCAGGGTCTGCTCTTCCAACTCAGGAAATGCACTATTATGCCTACACTCAATCATAGCTTTATTTTGGAGATTATCCTGCCGCCACCATGTGGTACTTATGATCAGCGCAGTTTTGGTACAGGGGTACATATCTTACATGCAGCAGAGACTTGTCTGTCATGGTCGCTGTTACCCGGGCTCCTGGGACATCTGACCCTTCCTGGTACCACAGATAGAGAAGACGCTGCAGATCAGGATACTGACGCAGCAGGACACAGATACACACTATGCTTGTGGCACAGAGCTTATGAAGTGGGAGTCTGATCAGCAGATGGCCCTTTCAGAGATGGAATTACCCGCATACTAACTGAAAAAGACACGGCTGGCAATTCCTCACAACAGAGCCAACATGAAGTGACACAATGGCACTTCTGGAGGTCGCGAGCACGGAGTGAGGGGGCGCCGTCTGTAATTAGGCCGAGAATGTGTTCAAACTCTTCAGAGTGTGGTAATATTACTGAGCCTGAGGCGGATCAAGCGGGGATCCCACTCGTTGTTGAAAGCGAAAGGTGTGTGATCCCAGTGGGTCTCATTTATTATTCTAAAGAATCGAGGTCCCAATTGGACATTGTAGGCACCCCTCACGGATACCTCATAACTTCAGCAAAGCAAGAGCAGTGGAATATCAGACTTTAAAGGGATCTCAGATTTTAGAGGTAAAAATTGGTGTTACTTGTTTTATTTTTCTGGTGTACACGTTCTGGAGTATTTAATATATCAGCGGAAATCCTTACACAGCTGCCCATGGTACAAAAAATCAAATGGCTGTGAGTGTCAAGGCGTTCTCTCCTCTCTGCACTAATATGGAAAGAAACACAGCTGATTAACCCTCCCCTGGCCAATCCCGGAAAGAGCAGCAGGTGACCAATGGTGAGGAAATGTGTCTTGATCCGTCAACACATTACATACAAATTTACACAGCACAATAGAAGCGGTCCAAGGGCGCGTAAATGCTGTGGAGGCGGAGTTAGAACTCATGGCCTGAAGGATGATTCTGTAAGAGGAATCCCTCCTGTACCTCACCAGCTCCACAGTGGAGAAACTACAACCATTTCGGTAATCGGCTAAAGCAGCACAAGAGAGCTATGAGAAATTGCAGCAGTGCTCAGTCAGGGACTGCATTTAGGGGTCGCCAGGGATCGCAACTGTGACCCCTGAGGTCTCCCTTGCTAGCCCTAAAAAAACACATATATTTTTTATTTTTAATGCAAGCTCCTGGGCTGTGACCAGTGCCATGTGGCTCTTTGCTTCTGGAGTGGGTGGCTTTCTTGTTCAAGCCTCTTAAAAAAAAATTAAAAAAAGAACATGGGTTCCACAAGTCTAAAACTTTCAGCAGTGACCCTAAATAAGAAAGAATAGGAATACCAAATAATGTGTCTTTCCGGAATTCTATACAGTAATTGCTAGACGCATTAAAGGTTATTTCAGGCACACTTCAGGGGGTGAGTCACTGATTTAATCCGTTCTTAAACATCTCATCTCAGTCTTTCGTCCTTCTGAGGTCGATAAATGTGTACCAGCACAGGTTGGGTGATATTGGGTGTATATTTGTTCTATATAAAGCGTTTAAGCGTAAGTGCTATATAATAACACATCATTATCATTTGGCCATGGATTTCTGTTTGCATTCACAGTAATTTGGCAATATATGCATATACACACTGATATTAACGATAAATACGGCAATCCATTCTTGTATGACATGTATATCACATTATAGTTATATCGTAACCGGTTTATAGTCATAATACCGAACTTATAAATCTCAAAAAAGAAAATCTCGAAAAAAAAGGCCGAAAAAAAAAATATCGAATTCTTTTTTATGAGGTTTTTTTTCTCGAAATGGGGGGGTTCCCCCCCCAACCCCCCTTTTTTCTATTTTTTTTTTATTTTAACTCTTTTTTTTTACTTGCCTGACCCAAAAAATACATATATATAAAAAAAGAAAAAATCGAGATTTTTTTTTTGGCCTTTTGACCGACCACCATCGTAACCATATTATTCATAGTGTACTTGGGAACAATGCTATGTGGTGCCACTTCCTGTTTTGTCAAGGGGTGAAAGGTCGCTTCCCGTGATATCACTTCGGGGTGGGGTCAAATCACATAACTTCCTGTGATGTCATCAGAGAACAAGGGTCGTGTGATGTCACTACCGCCACTCCAGGCATTTTGGTGTAATGACGTCCCTGTGCTCAGTAAAGAGTGCTGTTGTACTGGTAAGTAAAGTGAGGTGCTGTGAAAACTATAGGAGAGGCTCTCAAATGTGTGCAAGTGCTGCTTGGTACCCAGGTCCTTCTCCCCTGCTTCTGCTCTGGGGTTTGTATTTTCTTAGACTTGTGTGTGTATCCAGGCATCTGTGGGCATTCTGCACATCGCCGCATCCACACATTCATCACCGTGTGAGACGTCTTCACTCAATGTGGACTCATAGGGGGTCATTCCGAGTAGGGCGGTAAGGGTTAACGGTCACCGGTAACGAGACCGGTGCCGTTAAACCCTTACCGCCCTATTCCGAGTTCCCTTTGCGGGTTGGTACTTAACGCCTGCTTTTTGCAGCGTTAAAAAACCAACCTGCAAAGGGACCTAGGAGCTAATTAGGGCACTGTAATTTACGGTGCCGTAATTAGCGCCTTCCCCATTCCCATTGAGCCCTATGGGGCAAAAATGGGAATGGGGAAGGGCCCATGGTGAATGGGGAATTACCGCCCCACCAACCTTGGAATGGGGCAGTAATTACGCCATTCACCATGGCGGAGTCGGAAAAATACCGGCGTCAACCAAGGTGCTAATAGCGCCTTGATTAACGCCAGGGTCGGAATGAGGCCCATAGTAACTTCTCTTTCAGCCTCAGGCTGGTGTCGGCTTCTCTTCCCTCCGTACCTGTTCCTTGCTCACATCTTCGAGGTGAGGGAGGGCTCTGTGTAGGTGGTCTGTGTGGACCCTCCTCACAGTGCTGAAATAATGATAATAGCTCATAGACTATTCTTTTATCCAATCCACTGAGAATGAGCAGGTTTATATGAAACACTTTTTGCAGGAGGGGTCAAAAGGGCGAAACTAATAGGAAAAGCACTGCATGAGTGATGAAGACATACAGGGTGCAGAAGTGTGACATGAACCAGAATGAACAATAACGGCTGTGGGGATAACCTTGGGTCTTGGCTTAGCATCTACCTATCACTGCTCCTCAGTCCTATTCCGTCTATTACACGGGATTGCTTCTCTTGCTGGCAAACATTAGTTTTAACCTGGCGTCCTCGAGGTGAAACAAGTTTTGATTGCATTATGGATCATCTTAAACAACGAAAACACAAAGTTTTTGGTGTTCAACCTTAATGGTATTTAGAGTTGGGATTTGGGACCAGCGACCAGAACGGATCTTTTTTTAAACTGATGACACCCACTCCAGCGAATGCAGGATATCACACATAGGATGACCCCCCCAACCCCCCCCCCCCACACACAGTGTCATCTCCTCACTTCCTACCTGCGGCCAGTCAAATAGGGTGCAAGCCCACCCCACTGCGCGGTCATAAGGCCATCTTCATCCCAACGCCCTTTGCTCTTCCATGACCTGTTTCAATACAAAGGAAGAGGGGGGTAGGTGGGGAAGTCTTCACAAATTTGGAGAAACCTACAATTACATTTGATCTGATGCCCCTATCCAGGGATTCTTTTGAAGATGTATTTACACAGCTCCAACATGGCCTCCCTGAGGGAAGTGGTCCATGTTATAAATCCCCACCGCTGTAAATTCATGCACGCCTTCAGTCTCTTGCATCCATAGAAATGTTGGCCCACCACGCGATATCGACTCCTTCATTATATCAATATTTATCACCCCTTAGTGCACACTGATGTCTGTGAGAGCTCCTGTAATGTAAATGCCCTATTTCTCACTGCGTGATCCGCTTGCATTATGATCCTGCTCGCTGTGCGATGAAGGTTGTCTGATATAGTGGCCGGGACCGAGGCCATCGATAAAGAACTTGACTCACATAATCAATATGGAGAAATATTGAGACAGCCCATGGGTATAAATAATGGGCTTCAGACAGAAGCTCCCATGGAGAGAAGGCCAGGGCCAGGCCCCATCCCATGCTAATTGATGGCCAGGGCTGATAGGCTCTGAAAAGGGGAGGCCTCCTTAGTTTACTGAACGGCCGGCAAATCCATCGAAAAGCCCCAAGTGATGGCGTGAGTTTGGAAAAGTCCCGGACAAGCTCAACCGCCCTCTGACAGGATGGAAAGTAACAAAAATGCTGGCCTCGCTATGATATGTTACTTAATATTATTATTATTACTATTATTATTATTATTATTGGATTTATTGAGCAAGACCTATCTTTGACAAGCAATAGGTCTCTTTACAGAGGTATACAACAATACAGATAGACAATGGAGCGCTTTATAGAGTATACAACGGTACAGACGCATAACAGAACGCTGTTGAGAGGTAACAAAAGAACATATATACAGTGAGGAGGTAGGATACAGAGGGGCGCAGAGGAGGGGTACAGCTGTACAGGGTAGTGGGTAGGAGTGGGACGGAGTCAGGTGGCATGGGGGACTACATGATGGCTTGGTAAAGGCATCATGGATAATTTAGAAAAGCAAACTATTCTTATCATTCAGAACACACAAGGATTATCCAGAAAAACAGCATTGACTTAATCAACAGATGTAGGTCTACTGTGCAAGAATAATGCCCACATCCTGTCCATTGTTGACAACAACTTGATGCATTGCTTGGCACCCTGTATGCTAGCCTACACTTCAAGTGATGCTAGCCTACACTCCATGTGATGCTAGCCTACACTCTGCATGATACTTGCCTATACTGTACATGATGCTAGCCTATGCTCTAATTGATGCTAGCCTATAATCTACATTATGCTAGCCGATGCACTACATAATTCTAGCCTACATTATACATGGTGCTAGCCTACGCTCTACATGATGCTGGCCTACACTCTGCATGATGCTAGCCTACACTCTGCATGATACTTGCCTATACTCTACATGATGCTAACCTATAATCTACATTATGCTAGCCTATGCTCTACATGATGCTAGCCTATAATCTACATGATGCTAGCCTATGCTCTACAGGATGCTAGCCTATAATCTACATGATGCTAGCCTATACACTACATAATGCTAGCCTACGCATTACATAATGCTATCCTACGTTATACATGATGCTAGCCTATACACTACATACTACTAGCCTACACTCTATGTGATGCTAGCCTACACTCTACAAGATGCTAGCATACACTCTGCATGATACTTGCCTATACTCTACATGATGCTAGCGTACACTCTACATGAGCCTAGTCTATGCTCTACATGATGCTAGCCTATGCTCTACATGATCCTAGCATATGCACTGCATAATGCTAGCCTATGCAATACACGATGCTAGCCTATGCTCTACATGATTCTAGCCTATGCTGTACCTGAACTAGCCCACGCCCTGCATGATGCTAGCCTACACTCTGCATGATGCTAGCCTACACTCTGCATGATGCTAACCTACACTTTACATGACTCTAGCCTACGCCCACCATGATGCTAGCCTATACTCTAAATGATTCTAGCCTATGCGCTACATGATACTTGCCTATACCCTACATGATGCTAGTCTACGCTCAACATGATGCTAGCCCTTGCACTACATCAGCTACCCTACACTCTCCATAATGATAGCCGACGCTCTGCATGATGCTAGCTTAAACTTTAGATAATGCTAGCCTCCGCTCAACATGGTGCTAGCCTATGCTTTACATAATACTAGCCTACACTCTGCATGATGCTAGCCTTTGCTTTACAATATGATAGCCTGCATCCACCATGATGCTAGCCTATACGCTACATGATCCTAGCCTATGCGTTACATGATGCTAGCCTAAACTCTACATGATACTTGCCTATGCTCTACATGATGCTAGCCTATGCTCTACATTATGGTAGCCTATGCTCTAAATGTTGCTAGCCTACACTCTACACAATTCTAGCCTATACTCTACATGATGCTAGCCTATGCTCTAAATGTTGTTAGCCTACACTCTACATGATGCTAGCCTATACTCTACATGATGCTAGCCTATGCACTACATAATGCTAGCCTATGCTCTATATAATGCTAGCCTATGCTCTACATGAGCTAGCCTATGCCCTGCATGAGCTAGCCAACACCCTGCATGATGCTAGCCTATGCTTTACATGATGCTAGCCTACACTCTACATGATGCTAGTCTATGCTCTATATGATGCTAGTCTACATACCACATAATTCTAGCCTAAGCTTTACTTGATGCTAGCCTTTGCTCTAGAGGATACTAGCCTGTGCCCTACATGATGCTAGCCTACACACTGCATGATGCTAGCCTATGCTATACATGATGCTAGCCTAAGCGCTGCATGATGCTAGCATACACTCTACATGATGCTAGCCTATGCTCTATATGATGCTAGTCTACACACTACAGCCTATGCTCTACATGATGCTAGCCTATGCTCTAGAGGATGCGAGCCTATACTCTAGAGGATGCTAGCCTATGCTCTACATGATGCTGGCCTATACTCTACATGTCGCTAGCCTATGCTATGCATGATGCTAAACTATGCTCTACATGAGCTAGCCTCCGCTTGGCATGATGATAGCCTGCACTCTAAATGATGCTAGCCTACTCTCTATATGATGCTAGTTTACACTGTACATGATGCTAGCCTACGCTTTACATGATGCTAGCCTAAGCTCTGCATGATGCTAGCCTATGATTTACATGATGTTAGTCTAGGCCCATCATGATGCTAGCCTATACTCTACATGATCCTCCTAGTCTATGCTCTAAATGATGCTAGCCTACTCTCTACATTATTCTAGCCTACACTCTGCACATTGCTAGTCTATGCTCTACATAATGCTAGCCTATGCTCTATATGATGCTAGTCTACACACTACAGCCTATGCTCTACATGATGCTAGCCTATGATCTAGAAGATGCTAGCCTATGCTCTAGAGGATGCTAGCCTATGTTCCACCTGATGCTAGCCTACACACTGCATGATGCTAGCCGACACACTGCATGATGCTAGCCTATACGCTACATGATGCTAGCCTATACTTTACATGATCCTAGCCTACACTCTACATGTTGCTAGCCTATGCTATGCATGATGCTAGCCTATGCTTTAAATGAGCTAGCCTACGCTCTATATGATGCTAGTTTACACTGTACATGATGCTAGCCTACGCTTTACATGATGCTAGCCTACGCTCTGCATGATGCTAGCCTATGCTTTACATGATGCTAGTCTACGCCCACCATGATGCTAGCCTATACTCTACATGATCCTCCTAGTCTATGCTCTAAATGATGCTAGCCTACTCTCTACATTATTCTAGCCTACACTCTGCACATTGCTAGTCTATGCTCTACATGATGCTAGCCTATGCTTTACATAATGCTAGACTATGCTCTATATGATGCTAGTCCACACACTACAGCCTATGCTCTACATGATGCTAGCCTATGATCTAGAAGATGCTAGCCTATGCTCTAGAGGATGCTAGCCTATGTTCCACATGATGCTAGCCTACACACTGCATGATGCTAGCCGACACACTGCATGATGCTAGCCTATATGCTACATGATGCTAGCCTATACTCTACATGATCCTAGCCTACACTCTACATGTTGCTAGCCTATGCTATGCATGATGCTAGCCTATGCTTTAAATGAGCTAGCATACACTCTATATGATGCTAGTTTACACTGTAAATGATGCTAGCCTATGCTTTACATGATGCCAGTCTACGCCCACCATGATGCTAGCCTATACTCTACATGATCCTCCTAGTCTATGCTCTAAATGATGCTAGCCTACTCTCTACATGAATATACTCTGCATGATGCTAGCTTATGCTCTAAATGATTCTAGCCTATTCTCTACATGATCCTAGCCTACACTCTACATGTTGCTAGCCTATGCTATGCATGATGCTACCCTATGCTTTACATGATGCTAGCCTACGCTTTACATGATGCTAGCCTACACTCTACATGATGCTAGCTTACACTGTACATGATGCTAGCCTACGCTCTGCATGATGCTAGCCTACGCTCTGCACATTGCTAGTCTATGCTCTACATAATGCTAGCCTATGCTCTATATGATGCTAGTCTACACACTACCGCCTGTGCTTTACATGATGCTAGCCTATGATCTAGAGGATGCTAGCCTATGCTCTAGACGATGCTAGCCTATGTTCCACATGATGCTAGCCTACACACTGCATGATGCTAGCCGACACACTGCATGATGCTAGACTATACGCTACATGATGCTAGCCTATACTCTACATGATCCTAGCCTACACTCTACATGTTGCTAGCCTATGCTATGCATGAGCTAGCCTATGCTCTGGATGATGATAGCCTGCACTCTAAATGATGCTAGCCTACGCTCTACATGATGCTAGCTTACACTGTACATGATGCTAGCCTATGCTCTGCATGATGCTAGCCTATGCTTTACATGATGCTAGTCTACGCCCACCACGATGCCAGCCTATACGCTACATGATCCTACATGACTATACTCTGCATGATGTTAGCTTATGCTCTAAATGATGCTAGCCTATTCTCTACATTATTTTAGCCTACACTCTACACGATGCTTATCTATGCTCTACATGATGCTAGCCTATAATGTACATGAGCTAGCCTACACTCTGCATGATGCTAGCCTGTTCTCTACATACTTGAGGAGAACCATCTCCGGTTCGCCTCTGCCTTTTTCCCTCTTCTCCCCTGCTGACCTGCTTCCTCTCTCGGCACTGTGCACCTGGCCTCCCTCTATTCGGGCCCAGGTACCTGCTCACACTGCCTCCCTCCTGCACTGCCTCCGGGCCACCCCTTGCACTGGAGTCTGTATCTGTACCCATACACTTGCAGATACACCCAATCTGACTAACCTAGCACTTTTCTACTTTGCTGGCTGCACTACCACTGTTTATCGTTTTGTATTTATTGTACTTATCATTATTTATTCTATTTCTCTCCTCTTTTCTGCACTTTCCACTTCTCTCCTCATGCACTTTACCCCTTTTCCCTTTCCCGTGCACTTGCGCACTCTTAATGTCACCGGGCCTAATAAGCTTGTTGTTTTTGTTCTCCCCTGTTCCATTCCCCTTGGCCTGGTTGCGGTCTGAAACACTTATGTATGAGCGCGATATAAATAAAATATCATTTCATTTTAATTGCTTTTCATTTCATGATGCTAGCCTACGCTCTGCATGACTATAGCCTATACACTACATGATTCTAGCCTAAACTCTGTGTGATGCTAGCCTATGCTCTACATGATGCTAGCCTATGCTCTACGTGTGATAGCCTACACTTTTCCTGATGCTAGCTACCCTCTGTATTTTGCTAGCCTACACTCTCCAAGATGCTAGCTTACACTCTACATGATGCTAGCGTACGCTTTACATGATGCTAGCCTATGCTTTACATGATGCTAGCCTATGCTCTACATGATGCTAGCCTGTGCTGTACATGATGCTAGCCTATGCTCTACATGATGATAGCCTATGCTTTACATGATGCTAGCCTATGCTCTACATGATGCTAGCCTATGCTCTACGTGTGATAGCCTACACTTTTCCTGATGCTAGCTACCCTCTGTATTTTGCTAGCCTACACTCTCCAAGATGCTAGCTTACACTCTACATGATGCTAGCGTACGCTTTACATGATGCTAGCCTATGCTTTACATGATGCTAGCCTATGCTCTACATGATGCTAGCCTGTGCTGTACATGATGCTAGCCTATGCTCTACATGATGATAGCCTATGCTTTACATGATGCTAGCCTATGCTCTACATGATGCTAGCCTATGCTCTACGTGTGATAGCCTACACTTTTCCTGATGCTAGCTACCCTCTGTATTTTGCTAGCCTACACTCTCCAAGATGCTAGCTTACACTCTACATGATGCTAGCGTACGCTTTACATGATGCTAGCCTATGCTCTACATGATGCTAGCCTATGCTCTACATGATGCTAGCCTATGCTTTACATGATGCTAGCCTAGGCTCTACATGATGCTAGCCTACACTCTGCATGATGCTAGCCTATGCACTACATGATGCTAGCCTATGCTCTACATGATGCTAGCCTGTGCTGTACATGATGCTAGCCTATGCTCTACATGATGCTAGCCTGTGCTGTACATGATGCTAGCCTATGCTCTACATGATGCCAGCCTATGCTTTACATGATGCTAGCCTATGCTTTACATTATGCCAGCCTATGCTTTACATGATGCTAGCCTATGCTTTACATGATGCTAGCCTGTGCTGTACATGATGCTAGCCGATGCTCTACATGATGCTAGCCTATGCTCTACGTGTGATAGCCTACACGTTTCCTGATGCTAGCTACCCTCTGTGTTTTGCTAGCCTACACTCTCCAAGATGCTAGCTTACACTCTCCAAGATGCTAGCTTACACTCTACATGATGCTAGCGTACGCTTTACATGATGCTAGCCTATGCTCTACATGATGCTAGCCTGTGCTGTACATGATGCTAGCCTATGCTCTACATGATGCTAGCCTATGCTTTACATGATGCTAGCCTATGATTTACATGAGTCTAGCCCACACTCTACATGATCCTAGTCTATGCTCTAAATGATGCTAAACAGCGGATAGGAGGGTTCACATCAAAGGGAATGTGGTAGATTGTTCCAGAGGTTGATTGCCACCACCAGGAAGCTAGAACTACCCGCTTTTTTGCGTCTGAATCTTGAAATGATGAGGGAATGGCTGTGAGTGGTTCTCAGTGGTCTGGAGGCCATGCGTGTGATGAGTCTCTGAGACAGGTATGCAGGGGCATTGTTTGACCAGCATCGATGGGTGATTGAGAGGATTTTGAATTGAATTATTTCTCCGACAGGGAGCCAATGAACATATCTTCTATCTTCAGAGATGTGGTCATACTTATTCATATCCAATGCAGCATGTAGAGCATTGTTTTGGGTAACTTGGAGCCTATTTGAGTTTTTTTCAGAAGTGCAGCAAAGCAAGGCATTGCAATAGTCTTGTTTAGATCCCACGAGAGAGCGGGAATCAGTGAGGCAATTGTTTGAGGATAAGAATGGTTTGCTCACTCGTATGAGCTTTGTGGCGTAGGCTGCTGTGGAAGTAATGATGTTGATTTGGCAGGACATATTGAGCAAAGCATCAACGAGGAGGCCCTAGGTTTTCACTGAAGGGGCGACAGGGATCCTATGGCCATTGATGTTGAAAAAGCTGAAGCTGGGTCCAGTTTTTCAAGGTAGGCTGTCTTACCACCTAGAAGGAGCTCTGTTTTCTCATCATTCGGGCAGAGACTGTATAGGGCCCTCCAAGTTTGGATCATTTCACAAATGCTGTTTACATTGGTGTAGTCATGTGCATGGTCACAAGAGGGGTGGATGAGGATTTGGGTGTCACAAGATAGTTTGTGAAGGAGATTCCCATTGAGTCAAGGTGGTCGAATTGTGTTTTCGTGTAGATATTGTTGAGGGAGGGGGAGAAACAGGAACCTTTGTTGGACCCCACAAAAGATAGGAGTAGGAAATACGACAGCAGCATCACCTGCAAAGACTCTGTAGGTTCTGTTATAAAGGAAGGAGGCAGATCCAATTGGCAACTTCAAGGGAGAAACATGCAACCAAGGTCAGGTGGTTGCATAGAATATTGTTGTCAACCAGATCCAATGCCACCAATATTTCGAGGTGCAAGAGGAGGGATAGATTTCCTACATCATTGGCATTGTTAAGTTGGATTCTAGGTCTAGGGGAGGTGGTTCTGTCCCTTCTCTAGGGCGGAAGCCAGACTGGCGAGGGCTGAGGATGTGGGTGCAGGCTGCTCTGTCAATGATTTTTTAGGAGGAAAGGAACAGTGGTGATAGGCCTGTGGTTTTTGTGGATGGTTCTAACAATCACACCTTGGCAAATGAGGGTCGAAGTGCAGGAACAGCAGCTGGTGGTATTTCAATGAATAAACACCAGCTACATTATTCTGCTCTAACAATACCTACTCTATATTTTTACTCACTCATGCAGATTGGCAAGGTTACATTTTGCTTAGCTTCTCAATTCACAGAGCTCCAAACCAAACAGCTGCTCTTGATCACCTTGTGCCTTCAACTTCTGTTGTCCTATTGTGCACCTCCTTTCCCCCCACTTCTGACATCATGTGCAGCATTAGTATAGTGGGAATCGGAAAATAGAGTATCTGCCACACATTACTTCTAAGGGAAAACTCGTTTGCTTATTGGTGGTCTCTCTGAATCACGCTTTTTTGGAACCAAAGAGGGTGGTACTGTTCTTTCCTTCTTGTTGCCCCTTGTCTCTCTTGTTTCATGCCTTGAAACACTAGTGTATAGGCGGGTTATAAATGCCATATCATATCTTATTCTGTCATTGTCAAATCTTCATCTTGTACTTGCTCTTCTTCTACTTCTACACATCTGTATATTCCTATCCTCACTACATTCTACCCGTTTCATCTTCAACTGTAGCATAGTCTATTCCTGCCTTTTCCACCTGTTTGGGTATGCTATATTCGGACAGTGTCTAATTGTTCTTGTCTATTTTGACATCTATAATGTCTCCTCATTTCACTGTTGTTTCCTTCCTCTTGCCATATCTCGCTTTACTTTTGCGTTGCTTGCTGTTTACTCTTTATCTGATATCTTGATGGAGATTATGGGGTCAGTATCTGATTTCTGATAACCAGTTAGGTTGCAGTGCATTGTTCATCTTTCTTTCCTACATTATCTCAAAGGAATATACACCTGTGATTGAGTGAGGTGGTCCCCTGTGTGCTGTTATTGCCTGCAGCCTGTGCTCTTGCATTTCATTCCCGATGCTGCTGCTATCTGCAAACTATCTTCACTAAAGTGGTTGTGCCTCTCCGTCTGTCCATCTGCTTGAGGATGATAGAAAGTCGCCTCCAAGCACTGTTGGTACTGTTTCTTAGTAGGTATTTCTGAATTTCGTATCAAGTTAATGCTGCTGTATGTGACTATTTCGAGAGGATATCATTACTTTCAGAACAGTTTTTCCATTCAATCAATTGTTGATTTGTATGTGATTTCCTGCACAAACATCAATTAATTAAATTTAGACATATACCCGACTACAACAATGTCATAAATTCTTTCTTCACCCATTGTAACCAATGGCCCTATAAAGCTTAGTTCCTGTCCTTTTTATGCCAGTTCTGAGATATCTATTCATTTGAGTTGCTCTTGCCTCATGTGCAGCTTTGTGTCGCTCACAGCACAGGCTTTACAGTCACACACTTCATCATTGATGTTGGTGTTCAAGGCTGGCCACCAGACGAATTCACATGTAATTCTATTTGATTGGAAAGTCTTTTACAGTTTTTACACATGCCATTTGACCTACTGTCAGCAGCTTCAGTCTTCCAGCGAATCATGCACGCTTTATTCCAATCAGAAACTGGAGTAATATGTTTCCAGCATGAAATACTCATTTATGGGAAAGGTCTGAGAGAACACAACAAACGGCTATCAAGAGTACTGATTCTATTAAGGGAACACAGTTTAACATTAAGCAAGGACATGTGTAAACTCAACCAGAATAGCATTGAATATCGGTGACATGTGTTCTCAGCCAAAGGTATTGAGCCTCGAAAAGTATATGGTGATCCAAAATAACGCCTTTAGAGCAGTTCTCAACTCACCAAAAAAGACCCACATCTCATCGATTAGACGGAACACTCCCTGGTGAGTGAATCCGTTACAAAACACTCTCACTGATCCACAAATGTCTTCACAAGCTAGCACCTAAATACCTCGATTCCTCGGAGATGAATTCACAGCCAAGCACTCTAACAGGCCCACGCAAACAGCCTACGACCACCGCCTCATCAGCCCACAATTCAAGCTGCAGAATGCCAGAGGCAGTAGCTTGCCAGTGGTAGTGGCCAAACAACGGAGTAACTTACCAGCAGCGTTAAGGGCTGAAACCTCCTATTGGACCCTCCGAAAACACCTCAAAACATGGCTCTTTACAAAGGAACTACAAAAATAACCCCTGTAACCTGCTCTACCTTTGAATTTACACACTTACATTGCACTTTAATTTACAGTTTGATGCATATATGTAACCATGAAACTATTGTATTTCATATTTTATCACCTCTTTAATCCTGTAACCATGCAACCTATGTAACCTTGCAACCATGTAACAATGTCAATGCCATGAACTAATGTAATGTATCAATAGCAATAGCTATTCCGCAATCATGTAACCCCATAACCGTACGCTTGCTTACTGCCAAGAACAGCACCTAGATTCCTTCGGGCTTAGTGTGCTATATAAGTTGGTAAATAAATAAATAAATAAAGGACAGACAGGGAGAGAGGAACTTTTGGAGTGGTCCAGGCAAACAAAAGTGACTCAAGGCTATCACAATGCAGTTTGATCAGATGATGGTTGATGTGAAACATGAGCAGAGTAGCAGTTCTCCCAAACAGGACAAAGGGCCTAGTAGCACATGAGAATGGGGACTACAATGACAAAATAAGCAGGTGTATAGAAATGAAGGAGGACAGGAAATCTGGGCAAAGGAGACCAGAGGATTTATGCTGACAAACAAGACCATCTAGTGGACCTCTACATTCCCACGTAAGTCTGAAGTTTATAGGTCATGCGATGAAAACGTGCTTCCATGTAATAATCTCCCCTTAAAATGGTCCCCTACTAAAATGTTGCATTTTATTTCAGAGACATTATTGGATTGAACATGCAGGGGACACATCTGCAACCCCTGTTTTTTGTTGTTGTTTTTTTTTGTTTAAATGGGAGCAGGGGACATCCCTGCAACCCGTTGTATTCCAGGGCCCCCAACCGGCCCATAGGGTCGGGGTTTGCACAGAAGCACTTTAAGACAAGATAGCAGCACCCTTGTGATGGATGGGGGAGCATGTTAATACCCCAACACCAAATCAATAATGACAATTTAACGGTTTGGCAAATGGAGTCCGTTTAATGACAAGTACAAAAAACAGGGAGTCTCATGAATATCAGCAGATGCGTGTTCTTCTCTCTCTCTTCTCTTCTGCCGTGCGTAGGTGTGAAAGACTCATTTCTCCTTGCTCGGTTAGTCACGTGATTCAGACACTGTGAATTTGCCTCTTCTTTATGTAACTTGTGTATTTGTAACTTTATGTAACTTGTGTATTTGATTTTCATTTCACCCACCACCTGACTTCAGTTTCTTATCTTGACCTTGCTGAAGCAGGATATCCTGTTCTTAGCTTCAATTAATTGTAGCTACTGTACGTCTATTCTACTCATACAACCTTGGCTTTCTTGCCTCGATTGGCTTCTGCTGAGTTTCGTTGTTGCAGCTTATTCTCGATTTTGTTAAATATGAAGCTCTCCTCTTGTGGCGTTTAGTAATCTTTGGGTCGATTCTGCTTCTTGTGTAAAGTGGAAGTATACTTATATAACGTGCTTCGTTTGAGGTAGATATGTATAGGTGGCACTTGCTTCACGATCTCCTAAGCATAGCAAGCCACACGATTTTCTTAGCTTTCTTGGGTTTCCAAGCATATGTACATGCGTAAACTGGTCCAATATCTTCATCATGCTTACAGCTTAAGCTTCTTATATTTGACATTGTCTTTTCACCTTAGGTTCACTATGTCCCTTGTTCATGGGGTTTTGTCTATTTATGTCATTCTCTGGTCGTCATTTCTTCTATATGTGAATCAGTCTGGGTTCTTGTGACATCACCATTTGTCTTCCATTAAGACCTTCTTGGCTTCTTCAGGGACTATACTTAGATGATCTTCATTTTGTTTAATTTGTTGATATGGTTTTCTCAATTGGTGCCTTACTGTCCATGGTTTCCTTGGTATCGGTACTTGAATAGGTGTTGTTCTTCTGACGGGTACTGGACAGAGCCCCACTGTGACTCTCTGCTGCTTTATCTGCTCATCATACGTCACATATTTCAAAGTGAATGTTCCTGGTACTTCAAAATGGACGGTTGGAGTGCAGGCTGTACTTGGGACCTCCTCTACACTCCCCCACCTGGGCGAACATTCCCCCCTCTGGGCGATTCATTGACCACTTTCACCTCTTTCTTTGGATCCATCTTCTTTGGTTCCACTGTATTCACCTTCACTTCATCGCCTGGGTCCATTCTTTCTTCATCTCCTGGGTCTGTACATGATGGACTGAAGAAATGTCTCTTTGGGGTCCATATCTTTATTACTCCTGCTGTTCTCACGTGTTCGTCCTTGTTCCACGTCATCAGTTGACACTGTCTATTTGGGCTGCAATAAACCCATCTTCCCACATAATTGCTATGCTTCCTGGGATATAGAAACTTTGTATCTTCTGGTGCATGAATGCTGGCCTTCACAAAGACTCTTATCTCTTCATCAGTCAGGTCTTTGGGCTTCCATCCTGGCTCTACATAAATCATTATCTTCATCCCTATGTTTTTTTACAGTTTTCTGGCACTGAGAGATTATTATCTTGATAACACAGAATCCTAGCAATATCATCACTAGCAGGGGTCCTAGGAACTTGAATGCATCTGCCATCCATTGTGGAACCCATGAAAACATTGATCCAAACCAGCCGTCATCATCAACTTCATCAGTTTCATCAATCATCTGATTCTGTAGCTTTGTCAGCATACATATGGCCTCTGTTAGAGTTCCATTTTCTTCATTGTGAGATGGTATAAATGTGCAACATGATTCTCCAATTTTTGAACAAACACCTCTATCCATATCTGTGATGATGTCACGTACATATCTGTTCTGGAGAGTCATCAGTCGATTGCCCTTAACTCCTTTTTGATTGCATTGAATCCCTTTATGGTTGTGCTGATGGTCTGCAGTAACTCCCATCTGGTTATCTGCAACCATTTAGTATTTGCTCCAACTTGAAATCTTGGCATGAAGATAGTCGTGAACACTGATGAGGTGAGGCTGAACAGCCTGTGCTCATATGGGATTGCTTGAAAATCTTCTTCTGATTTGGCAGAAAAGTCATTCTCTCTCTTCATTCGAGTTCGCAGTTCCACAGATCTCTTCTTTCTTAGGTGAGCATCTGCTTTCGGGAAACTGTCAATGTTAGGTCACTTTTCGGGATCACCAATGCTGGAACGTGGACATTCACCATGGTGCATATATCTCCCCAGTTTTTTGGCAGTCTGATGTATGCTTTGGATCCACATGCCCAGTTATATTTCATAATTACTGCACTTCCATGCATCATTCCTGGAGCATAAAAAGATGTGTCCACATGTCTGATTCTCTCCCATCTTCCTTGTGCCATTATTCCTGAAGCACAATTTTGAGCTCTCCAATGGTACTATCTGCAGAGGTCCTCCTTTATCTTCAACCTATGTCAGCAGTTTTGCAAGCTTTGGCCACAATGGCTTGCATATCCTTTGTGTGTTTTCAATTGCTTCTTTGCAGGCTCCAAGGATAATCCATGCCCGGCAAATCACTACTCCTTTCTCCCAATAGTCTGGTGAAAGCGGTGTTCCCCAAATCTACATTTGGCCTCTGTTTTTCCAACTTTGAGCCTCTTCTGGAGTTCTCCCTTGGACATTTAGCTTCTGGTTTGCTTCTCTTCTGATTTCTGTTCCTTTAACTCCAGGCTTCTCATATCTGATCACAATCTGTTTCATTTTTCCATTGTTTCTTGTCTTTATGTCCTGGACATATTCGTCTTCATTTGGATCGGTTGCTTCCGTTGCCCATTTCAGTGAGGCATCACTACCCATGAACTGGCCCCTGGTCTTGCACATTGCTACGTGTGATAGACAGTGTGCTGCCTGGACATCAATTTCTACAGCTACAAACATCTTGGACTTCCCCATGCTGTACGGTAGGAGTGCACAAACAAAACATTCCCTCTTTGAACTTCGTCTTCCAACTTCTTTCATGTGCTGGTACCATATGTTGTTTCCCAAATGTGCTGTGCTGTCCAAGTAATCGTTTAGTTCACTGTCATCCCCATGTATGCTTCTCTTGATTCTTAAGGTTTTCATGTAATTTGCTATAACTACAAATCTGAATGCATCCGTATGGCTTCTTCTTGCTTGAGGATTCTCAGGTACCCTGATCCATGACCCAGGTATCTTCATCTGTGCCAGTCGAGTGGAGGAAAGTCTGGCAATTCTTTCTATTTCCTCTTGCCTCTTCTAGGGACTGGAATGACTATGTAAGGTCTGGGTGCCTTCGTGTGCTTCATATATGCATCATTAGGTGAGTGCACTGGAATTGGAACGCTTTGTGCACAAATAGAAAATGCAGTTCTAATCGTCAGTGACAGTAAAACAATGATGAATATAATGTATAATTAGATAATACCCCTGCAGGTCAATCTACAGCATTTACTCCCAGAAATGTACGGACGTCTCTCTTCCTGAGGGAGGATGAGATTGCTGCTCTGGATCCCCATCTCGATCTAACTTTTAATACACGTTTAAACAATATTATCTCTGGATTCTGCTGGTTCTGCTTGAGAGTTGCATGTACTAAAACAATCGTCCCCCTTTGTCTAAACAATGGCTTGTCTATTATCTCTAGATACAGTTCTCTTGCTAGACTATGGCAAATGTCAAAATCAGGCAATAATTTAACAATTCTCTTTGCATGTTCAAAATATAGTTCCCAATCTGTGCCTCTGATTTGCTACATTCCCGAAGACATGCTGTGTCCTTGTCAGAATAATTAAAACAACAAAAAATGAAATCTCTTGCACTACCCTCTCGATCTGTCCCTCGGCAGAAAGTTTAAAATCTTCTCAGACAGTTCTGCTGATGGTTCAAAAGTTCTACTTGCATCATGATACCATGCAAGGGCATGCTCATCTGCGTAGAATTAGCTGGGTTTCTGATGAAAGTTCTGGGAAATCCTCGATTAGGTGAAAGAAAATGTTACTCGCCAGCCTGCTTTCTTCTGGCGACAAGGTCATTTGTCTTGCCCTTGTTGAGGTTTGGGACTGTTTGGCCCTCACTCACTGTGAACAGTTTCTGCAATTTCGGTGTGCGTGAAGAACTACTTGAATAATAATTCCATTCAGGATTATACTTAGACGTTCTGTATTTGCTGGATGTCGAAGAAATGTCAATACGTCTGTAGTTCTTCCAACAAGATCTGGACAGTCTTCAATTAGGCAAAAGCACAGTTCGTTGATAAGTCTATTGCCTTCTTCCCCCGTTTGGGACATTTGGTTTTTCCTCGATATATTCTGGAAGTAGGAGAAACTGCTCAGCAATTACAGTAAGCAGCCTCCTTATAGTCATTTCAATTCCAGGATTTTGAAGAAAGTCATTGATACTGGTGAGCCTCCCCACCAGTGACGGGTTAGCACTAGATCTAAATATGTTAACACGTCTTTGGTGATGTTGCTACTGTGGGACATCATAAGTGATTCCGAACAAAGTCTCTGTGTGGAAAGAATCTGGATACTGTATTTTCTTCCAGTTCATGTGTCCTCGATCAAAATTTGGCATATTCTTTTCTAATCAAGGCTTCAGTGTGCCTCAGTCCAAAGTTCAAAGTCAACAGACTATGTTGTGGCTTACACGTGTAATTTTTCTTCTTCACTGTGCAACTAGGATGCACAGAGTGTCCGTTTTTATGTCCTTGTCCCCTTTTTTGCTCCGAGGAATGTCAAAAAATTAAGCCACAAAACTTTTGCACAAAAGTTCCTTGTCTTTGCTTTGCTGCTGGTCATGCATCCTTCTTCCTCGTCATGGATCACGTCTGCACGTGCTGTGGTTCTTCCCTGTTGCCTGTAGTCTGTTCGTGGTGGGGTGCAGGCAGGGGGCCTTCTCCGATGTATGGCTTGATGTCACCCAAAAAGATCCAAGCTCTTCTTCCTTGCAGCTTCACTGCAGAGGTAGTGCAGTCTTCCACTGTAAAAGGACTGTTAAACCTTCGCTCGTCCTACTTTTTCCTTGCGTGGTTCTTCACCAGGACGGTGTCTCCAGGGAAGATTGATAGAAGATGTAGTACTTGAGCTGTGTCTGAAGTAGCATCTCATTCTGTGTTCCTTGCTGCCCTGCACCCTTTTCGTCGTCGCTGCAGCTAGCCTGAAATTTCAGTAAAACAGGATGTCATGCAATTCAAGTAATTTTGCATTTCAGACCCTAAGATTTCTCTTGCTGGCTGGGCATCACATCTAGCTCTGTCTCGGGGTGTCAGGGGAGTGCACATTCTTCTTCGTGTGGCTATTTTGTGCGGCGTAAGATGGTGGTCGGGACCGGATTGGTTTCTGAGTGCATATAGTGCTAAAGAAAGGCATTGTAACCATCCCTTTCTTAGAGTAAGCTTCAACTTGGCTATCCTTTCTTTAATAAGACGTTGAGCTTCTCACAATTTCCGTTACCTTGCAGGTGATACGCCGACAAGAACTTGTGCTTTATACTAAGCAACAAGCTAATCTGTTCAACATTTACAAAGTGAGTCCCATTATCTGATCTCATTACTTCACATACTCCCCACCTGGGAAATACCTCTCTCACTAGACATTTGGCCGCACAGGTAGGGTCTGGTGTGTACATGGACTTGTTTCTATCAATCTAGAGAATGGACACACCACAATAATTAGATACCTGTACCTGTTACATACTTGAATCATATCAACGTAATCAGCATGCAAGTGCTGAAAAGGTCCATTTGGCCTTGGGAGGACTCCTCTGATTATTCTTAGTGTATGCCCAGCCATGAACTGTTGGCAAATGATACAGTCCACCATAAAAAATGCAACATGCTCTGCTAAGTTCGGTATGAACCAGTCTTCAGCGGGTGTTGCCGCTAGATTCTCTTTTGTCATATAGGCTGGATAGTGTAACCACTAGTGCTAATTTTAATAGGGATGTAGGCGTTATTGGTTTACCAGTGCTGTCTTGTTGCCACAAGCTTTCGGGGGGGGGGTTTAAAGAACCCCCTCACCGCTTCCAAAGGTGTTTCTCCTCCTGTGGTGCCTCTCCTTGGAGTTCCATTAACTGTGTTGGTCCCATATTGTAGCTTTCAGGTTCACTCATGCTACAATCATTTTTTCATTTACATTTGCGACTTCCACATCCATGATTGTCTCGCTCTTGGATGCCATACGCTTGGCTTCTGTGTCCGCTGCTTGATTTCCATGTGAGATAAAATCGGTCCCCTTCATGTGGGCGGCGCATTTCAGGACCACAATGCCCACTGGGAGCTTTAGTGCCTTAATCAGCCTGTCCAATAGGGCTGCGTGCTGTACTGGTATGCCATCTGCTTGGAGGTAGCCCCTCCTTTTCCTGCGCGCTAAGACTGCATGTACTGTTGATGTCACATAGGCGGAGTCACTGTACACTGTTACTTCCTGGTCTGCATGATTCTCAATCGTGAGTATCAATGCTAATAATTCTGTAGCCTGTTCTGAATAATGAGATGGTAATCGTGCACTAAGTAGCACTCAAAATTCTCCGTTTGCTGTGTTTCATTGCAGCAGCGCCTGTATATCTTTGTTCATCATTTTGATCGATTCTTGAGGAACAACTAACAAAGACAATTTCTCCTTCTGCCAATGCATTTTCTTTTACTCTGGGAATTTCATTATAGAATTCTTCAAAAATGTACACAATCATGTATTGGCTCTCCTTCAGTGACTGGTTCTGCTATGAAAATAGCTTGGTTCAATATTTAGCATCAGACTATTTTATTCAATGGATTTGATATGATCACTTCATAAGCAGAAGCTCTCTGAGATGTCAGTGTGCCCTTCGGTTCTCTAGAATAGCAAATAGCGAGTGCTCGACTTACAATGTAATTGAGTATCCCATTACAATGGTTGTAGCCTTCTCGATGGCGAATGCTGCAAAACTTTGTTCACAAGGGAAATTACCTCTCATTACTGGGCCCAAATTTCCACTATAATATGCCAGGGGCTTTTACCCAAATGTGCTTCTCTGTGTGAGCACTGCCGTCATAACGCTGCCATTCATGTATGAAAACAGGTGAAATTCCACTGCATAATTGGGAATCCCTAAAACTGGTGCTGTGCAAATGGCTCTCTTGAGTTCAGCAAATCCTTCCTCCATAGTCTCAGACCATTCAATCTTTTCTTTCATCACCTGTGCCTTCTTTAGGGCCTGTATCAAAGGCTTGGTATATGACCTGTAGTCGAAGATCCATGCCCTGACAAAATTGCAAAGGCCTAAAAAGCTCTGCATCTGCTTTATCGTGTGTGGCTTAGCGGTGTTCAGTATGGCTTCAGCCCTTTCTGGGGTAACCCTTTTCCCCTCATGTGAGATCAGCTGACCTATGTATAGCACTTCTTGTTGACAATATTGTATCTTCTCTTTGTCAACCTTATATCCTTTTTCAGCCAATAAAGTTAATAGCTGAACATAATCGTGTCCGCATCTCTCTTCTGTCGTGCTGCAAATGAAGATGTCATCCACATATTGTAAGACAACACTTTCTAATGCAATATTGCTTAAGTCCATCTGCAGGACTCTGTTGAAAACAGAAGGAGACTCACAGTTAACCTGGGGTAGCCTCGTGCTTTTTAGATGCATTTGTCTGAACGTAAATGACGTCAGATCTTGCGAGTCTCGGTGCAATGGATTGATAAAAATGTATTTTTCAAGTCAATCACCGTAAAATATTTTGCTTCAACAGGTATGTTACATAGAATTGTAGCCGGGTTAGGTACTAAAGGGAACTCGGCCTCAACAATATCATTTATTGGGCGTAAATACTGAATTAAACACCAAGACCCCTCCTTTGATTTTTTGATAGGGTAAACTGCAGTATTACATGACTACTCTGACATCACTAAGATGCCCTGCTCCATCATAGCCGAAATTGTCTTAAAAATTCAATCATCTGCCTCCCTGCACATGGAATATTGCCGTGCTTTTGGAAGAATTGCTTCTGGCTTCAGTTTAATTTTCACTTCTCCAACTCCTTTCAATAAGCCCACATCATAGGGGCCTGTGGTCCACACTGAGACAGGCATCTGGGCCATGTCGTCCTCGAAATATTCAGGACGGTTCTGTGCCAACATCATTCTCTGAGGCACTTCTCTTGTGATCCTTTTCACCCAAAAAGTGAGGTAGATGTAATTGGCATAGCTTTCCTTCCTGCTCCTCTTGCGCTTCTTCCCGTCCTTCTTGGGCGGCTTGAAGAGCGCTTTCTTGGAGCCCTCTGCAATTGTTAAATGGAGCTCCGTCATGCACAGTTTTAACTGTGGTCACACCAGGGTAACCTGCCAGTGTCCACACATCATCTGCTCTATCACCAAGTATGGCCATTAAGAGACCTATGATATCCACTATAGCTAACGTATTCCCTCCCGTAATTCTTTCTGGCTCGTGTATCCATTTTCCAGCTCCCGATGTCAACATTGGAAGCTTATTTTTCAGGTTTTCGCGATCCACGTGTGGCCATGGAATATACTGCGGTATCATTCCACCTTTCTCGAGCAACGGAAATTGGGACGCATAGCCCTCTCTCTCTTTTATCATTGTTCTTCTGTCTATTTCAGGAGTAATATTCTTGTGGGACCCCACATGTGACAGTCGAGGGGGTTACAGAGGCCGATGGTGCAAATACCCTGTTTGTTCTGGTGTTCAGGAATTATTGGATCCAAGTGATGGCATCAGTGGAGAAGTGGGCTGCAGTGGAAAAGTGTTTGCAGAGAAAGTTATGCTTGACTAGGTCAAACGCAGCTGATAGGTCTAGTAAGAGAAGGAGTGCAAGGTTGCCTGAGTCCTTAATGTTCTCGGTTTGGGTTACTAGATCTATCAGGGCAGTTTCTGTGCCATGTCTAGGCCGGAAACCAGACTGTCATAACCCTAATAGATTGTTGCTTTCCAAATGGTGCTGGATTTGTAAGTATGCTGCTCTGGCGATGATCTTCAGGAGGAAGGGTACCGTGGTGATTGGTCTATAATTGGAGGGGTTGTTGGATCAAGGGATGGTGGTCTTAAGGAGAGGCATGATCCATGCGTCCTTCAGGTTAGTAGGGATTTCATTGGTCTTGAATGAGGCATTGATCAGTGAGGTGATGAATGGGACAATTTCCTTTGCTGTTTTTGTTAATGATGGGAGCAGGGCAGATATCACCCATGCATCTGGATGGCTTGAGGCTTAGTATTATTTCTTCTACTCTTTGACACTGAATGAGGAGAATTTGAATAAGTTAGTTTGGAGAGGGGTTGGGGTGGTCGCTGATGAGTGATCAAGAGGGTTTTGGGTTAGATTGGCTTTTTTTATTTTAAATGTTCTTTTGTAGGAGCTCAATTTTGTCTGATAGTGCATCATTGTTGTGCTTTGCCTGTTTTTTCCGTGCATGCAAGGTGCAGCCTTTCATCAATCCTGTGGCATAACATAAATGAGGGCTATGATTTATCTAGTGGCACTTTATGGGAAACAGGGTCATGATAGGTGTATGAAAGAGTGTGTTGTCTGGGCTACCGCAAACACAGTCGTGCCTTCAGGAGCTTGGAGATCGGTGTCACTGTGATGACAGTTGCCACCACCTGTGATGACTGTTCGTGAGCCCAGAGTGGGGATTTGAAGTTTAGGGAGGTATCAGGATAATGCAGTAAATAGCCAGGTTTTGAGGATTTGTTTGAGAGGCTGTTTTCGGTGTAACATATGTGCAGAGGAAGAGTGTTCCAGATAGTGGGAGCTAGGATAAGGAAAACCGAGAAAGCAGATGCTTAAAAATAGGCCTGTACTTCACTAGGTCTTCCAGGTCAAGTATCCTTAGAAGTGACATTAGGGCTGGAATGGTATGTTCTTTCGAGGATGGTGGATGGGATAGTGTTGTTGGTGTAAAAGGGTCAGTTTTAAGGATGCAAGCATGCACAAAAGGCCCTCAGGTGAGAGTGGAGAGAAGCCAGACCAGGGTGCAATGGTGCATGGGGGAATATAGGCAAAAGGGGCAGTATATTTGGAGACCTCGTGTGGAGTCTGATGGTATGATTCTTCTTGATAAAGAACTCATTGATAGCCTTAAACATGAGTTGTAGGAAGTGGGTGAGAGGAAAAGGTGTTGTGCGGTTGGTGAGGAAGCTAGATGATGCTGGGTACATTGGGAGAACTGGAGCATCAGATTTGAGGGGTGCAGGTGCAGAAAGGGTGGAAGGAGATTGTGAGAGGACAACGTGATATAGAAGGTAGACTGAGTTGTAGCTGAAAGGGTAGGAGGGTATGTGGAAAGCAAAGGGAGAGATGTTGGCTGGGGTGAGAACTGGGAATTGGGTTGCAGGTAACAAAAATTCAGTTATAAGGCACAAAAACACAATTCTCCTTTGGTACGTTTGGCCCTTAACTGCAGAAACGTTGGTGGGATTCCCAGGGGAGACTAAATAACTAGGGAGGCAGTGCGTTACATGACCCTTTGGAAGCCACTCAGATTGTCCAGGTGAAATGCACACAGGTTCCTTTGTGCTGTAGGCTCAAGGAGCTTCATTTGTTAGGTCGGGCTCGCAGATTGCCCTCAGGACACGGAATGGATGTTGTTGGCAAGAAATTACTGTAAATGAAAATCGAGATATGGGATATGGTTGCATGGCCCTCGGGCAATCAATCAGAGTGATCGAGACCTACTGTTGGCTCAGAGAGCTTTTTAGTTTATGGCAGGGCCCTCAGGGTCCTCAGATGGTGCACACAATACTCTGGGAATGAAGCAAAACATATTTTAAAATGAAAACCCATTTCCGTGGAATGGTCACATGACCCTCTGGGAACCAAGCAGGATGCAGACAGGGTCTTAGATGTTGTAGGCCCCGGGAGCTTCATGCTATGCACTGGATGTGTGGTCTTCTGTCAGTGAGGCACATTTTTCAGAATTTGCAAATCATAAGGTATTTCAAATTGTCATCTATTATTTTAATGCCAACTTGCGCTCCACATTTCATCTGTGCATGTGTTTGTGTGCTTGTGTGTGTTGTGTGTGTGTGTGTGTGTGTGTGTGTGTGTGTGTGTGTGTGTGTGTGTGTGTGTGTGTGTGTGTGTGTGTGTGTGTCTTTGGCTTGCTCTTTATCAGTAGAAACGATTTCTTGTTTGAAATCGACATTTAACTTGACAAAAGCACAAATTGGTCATCTCTTCTTTGTACTAAGTCCTGATGGAACAAATGCATACTCTTCCTCGCGGTTAATGCTTTCAAGTTCAAGATTCAATGACACCTGCTTTTTTGTAAACATTGTTTTTTATTTACTTTAAACTTTACAAAGCAACAATATCAACATTTGCACCACAGATATGAGGAATGCCGCCTTTTGTTTTGCTGCACATTTGGGTTTACTACATTGTGCCTCCTGCAATCACACTCCAAGCTGTAATCACACATTAACTGAGTCCTCCATGTTGCACGGGCTGCCCTCTTCTTCTCCACCTGCACTTCCCTCTCCCTTGAAAAGAAAATAACAAATACCTTTCAGAAATGTACAGGCTGAGGGGATGGACCTAGAGACAGGCTAAGAGAAAAGTCATTGCCCCTAACATTGGGCTGGCCTGCCCTTCTCACGTTTGAATCTCAGAGCAGAACTGACAGTGCCTTTCATCCTTCTCAGGTTGAAGAATTGAATACCATTAATTGGGGTATTAATACCTCCTGCTATTGCTGTGCTCAGAATCATGAAGTAGTACATATAAACTCAAATGCTGTATTCATTATACTCCTGGGACTGTAAGCGCGCTTGTGGATTTAGGGGATATGCAGAGGGCTACAGAGGGGTTAACCTCAAGGATCACATGGGCTCAGAAGAATTTCTATATGATATGGTTTGGATCATCTCTAGGACTTTAAGAGTTAAGGGATTGGAACAAGGTTCCAGAGCCTTTTCCCTCTAGATCAGGACTAGTTCAGGTCTCTGACGCGTGAACACAAGACTTACATGCAGAGGTCATTAAGCCCACTGAATTCCTCCTTAGATGATTCTAATAGTTTGATTGATCGAGTAGCCTGATGCTACATGACATGTCTCCTGATACTGACACTGGCTCAGCCATCTATCTATCTATCTATCTATCTATCTATCTATCTATCTATCTATCTATCTATCTGTCTGTCTGTCTGTCTGTCTGTCTGTCTGTCTGCCTGTCTGTCTGCCTGTCTATCTGTCTGTCTGCCTGCCTGCCTGTCTGTCTGTCTGTCTGTCTGTCTGTCTGTCTATCTATCTATCTATCTATCTATCTATCTATCTATCTATCTATCTATCTATCTATCTGTCTGTCTGTCTGTCTGTCTGTCTGTCTGTCTATCTATCTATCTATCCATATGCCCGTCTATCTATCTATCTATCTATCTATCTATCTATCTATCTATCTGTCTGTCTGTCTGTCTGTCTATCTATCTATCTATCTATCTATCTATCTATCTATCTATCTATCTATCTATCTATCTATCTGTCTGCCTGCCTGTCTGCCTGTCTATCTGTCTGCCTGCCTGTCTATCTGTCTATCTATATCTATCTATCTATCTATCTATCTATCTATCTATCTATCTATCTATCTATCTATCTATCATAAAAAGAGAACGTCATCTCACTCCCACTCTAGACGACATTGTTGGAGAACTTCAGGGTGCGAAATTCTTTTCGAAACTAGACCTGAGAGCGGGTTACCACCAGTTGGAGCTCCACCCAGAGTCTAGATATATTACGACCTTTACAACACACTAAGGACTGTATCAATATAAAAGACTCAGTTTTGGAATATCCTCGGCGGCAGAAGTCTTTCAAAATGCTATCAGGGGGGCTCTGTCCGGACTAAAAGGAGTAATAAACATGTCAGCCGATATCCTAGTTTTTGCCAAATCTGAAGCAGAGCATATCAAGCGTCTGAAAAACACTTTTCACAGACTCCACAGCCTCGGCCTGACGCTGCACCAAGAAAAGTGCGAATTCCTGAAGGACAGCCTAGAGTTTTTTGGATTTGTCTTCCATGCGGGAGGCATATCCCCAGATCCTGAGAAGGTAAGAGACATTCGAGAGGCGTCACCTCCCACGTCCCCGGCAGAAGTCTGCAGCTTTTTAGGGATTGTGAACTACTGTGGGCGTTTTATTCGAGATTTAGCATCCCTTTCTGAACTCCTGAGAGCACTCACTAGGAATGAAGTAGCATGGACGTGGACTGGAAAGGAACAGAGAGCATTCACGGCCATCAAGGATGCGCTGTCTGAACAAGATACCATGGCATATTTCAACCCAGCCCGAGAGTCTGAAATTATAGTGGATGCCAGTCCAGTGGGACTTGGGGCGGTTCTTATGCAGGCGGATCAACAGGGATCCATGCGACCTGTTGCATACGCCAGCAAGGCACTCACAGACACAGAGAGAAGATATTCTCAAATTGAACGCGAAGCCCTTGCAATACCATGGGGCTGTAAACATTTTAGATTATATATCCTGGGGAAACCTGTTGTAGTGGTGACGGACCACAAGCCCCTAATTCCCATTCTGGCAGGCGCTTCTTCCAAACCGCCACCTCGGATAGAGAGGTGGATGCTATCCCTCATGGATTACGGGGTGAAGCTGGTATACCGCCCAGGTACGCACAACCCTGCAGACTATTTGTCTGGTCACCCCGGCGCAGGACGACCCAGAGATACTACGGAGGTTGCAAATTGTGTGGACACCATTCACATGGTCGTCGAGTCTGCACTTCCCATTGCTTTGACAAGACAAGAAATTGCCAACGAATCGAACTCGGATGAGGCATTTCTGAGAGTGAAAGGTGCGGTAGCCACAGGAGCATGGCAGGAGCTCCTTTTGAACAATGCCCGGAGAAATGCAGAAACGCAAAGGGATTTGCAATTGCTCTGGGGTGCACAACATGAACTGTCAGTAACTGCCTATGGTCTCCTGCTGAGAGGGCACCGGATTGTGATCCCCAGGTCACTCATGCCGAAGGTCCTTCAGTTGGCACACAAGGGACACCAAGGGATGACCAGAATGAAGGCACGTCTCAGACTCAAAGTCTGGTTCCCCGAATTGGAAAAGAGAGGGGAAGAGTTTGTGAGGGCATGCAACCCGTGCCAAGCCACGAGCCCGGCGGAGAAAGGACCACCAATTCAGACCATGGCAAGGAGTGATTTACCCTGGGGGACAGTACATGCCGACTTTGGCTCTACCGGAAGAGGACTACACTTCCTAGTAGTAACTGACCATTGGTCCCGATATCCAGAGGTGGGACTAGTCGAGTCCCAGGCCACTGACCACACCACCCTGGCCATCAACAAGATATTTGCTACCCATGGTTTTCCCATCGAGTTATGTTCTGACAATGGGTCACCTTTTCAAGGACAATCGTTTGCTCGATACTGCGAAGAGAGAGGGATAAAACACTGAAAAGTCACCCCACTATGGCCAAGAGCCAATGGAGAAGTAGAGCGTTTCATGCGCACACTAAACAAGGTGTTTCGCATATCCGAAAATGGAGGTGAAGACCTCCGACGGAATTTATTCGACTTTCTCCGGGAGTATCGCACAATGTAAGAGGATTCAATTCAACACTACAGCTAAGTCAATGCCTAGTCTGGGATACTGAATGGAAACCCTTATTGATATATCTTTATGTCCAGTTCATGCGTTCTGGATGACTACCCCTATATAACACCCCTCTCTTTGAATAACCCTGACCCCACTGAGCCAAGAAGTAGTTCTGTTTTGCAAGTTAAAAGGTTTATTGGATAATTTAAACAATAGATATATATCACACTTTATAATAATTTAATAATTAAAGATCACACCTAATCTGAGCAGTAATCAATAATGGATAGTCTGGCACTAGCACACTTCTTTATAATCAATGATGAGTGGTTATAGGATGGATAAGATAGCAACAATACTTTATAGTTTCAAATGGATGCAAGGTGGAATGAAAATGCAGTACAGAAAATACTCAATATGCGTTCAACAAAACAATGTAATCACTTTTCTCTGGCAATCCCCTCCCCCCTTTATGCAATGCAAGGAAATGGAAGGAAAAAATGCAATCAAATGTAATTCAGTTCACCCCAGCAAGCTTAGACTACAGAAGTTGGAAACACAGGCGCAAAATGCTTTTATATGTGCTGGCAATGAAGTGAAAAATACGCTAAAATGCTTTTAATTCCCTCTAGGAGGTTCAGGGTGAGTGAAATATACTTGGGATGAGTTCAGGCTCACCTTAGCAAGGATCTAGAAGTAACTAGCAGGTTAAACGAATTTTTGGCAAATGGAAGCAAGAAAACTGCTGTTTTCACACGTGAAGAAATTTTGCAAATCGCGGCAAACTCGCGAGTGCATTTTTTTGCGATTGCGGCAAAAGTATCGGGGATAAGAATGCGGTTCTATGTTCGTAGAAAAGCCACGATTCTAAGCTTTCTGAGGAAAGTCACTGCAAATCTCTAGCACAAACGGTTACAGATATATGAGCGATTAAATAAAGGTAGTTTTTCGGATTTGGAAGGTTAAAATTCAAAGTGACAAGTGCAGCTTGCAACTAGAAAATGATAGGTGACAGCTTTACAAATGACAGGTGACAGCTTTACTCCAGTTAAAATAGCTTGCATTAGATTATTTTAACTAAGAGATTGGTTCTGCACAGTCCTGCTAGGTACTCACACTATATTCTTGAATTAGAATGGGCCTCGCCACGGATCTGGTCAGGTTTGAGACTGGACTCTGGTCTGGTCTCGGCACTTCACAGTGATCTGGGTCAGCTCTCTCTGCCTCTGGTTCTGGATACTGATGGATCTAAATTCTGGATCTTTCTGCACAGCTTTCTCTAGAGATTGATGGAGGTAAAGTATGGATATTCCCGGCAGAGCGTCCCGCAGCAAATGGATTTGAAGGTCCCTATCTGTCCTGTCTGTCTGCTTTTATGTGTTTTGAAAATGGGTGTGTGTGCAGCATCCCTAGGCTCTACCCCTCTCCACTCATCATTGGCCACTTCATACTCTTCCCCTTGATTGGGGGAATGAAATGAAGTGTCATCATGATGAGGTCTGTTTATGGTACAGAGAACCCACCTCTGTCAAATTACACACAATCTATATTTTGACCCAAAAGACATATTTCATAGCTACACAGTGGTTTGAAATTACATGCACCCATCATGCATCACAGGAGGTATACCCTGTCCAAATCTGCTCTTCCTGGGAGCTTGCATTCAGAAATGGCGACATTTGCACTTTTTAACTGGTTTCGCAATATCGGACATTACCCCAAATTTATACACATGTGCGCAAGGGGTATGGACATTACTTGATGAAGTATCAGACTTTTAACATGCATACATTTTAAGTAATACCCTCTTAACTGCAAAACCCCCCCTGAACATACCACCGGGTCCTAACACGTCTTCAAATGTGCACCGAAAAATCCCAAGAATTATGGCATCATTTAAATAATTATGACAAGTCCGTACTATGAGTTATTCATCTTTTTCTAAAACCATATTCTGGCTACAGGGGTGTGTCTTTTCAGGTCACATGGTACAGAAACCAGTCTTTCCAGTTTCTGCCAAGCTCAGAGACCCTGCCCCTCCCAGCTTCTGCCAAGAGGAAGCTGTTTTACGACACCTACAATAAACCATCTGCCTGGGCCCTGGAAGGCCCATTGTTCAAGAGGAAGCCATTTGTGGCCCCCATAATAAAACATTTGCCTGAGTCAGGACAGGGCTTTGTTCAATTTCCTGCAGAGGCCAGGTAATTCAATCAGAGAAATGTCATATCCCTTTTGGTGGGAGCAGCAAAATGCAGGTCGGCCTGGGAACACAGCTGTGGTGCAAGTCTCAACTCCTGTCGGGGGTAGCTGGTGGGCAGAATTCAGTTCCTTAAGCCAGGTTTCAGATAAAATGTCACTTTTTGTTCCCCAGTTTAAGTCAAGACATTTTTTTACATATGCAGCTAGAATGCTGATTCTAAGTTCAAAACTATGACATTTAAACAATTGCAACCTATGTGACACTCAAAAGTAGGTCACTCATTTAATTTAAACATTTCGATTTTGGTGGTTTTAATCCAGTTTCAGTTAGGCTGCTGACATGCATAGCCCAGCCAGTTTTGTGATGAACATTGTTTTAGGCTCATCCTCTTTCCAGATTTTGTATGCCCACAAGACTTTATTCTGCCAGCTGTCCGCTGGTGTTCAGTGAGATTTTTGGATGTGTTGCAAATAGGCATTTTGAGCTGGCATTCAGAGAAACAAAAGGTGATTTTAAAGTGCGGTTTTTCCTTTGGCACACATTTCACTCATGGCACCCCGGCCCATCCTGCTTGCATTGGTGGGTGGCAAGTTAGGCAACCATTTTAGTGTGCACATCTGCGCGGTTTTCATAGATTCTGGCGCACATGTGGGCTTTTTCGGCCATCTTGGATTTCCTAAGCCCACAGCACCAAATGTTGTAGCATAATAGTCCAAACGTGGGTCAGAACACCCAACAAACCCCCCCGCCCGACGGCACTTGGATTGAGTCAAGGGGATGTCGGGTGCACAAGGGTTTTGACCCACGCACTGGTATGTCCGCATAATCTTCTTCCAATTCTGCAAATGGCACAGTTCAGCATCTTTTCCTCCATCCGGTACTGATCGATCGGTTCTCCTCGCCGGTCCTGATGGGAATATTGGACGGGATACCGGGCCCCTTGCGTCTCTGCTCCCGGTCTCTGGATCGTCCTCCTTGTCCTGTCTCCAGGTTTTCTTTCTCCTAGGATGACAAAGGAAGAGCGGCAATACCTATTCATGGACATTTTTCCCCCACCATTGATATAGTGGGGTGGCATATGAATTTTAGAACTCAACAGATATGCACATGCACATTTTTTTTAAATTAAGAGACAGGAACACATAAACTTGAGAAACACAGAATTTGATAGGCTATATGTAGGATCTTTTAAGTTAGAACTGAATTAATCTGAGACAGTACCCTCTAGGATTCCAGAGGATTCCTCCAGTTGTTGCAGAGCGTGCCTGGGATGGCAACACTTCAACTGGTTTATGTGGACCCACATGTCTTCCCCCTCTGCCAAACCGCCTTTGGGGATGCGGATCTTGTAGGCCACAGGGGAGATTTTACTTACCAATAATTCGATCCCCCTTCTGAGCTGTAATCAAATCAGCATCAGGGGTCTCCTTACTCCATTTTGCAATTGAAAGGTCATTGTGAGCATTTGTCTGGGACCTATTGATAGCAGTGACCTGGATTTCCCCCAACAGGGACTCAATCTCAATTAGATCCCCTTGGATGGCCCCGGTTTTTGCCAGCTGATCAGCTAAGTCTTTTACTGATTTGTCTGGTCCCTCTACTTTGGAATGACCCTTGATCTTTTTCCAATGGATGGTCATCTCATTCGAGGTGACCAGATCATCAATGTTTTGGATCAACTTCCCATGTTTCAAGGGTTTGTTGTTAGCACATAACATGCCTCTGGCTTTCCAATTAACCAGGTGCTCCACGAACCCGTTCCGTACATAATCCAAATCTGTGATTATGACCAGTTCGTGGAGTTGATGCTGGACAGCAGTGAGGATGGCCTGATGCACAGCCATCCATTCTGCCACCTGACTACTTCGGGGACCAATTTTGTACCCAGCAGAGGGTTCTGGGAACTCCTTCACCCATGCATTCCCTACACCGGCCACCAGTTCTTTCTCCCCGTTGTTGTCAACATGGTAAGAGCATCCATCCACATAGACAGTGGGCATTCCCTCACACTTGTCCTCTTCAAAGACTTTGTGGGGGGAATTAAGGTATGCCTCCATGTTGTCCTTTATTTTAAGACTTTCGTCCTCGAGACAGTTTTCTCTGGCACAATCATGCAAGTCAGCCAGACCTTGCGCGAGGGGACTCTTCTTGTTTTGGCCATATCTGACCTCCACAGGAAAGCCTTGCATTGACAGAATCCAGGAAGTAATTCGGGAATTACGTTTTCGGCCCGGATTCTATCACTTTGGAGATATTGCAGAGGCTGGTGTGGAGTCTCCACTATCATGTGTTCGCCCTGGATAAACGGGCGGTAATTCTTCAATGCCCACACCGTTGCCAGGAGTGCCTTCTCACAATCGTTGAATTTTTCCTCCACAGAGGATAATGTTTTGCTCGCATAGGAGATTACTTTATTGACCTTGTCATGCTTTTGGTATAATACCGCCGTCAAGCACGTATTAGAGAACCCCGTATCCAGGAAGAACTCCTTGTTTCTGACAGGGTAAGCTAGGCAGGGCGCTTGTGAGAGGCTTCTTTTGAGTTGTTTTACTGCCTCGGCTTGTTCTGGACCCCATTCCCACTTGCCCCCCCCCTTCAGGAGATGAATCAGGGGTCTGGTGATCTCTGCGTAGCCCTCAATGAACTTTCTGCTGTAATTAGTCAGTCCAAGGAGGCTCCTTAGTTCCCGCAGAGTTGTGGGGTCTTTCAGTTTCTGAAGTGCTTCCACTTTCTTTTCCTGGGGACAGAGACCCTGAGGAGTAATCTCATGCCCCAAGAAATTAACACGGGTTCTACACCACTGTGCTTTCTGAAAGGAAAGTTTTGCTCCGGCGGCCCTCAACTGGGTCAGAACATAACGGATCTCCGCTATGTGTTCCTTCACAGATGAACTTTTGATGAGGACATCATCTACATAACTTTCCAGTTATCAATGCTAAAATAAAAATTACATGACTATTCCGATGCCTCAATCTCTGCACTTGTGACTGCTAGCTGCTTAGATTTAAGAATCCGAGATTTAATTCCCCTCTCGCACTCCCCCACATCATTGTGCTGGTTGCCCCCCCTCCCTCCTTCCCTGCATCAGACCAGCTTTTCCACCTGTGTCTAAGTGAACAGGACCATGGTTAACAAAAATATCATTAGTTGTTTGGTCTTGCCCTCACCGGCAAGTTGATGAATCTTTTTCCCCAGAAAACCGTTCCCTGTGTATCAGTATTTCCCTACGGTTTGGGAAGGCAATTGCCACTCTGGCTCTTCGAGCTTTAATTTACCCTGTTGTTTTTTTCCACATCATCTACATAAGCCAGGTTACCCCTCGCACCCAGGTCGGGCATGGCCTTATGTAGGAAAATGTTAAACTCATTACCGGAGTTAAGGTATCCGAAGGGAGTCCGGGTCCATGTGTACTGCTGGCCCCCAAAGGTAAAAGCCAGTTTGTATTGGTCCTCCCTACTGACAGGCACAGTCCAGTATCCATTTGTCAGGTCTATTGCAGTGAATACCTGTGACCCCTGGATCTGGGCCAGCCCTTGGTCAATGTAGGGCAGAGGCCATCGGGAAGTATGGACCCGTTTGTTGAGCTCCCTGAGGTCAGCGCAGAGTCTCCACTGGCCGTTTGGCTTTAATATTCCCAGCACCGGATTATTGAAGGTGCTGTGGACGGGACGGATTATTCCCCGGGACTCAAGGTTCTTAATTATTTCAGTAAGGGACTCCATTGATGCGAGAGGCAAGCGATATTGCTTCACAAACACAGGAGTCATGCCAGGGTCCGTGGGGATTGTTGTTGTGTGGATGTCAGTGCGACCACAGTCAAATGAGTCTACCGCAAAGATATCTTGGAAATCCAAGAAAACTTGTTTCAACTTTTGCTTTAGTTCCAGAGTCACACAGGCGTCAGCTAGGTTGACTCTCTCTTCCACCATCAGCCTGAAGCCTGGAAAGACTTCTGGTTTGGCTATTTCAGCGGCCGCCTCCAGCTGAGTAGAGAAGTCCCTGGTCAGAGTGCTGATTTGGACTGGAGGCTTCAGGTGGGAAAGGCAGCCCTCATGGACCTGGAAAATCACCTCATCCCTCCTGAAGTCACAAGTCACATCTTCCTTACCATAAGGGCAAGAAGTGTACACCAGGAAGTTCCCCCCATGCCGGGTAAAAATCCTGTCTGGTGTTGTATTGTCATCACTGTCACTGTCAAAGCAGTCCTTGGGGATTGGCCCTAACAGTTAATTACCTAAATCTATGGAAAAATGTCGGTCATCAACCGCCATTCCAATAATGGTGCCTGCGGCTAGAGTAATAATCTTTAAGTCGCTGTTATCCACCTCTATTGGAATGGTGTCCTGTTCTATGTTGACTAATGGAGTTGGGTTTACCCCCAACCCTTGCTGTTGGAGAGAAGCATTTAGATGTATATAAGCATCAGGGTTTTGCAAATGTTGTCCTCTTTTAACTTTCACTTCCCGGGAGAATTGTTGGGTACTTTCTGGGATGGTGACTTCATCTTTAATCTGAATTTCAGCTGCATACGGTAGCAATTGAGCTGACCTAAATGCTTTTTCCGGATCATCAAAGCCCATGGGATTATCCGCTAATCGGGACCAAGCTTTGAAGTTTATTAGGTCCAAACTAATGGCAAAGCGATTGAGAATTTCACTGCCTAAGTAAAAGGCGGCAGGGACGTCTTGCACGACCCAACAATTGTGGACTATGCTCTTGTTGCCAATGGAGATTTTGAGCATACACCTGCTTGGCAGGAGATGTTTGGAATTAGGTGCTTCCAGTTCCACCTCCCATTTGTCTATCAGTTTGAATGTGGGAATGGCTGGATCTTTTGGGAGTTGGCGAAACATGGCTTCGCTGATGAAGCTCTTACCGTTGTTCACACACACTCGAGCGAGAACAGAGTCCTTCCCATCATTTAACTGGACAGGGATGAACAACTGCTCTCCAATTTGCTGAATATCAGCCAAGCTCTGAGCTGATTTCACATCTTTCTGGACTATAGGAGTGGGAGTTTCTGATTGTGGATTAGTATAGAATTTCAGAGTATTTCCTTCCAGCGTGGAATACCACTTTAGGCTGGAAGGAAGGTTGATTTTCAGAAATAGAGAGGACCCTCCTTCACCAGTCTGTTGTCCTACTGCTATTACTGTCATGTCTGGAATTTGGTTGTTCTGGAAGTGAAATTCTACTTGGTCAGATTTTTGTTCAACCATGTGGCAGGTGCCGTTTAAACTAACATGGTTGACACTCTGTTTTAATTTTATTGGTCGGCTAGTCTGAGTCCAGAGGACCTTGTTTACGCAATCTATTAGGGGTGACAACCTTCTCAGGAGGTCATTCCCTAGTAAACAAGGGGTGCCCTCTGGAGTCACAACTATGACTGGGTGTTTCAACTTGTGTCGCCCAATTTTAATGTCCAAGTCTGCAGTCACCTCAACGGGAATTTCCTTCCCGTCAAAGTTCTGCAGTTGTCCAGGAAGAGGGGTGAGAGGAATTTGGTAATTCCCTCCCCTTCCTGCATTCAGTTCATCAAAGGCCCTTCTGGACAGAAGGGTAGCTTGAGATCCCGTGTCCACCAGCGCTGAAATCGTACCCTGCCCCTGTACTTGTACCGGGGCATAATATCTTCCCTCCTTCTCCTCAAGGGGGCACAGATAATGCACATTTTTGGACAACTGGTGGGCTAACTTTCTGGTTTTGGACATTGCTAGCGAAGACATTTGGGCCGAATTCTGTGGAGAGCCTTGGGAATCTGAAAGAAAAAGTTGGCAACTGGAGATCAGAGCCATTGTGGGTTCCCCTGGTTCCGGTTCTGGGACGCCCCGCCCTTTTTGGAGGCAGTCATCAGGATGGGTTTGAACCAGGGGATTTTCTTGCTGTTGGTTCTGGGATGAGATGGTGGGCGGCGGTAGCTCAGTCTCCACATCTCCCCAGTCGGGATTTGCATCCCTAGGGACCCATTTTTCTTTGGGAGGAGTTCCCCCATCCCTGAAGGAGAAGATCCTTTTCCCAGGATCCTCTGAGGATCCCTCTCCCTCAAATTGGAAGATCTGTACCTCCTCCTCAAACTGAGTCTGTTTGGGTCTTTTGTTTCTCCTACCCCCCTCTGCTCCTTAGGAGGCAGACTTTCAGGGGCAAGAGATTTTGTTTCCGGTTCCTGGGTTTCCAGGGGCTGTTTACAAGTGAGGAAGGAAGCTTCCTCCAAGGCTTTACACCCCCCTTCCCTTTGTGCCTCCTCCCTGGGAACCGGTGAGTTATCGGGGTGCTGCCCCCGTCATTGTTCTGGAGCACCAGGTCCAGAGTTGGGTGTGTTCTGTGCTGGTATGCCCATCTGGGGGTTCTGCTTTGCCCTCAGTATTTGACCCAGATCCCGTGCCATATTTTGGACCTGGCGCTCTAACTGGGAAACCCGCTCAGGCTGATACGGGGCCCTGTTTTCTCCCCTGGGCTGATCCCGGGAAGGGTAGCTATCCCTTCTTTGGTAGTACCCCTGGTTGGGAAGATTTGGGTACCCCTCCACCCTTGGCCTCCCCTCTCCCGGATTCGATTGTCTGGGCTCAGGGAATTGGGGAAAGAAGGGTGGAGGATTTTGGGGTTGGAAATTGGGTGGATACCTGGGGAAAAAGTTCTGCCCAGGATTTGGTGAGTTTCTGCCCTCCGGTGGGAAGTTAGGAGGGAAGTTCCCTGGGTTAGGTGCTTGGCTGGATCCCCCCCCTTGGGCTGGAGGAGTCCACACATAACCCAGGATGGGTCGACTTCCCTTGTAACAGGGACTTACATAGTCAGGAGAGCGAGGGACCCCATTTGTGGGACTACCTCCTTGACTCCGTGTTTGTGACTGGCCCGAGGACCTTCTGGGCCTAGCATTATTAGGTGCAGGTAGGTTTTTAGGCCCCCCCGTCTGCAACTCTAAAACGGGGGTGACCTTTACCTCTGCCACCTTGGCAGCAGCAGGGGTGTTGTTGGCTTTGGGGTTTTTGGGTGCATTATTTTTATTTTCTATTGGCTTCTGCACCTCATAGATCCGGGTCGCCTGTTCAATGACCCAGTCTAAAGATCTTTTCTTGTGAAAATCCCTCACGAGCTGGATCATTATGTATTTGGGCAAGGCATGGAAAAACGTATTAATAAATTCTCTGCTATCCGTGCACACCCTTCTTGTGGTCTGTGCAAAAGCCCGCTTTACCTCCTGCACAAATTCTTGTGGGGCCTGATCCTCCCCACATTGCAAATTGTAGGCTGCCTTGCGAGCCTCTTGGGGATTTCTGTGAACAGAAAAATGTTTTAATATGGCCGCCCTATAGGTGGACCACCTGGAATGATTTTTGTCCTCCAGCCCTGCAAAGAAACTGGAGTATTCTGGGGAGAATGTCCATTTGACGGACTGGATGCAGCTACTGCTGTCCTTCAAATGGAAAGTCTCCATCATTTGCTCATAGAGCTCCAAGTGTTCCCAAACAGAGTACTTGGCGTTCTTATGATAAGGCGTGATGACACTCCTGATTGCCTTAATCTGCTTCAATGGGTCCTTAAGAAAGGCCCTTTTTGCCTTATTGGCCTTTTTGGTCCGGGTAACCCTGGTCCATTCATCCTCTGACTCAGAGGCACTGCTCCCAGATGTTCCTGTCTGATCTTCCAGGTTTTCCCGGATTCTGCGAGCCTGGGAATGGCTGGCAGAATGTGGAGACCTGGTCTCCTGTGTCCTGTACCATTCAGAGGAGTCTTCAGATTCCTCTTTGCTGCCAGGATTTGATGGGTACCCCCCCACTGACCTAACTGGGCAGAGGTTTTCAGGATGCCATTAATGGGCCTACTCTCCTGGGGTTCCCCACTAAATTGCACTGTGCTTGGGTGCCCATACCCGGATGCCCGCCCCTCCATTCCTGGGTGGTACTGGCCTATGAGCCCCATGCTTCTGGCTGGATAGTAATCTGCCATCCCTGTGGCCCTGTGCTCATGTGCGCCAGGGGACATGGGGGTGGCAGAGTCCAGGGACTGAGAGAAATAAAGGCCTCTGGTACTAGGGCTCCTGGGGTTATGCTCAGGAGTTTCTCTTTCCCAGCGAACCTCATCTCTATCCGCCCCTGCTCCCTGTTGCAATGCAAGAGCCTGTGCCTTCAGTTCCTCAGTTAAGGCCTTACTAGACTCTATCAGTCTCTCCTGCATCGCTACCTGTTGTTGGAGTCTATCATTGTGCTGGCAGAGAGCCTCATTCTCTCTCTGCGTTTCCTGATTGGTCCTGGAGCACTGGGCCAGTCTTTGCTGCAGGAGGGTTACCTCCTGAGCTGTGTCCCTATTGGCCTGCTCCTGTCCTGCCAGAGCCTCCTCCACCCTCCTGGTGTGCCCTAGCAAGTCCTGGTGTTCTTTTTGGAGGTCACCCAGTCCCTGGTGGGCCAGGTGATTTTCTTCCATTTTTCTCCTTAAGTGGCAGACTTCCTGGCCTAAGGTGTCCCTTTCCTGACCAAGAGCTTGAATTTGTGACGCCAGGTCGTCCCTTTGCCTTTGGAAGGCACCAGCTTTCTGGCTCTCCTGATCAAACTCTGCCTGGGTATCAAGGTCTTTCAGGATTAGTTTATTGCTCTCCTCTTTCTCTCTGTCTAGTTGGATTTGCAGGGTGGCTACCTGCTCTGTGCATGCCCTGTTGAAATTGATCTGTTGCTCCAGCTTTTTCTGGCTCTGCAGTAGGGAGTCCAAACTGTCTTGGCGTTCCTTCTGCAAAGCCAGAAATCTGGTATCCTGGTCAGCCTTTTCCTGTTGCAGGATGTCCATATCCCTCTTTATTTTAATGATGTGCTGTCTACTCTCATTTTCTGACTCCTGGCTCCCCTGCAGCCTCTGCTCAGAAGAGACCAGGTCAGATTGGACCTTCTCTAACGCCATCTGTCGCTTATTCGCCAGATCTTGGCTTTCAGTACATTTATCCTGCATGTCTCCCATATATAGGTACAGGTATGCCGCTATCCTAACCATCTTGTCTTGTTCATCCTTAGCTTTAGGAGCCATGTATAGTTCACTCAGGGCCACATGTAAGGGACCCTGATCTCTCCATATATCTGACCCTGTTTCCTTGACCTATTGCGTGATGGCCTGCAACCAGACCATGTGGTCCTGGTGAGTCCACTCACCTCTCACAAATAACTTATGTAAGAAGTGCTCTCTGGCTATTTTCATGTCTACTAAGGTCGTCATTCTAGAGGTTGGTCTCTGTCCTGATTTACAGAAGTTTGTATTTTATTTTTGCAAAACATACCTTTTCCTTGGAGCGTTCCTTTGAGGAGTGCTTTACAGCGTAACATAGCGTGTGATCCGACCGGATATGTGTATCTGGTCAGCTGGCACGCTGTATTAATCTGCACAAGTGATAGATCTAATCCAAACATCCGGCACGAGCCCCCAATTTGTAAGAGGATTCAATTCAACACTACAGCTAAGTCAATGCCTAGTCTGGGATACAGAATGGAAACCCTTATTGATATATCTTTATGTCCAGTTCATGCGTTCTGGATGACTACCCCTATATAACACCCCTCTCTTTGAATAACCCTGACCCCACTGAGCCAAGAAGTAGTTCTGTTTTGCAAGTTAAAAGGTTTATTGGATAATTTAAACAATAGATATATATATCACACTTTATAATAATTTAATAATTAAAGATCACACCTAATCTGAGCAGTAATCAATAATGGATAGTCTGGCACTAGCACACTTCTTTATAATCAATGATGAGTGGTTATAGGATGGCTAAAATAGCAACAATACTTTATAGTTTCAAATGGATGCAAGGTGGAATGAAAATGCAGTACAGAAAATACTCAATATGCGTTCAACAAAACAATGTAATCACTTTTCTCTGGCAATCCCCTCCCCCCTTTATGCAATGCAAGGAAATGGAAGGAAAGCACACAGTTCTCAGAAATGCAATCAAATGTAATTCAGTTCACCCCAGCAAGCTTAGACTACAGAAGTTGGAAACACAGGCCCAAAATGCTTTTATATGTGCTGGCAATGAAGTGAAAAATACGCTAAAATGCTTTTAATTCCCTCTAGGAGGTTCAGGGTGAGTGAAATATACTTGGGATGAGTTCAGGCTCACCTTAGCAAGGATCTAGGAGTAACTAGCAGGTTAAACAAATTTTTGGCAAATGGAAGCAAGAAAATTGCTGTTTTCACACGTGAAGACATTTTGCAAATCGCGGCAAATTCGCGAGTGCGTTTTTCGCGATTGCGGCAAAAGTATCGGGGGTAGCCACGATTCTAAGCTTTCTGAGGAAAGTTACTGCAAGTCTCTAGCACAAACGGTTACGGAGATATGAGCGATTAAATAAAGGTAGTTTTTCGGATTTGGAAGGTTAAAATTCAAAGTGACAAGTGCAGCTTGCAACTAGAAAATGATAGGTGACAGCTTTACAAATGACAGGTGACAGCTTTACTCCAGTTAAAATAGCTTGCATTAGATTATTTTAACTAAGAGATTGGTTCTGCACAGTCTTGCTAGGTACTCACACTATATTCTTGAATTAGAATGGGCCTCGTCACGGATCTGGTCAGGTTTTAGACTGGACTCTGGTCTGGTCTCGGCACTTCACAGTGATCTGGGTCAGCTCTCTCTGCCTCTGGTTCTGGATACTGATGGATTTAAAGTCTGGATCTTTCTGCACAGCTTTCTCTAGAGATTGATGGAGGTAAAGTATGGATTTTCCCGGCAGAGCGTCCCGCAGCAAATGGATTTGAAGGTCCCTATCTGTCCTGTCTGTCTGCTTTTATGTGTTTTGAAAATGGGTGTGTGTGCAGCATCACTAGGCTCTACCCCTCTCCACTCGTCATTGGCCACTTCATACTCTTCCCCTTGATTGGGGGAATGAAATGAAGTGTCATCATGTTGAGGTCTGTTTATGTTACAGAGAACCCACCCTGTCAAATTACACACAATCTATATTTTGACCCAAAAGACATATTTCATAGCTACACAGTGCTTTGAAATTACATGCACCCATCATGCATCACAGGAGGTATACCCTGTCCAAATCTGCTCTTCCTGGGAGCTTGCATTCAGAAATGGCGACATTTGCACTTTTTAACTGGTTTCGCAATATCGGACATTACCCCAAATTTATACACATGTGCGCCAGGGGTATGGACATTACTTGATGAAGTATCAGACTTTTAACATGCATACATTTTAAGTAATACCCTCTTAACTGCTAAAACCCCCCTGAACATACCACCGGGTCCTAACACGTCTTCAAATGTGCACCGAAAAATTCCAAGAATTATGGCATCATTTAAATAATTATGACAAGTCCATACTATGAGTTATTCATCTTTTTCTAAAACCATATTCTGGCTACAGGGGTGTGTCTTTTCAGGTCACATGGTACAGAAACCAGTCTTTCCAGTTTCTGCCAAGCTCAGAGACCCTGCCCCTCCCAGCTTCTGCCAAGAGGAAGCTGTTTTACGACACCTACAATAAACCATCTGCCTGGGCCCTGGAAGGCCCATTGTTCAAGAGGAAGCCATTTATGGCCCCCATAATAAAACATTTGCCTGAGTCAGGACAGGGCTTTGTTCAATTTCCTGCAGAGGCCAGGTAATTCAATCAGAGAAATGTCATATCCCTTTTGGTGGGAGCAGCAAAATGCAGGTCGGCCTGGGAACACAGCTGTGGTGCAAGTCTCAACTCCTGTCGGGGGTAGCTGGTGGGCAGAATTCAGTTCCTTAAGCCAGGTTTCAGATAAAATGTCACTTTTTGTTCCCCAGTTTAAGTCAAGACAATTTTTACATATGCAGCTAGAATGCTGATTCTAAGTTCAAAACTATGACATTTAAACAATTGCAACCTATGTGACACTCAAAAGTAGGTCACTCATTTAATTTAAACATTTCGATTTTGGTGGTTTTAATCCAGTTTCGGTTAGGCTGCTGACATGCATAGCCCAGCCAGTTTTGTGATGAACATTGTTTTAGGCTCATCCTCTTTCCAGATTTTGTATGCCCACAAGACTTTATTCTGTGAGCTGTCCGCTGGTGTTCAGTGAGATTTTTGGATGTGTTGCAAATAGGCATTTTGAGCTGGCATTCAGAGAAACAAAAGGTGATTTTAAAGTGCGTTTTTTCCTTTGGCACACATTTCACTCATGGCACCCCGGCCCATCCTGCTTGCATTGGTGGGTGGCAAGTTAGGCAACCATTTTAGTGTGCACAACTGCGCGGTTTTCATAGATTCTGGCGCACATGTGGGCTTTTTCGGCCATCTTGGATTTCCCAAGCCCACAGCACCAAATGTTGTAGCATAATAGTCCAAACGTGGGTCAGAACACCCAACAACAACATCTTATCGATCAACTGGCATAGCCCCTGCGGAGGCACTTTTCAAGAGGATCCCAAGAGGACTCATACCTGAATCAGAAGGGAGACAACCAGGAGTGATCGACAATGACCAAGTACAGTTAGAAAGGTCATGGAGAAACGAGAATGAAACAGAGCGGAGGAGACTGCCGGAAAAACAGATTGCAGTTGGAGATACCGTGTTGGTACAAAACAGAAGGGCAGAAGGAAAGCTGTCGACAACTTACGAGACCCAACCACTGGGTGTAACACACGTGAAAGGTACAATGGTCACCGCAGCCAATGCCAGAGGAACCGTCACCAGAAATGTGTCATTTTTCAAGTGCATCAAGGCCGCTGGTGGCGAGGCAACAGCAGAACAGGTCCCGGAACAAGGGGAAGAGACAGGGACGGAGGAAGCCACTCCAACTGCAGATCCGGAGACATCGGAGGCCCCTGGTGACGCGGCACCACGATACCCGAGCAGGGCCGGACGACGACTTCCACAGAGGTTCCGAGACTTTATCATGGACCCTGCACCATAGGCGGGGAAATCTGTTGTTGTAAATCTGAAGAAGGAACCAGGTTGTAATTCTGCAGTCAATTGTTAATTGTTGTTGTTTCTGCAGTTAAGTGTTAATTGTTTGTTTCTGGGGAAAAGGAGGGATGTTGTGTACTGCGTACACGAGGTACGCATGCGCGAGCCTCTACGGAGCTCGCGCATGCGCGTTAGAAGAATAAAGGCGGTGCCCGGCAGTTCGCGCCGGAGACCGGAGCCATCACACGTCTCCGGCGTGTGTTCTCTGCGTGCATGGGTGCGTGTGGTTGCATGATGTTGTGACGGCTGACGGCCGACCCCCGCACATACAAAACTATGGAACATGTGCAATGCCCCCCTACTTTGACCTAATAAAGTCTTTGAGGAGCGCCAGGCATGTTGAGATTGTTTAATTACTTAACTCCCTTTATTCTATTATAAAACCCTGTTGTCTCACTCCCCATGTTTGAATTTACCATCATTATTATTCCGCTCTCACTGTTTTTATCTTTGTGTGGAAAGTGTTTAGTAATTGCACACTCATGCAGGTTTTGGGACTTGCTGCATCCTTCCTGAGCCCCCCTGTCCCCATGCCGGTCCTTGGTATGTGCGACAGGCCTATCTTGACAACCCCCTGCTGAGACTTGCTTTGCATGTGGCTGGGAATGAACATTCATGTGAATGGTCTCATCAGTTGAAGTCATTCAGATTCAGAAGCTGCACAGAAATAACATTGTGTACATTCTTCCAGCCATGAAAGAACCTGTAATTGTCATACATGCTTTTTAGTTATCAGTAGCATAGCTGGCAGCAGAACAACAGGCCATGTACCACACCAAGTGGCATTTTGGTATGCTTGGGGAACCCCCATCGGCTGCTAAAAGACCTTCAAGTCCTTATACCGTGTGATCTTCTGCGTCTGCTGCAGAATAACCTCTGGTAATTAACAAGAAGGCCCTTAGCAAGTACATATACTATCATTTACGAGAGCATGCACCCAGGAGGCTCTGGCTATTCCCAACTGGGTCTTTCACAGACTCCAGGGACTCGGAGAACAGGAGCAGATTCAACCAGGAAAGAGTCAGGCATAGATTCCCTTTCTGTACTGCACTGAAATGCCACAGAAAAAAAACTCCTATTACACGAAACAAGACTTTTGCAGATAACAGACCCTACAATTTCTCATAGTAAGGTGTCACTCCATCAGCCCTGCCTTTGCACCTCAGGAAATACACACAAATTTACAAGGAGAAGGTTTCTCTCTTTAAGAGGAAAGGCTCCCTTCCAGGCAATGATATCTGTTAAGCACACGATGCAAGTCGCGACTCTTATAAATGCCTTTGCTCTGTTATTTTACTTCAGCTCTTGGAGCCATCACTTGCACCCGGCTTTTCTTCTCCTCAAGTGCTTCTTAGAAGTTGCCATAACTTAAGCTCCACCCTGCAGGTCCTCTCACAGCGTTACTGCTTTTCCTCGTCCCCTGTCTGCACCAGCCCCCTGCAAAGCCTTTGAAGACCATCTGAGCTGTGGTTACCAGTCACGTCAGTGAGATGAGGGGAGGCGTATAGGTGGAACAGGGTGGGAAGATGGGGCAGATGCAAGCTGCTTGCAACATGCTCAGGACGTGGGCTTGGATCCTGACATTCTGCCCACATTCTGAGCTACCTGACTGACTGTGGCCCCCTCCCTCCCCGGGTGCTAATAAGCAATGGCACTACTACTGAAATAAGATGCTCAAACAATCCTGAAGTGTCATGCACTCAAATGCTCTCAGTTTCTGATATGACCGTCACACTGTTACAATACCCCCTTTCCCATACGCCGACTGCCACATGTGTCCGGGCCTTACCCCTGTAGTGGCCCAGCCACAGTGCTGATCTGTCTGTTTCTGCACTGGGCACCTGATTACCCTCTGATCTCTGGCCCAGATCCCTGCTCACCCAGCTGCATACCCGCACTGCCTCCTAGCAACCCTTGCACTTGGGGCTGTATCTGCAACCCTACAGGACTCTTACCTGCACTTATTGACACCATTAGTCTGCGCTTAATTCCTGCACTTGCCACCTGCTGGCCGCACTACCTTTTGTTGTTTTGATCACGTGCTCAGCACTTTACACTGCTCCCCTGCTCCTCGCACTTTCCCCCTTCCTTCTCTCCTGCACTTGCGCATTCTCAATATCACTGGGCCTAGTAAGACCGTTGTTATGCCCTCCCCTGTACCCCTCCCTTGCCTCGTTGCGCCTTGAAACACTTGTGTATGGGTGCGATATAAATAAAATATCATATCATGTAACACTGACCAAAGAGGCATAGAGCGACCATTCTGGATGCGTTCCGGTAGACATCATCTATGATACGATATGATATGATATGATAAGGCATTTATAACACGCCTGTACACAACCTCTTCATCAAGCCCAACTGCAAGCTTTGGTGTTTACCAGAAGGAGGGCACATTTAGGAGGACATTTTTTGGGATGGTGTTGACTCAGTTATTGCATCATGGAACCTTTACAAAGGCCAGTTACATGATGAAGAATTAGGTCCGCAATCGAACTGCACATGGGGGGTCATTACGACCCTGGCGTTAAGGGGTTAACAGCGCCGTAAAAGGTGTCGTTGCCGTTAAACTCTTAACGCCTGATTACGAGGTCCCTTTGCGGCTCCCGACCTTAACGGCTGGTCTGGACCAGCCGGTAAAGTAGGGACCCGCAAAGGGACTTCCAAGGTAATTACTGTACTGCAATTTGCGGTACCGTAATTACCGCCTTCCCCAGTCCCATTGAGCCCTATGGGGCAAAAATTGGAATGGGGAAGGGCCAATGGTAAATGGGGAATTACCGCCCGCCAACCTTGGAATGGGGCGGTATTTCTCAATTTACCATTGGCGGACTCGTTACAATACCGGCAACAGCCATGGTGCTAATAGCGCCATTGGTTACCGCTGGTGTTGTAATGAGGGCCATGGTCCCTGATCTGAGTACAATGACTAACGACTTGATAATGAACTTGGTTCTGAATTTCACATCTGTAGACGAGCCGATCGAATGTGACATGGAGTTCTCCAAAGTGCATGACTTTCTGAATACCAGCTGCAAACTACCCATGATGACAAGGATGTTTCTGGAATCCTGCCTGATCTGTGGCCATGGTGATTACACTGGGAGTCCTGTGGAGGACAGTTCAGGCCCTCACAGTGCTCATTTCAAGGTTAGAGGCCAGTTGAAGGGGCATGGGCCCCACTTGCAGAAGATTGCCTGCCCACTGGGCAGGAGGTCTATGGAACCGGGTTATTCATCATGACATTTGGGCAGTAAAGTCTTCCTTAAGTCCAAGCAGGTTTGTCATAGGTTCCCCGGGAGATAATTCCTGACATATGGTTCGGAGTAGAGAACCAATGGGAGTTCTGGCCAATTAACCTCCCCGGCTTCAAGATATAAGTAAAATCCAGGTCAGATTTCAACAGTCTGTAATGAGGTATGCTGGGGGGGGGAGTGAGGCGGGGGGAGAAGGCAGATGTGTCCTCATAGATGAAAAGATGTTACTTAGTGGAAACAAAACATCTGAGTGGGTAAATGGTACCATACAACACAATATTCATTTCACACTAGCGACCTGATTTATAGAACACTTCATCCAGTGGCCAGCTAACAGAGATATGCACAACCCATGTCCCCAACATTTCCAACAGCCCCTACCACACATCCAGGACATGTTAGAGCCAGTGAAAATGGACACACGTATTGCTGCCTACATGTGCATCAGATCAGCGAGACACACTTTTCAGACAGCGCATAGAGCTGTCACTCAGTCTAACCAAAGTGATATCCCGCGCTTTACAGCACGAGCAATTGGCACCCCAACCTTCCTATGTGGGTCGTTTTTTAAAGACACATAACATTTTTCACATTTGTACTGTTGTGTTGCTGAGTTCTGTGCAGAGTCATTCAGGTTCCAACGAAGCATTGCAATATGGAAATGAGAAGATATGACAATAAAGAAAATTAACTGAGTATTGGAAATTAAATACATAAATTGATGACAATAAAATGTTAAGTTTCTAGTAGCAAAATAAAGAGTAGGCAGGGTCAACAGTCTAAAGGTCTATTTGCTTCGACTTGGCGCTGTACAGAAGAGGTTGTTTTGTAAACATTATGTAAACAATCACAAATAGTGCTCCAAAATGTCCTCCAGTCCATGTGAAAACATAGGCTTGTGTCTGGGTACTCTCCAAGAGGTAAGACATCACCCCTTTTAGAGAGTGACAAGAATTCTCCTAAGAGTGCAATTACATTGAGCGATCAACCTCCTCCTTGGCCCTTTGGGGAGTGTCTGGCCTGTCCCTAATGTACCTCCTTTCTTTGCTCATATTGTGGAGGTCTTTAGGATGTCATGTTTGATGTCATCAATGAGATCACTAGCTGGATCGGTTAGTGGGGCTGGACTTCAGCTGGGTATCTACCTAAACTGCTAAGGTTCTGATATTTTTGTGCTAACTTAGAACCTTAATTTCATGGCAACTTACATATTCTTAAAGTTTTTTAGATAAAAGTTCTGAAACCGATTGTGTCGACAAGCTTCTAGCCGCTCTTCTAAAGGGACCTTAACCTAGAGTGTGGCCATCCTGGTTAACAGCTGGCCTCTCCAACGATCCCCAAAACTTAGGTGGGCGCCCATAGTGGCTTTTCTTCTCTCTCTCAAATGATACACGCAAGGGGTGATGCCAATAGAACAACACTCAGAATACACCTTTGGACAACGAGTGCCTTCCTTTCACAAAAATGCAGTCTACTTTTATTTTCCCTACTATACATATTGTTTTCTGTTTACCAGCCAGATCCGAAGGCCAGTAATTGTTTTTCTTCAGTGTGGCTGAAATACTGTGTCCCTGTTGCCTTTTAGGCTGGCCTGGAAATGTTTCTGGTCCTATCAATCTCTTCCTTTAAATGATGACTCTTGGTAGAGGTGGGCCCAGAAGGAGGCGCTGGGAGGATTCTGGAGAACCTCTACCAAGGAGCCATGGAGCGGCATATCAAGCAGCTGGAGGGGCCTCATTGCTTTGGTCCGGTGAGGCGAGGGACCTAGGAGAAGATTAAGCTTGGACCACATGTGCAAGAGCAGCGTCAGGGCCAGCGTCAGGGCCAGCAGAATTCCATGTCCATGTAGACGAGCCGGCCCGGGGGAAGAGAAAGACCCAGGCCTTATTGGCCCAGGTGAAGATTTTCAGCAGGGTGGAACAGCCAGCTTTCAGTCTGTGGCACCACTGCCTTCCTAAGGGGGCTCCACAGGCATATTGATCCATGCCTGGATCAGGCAGGCATTTCTGAAGAGGAACAAGGCAGATTGTCTCTGGGGAGGAGCTTTGGCTGCACAGCCCTCCAGGTAAGAGGGTCTGAGGCTCTAGTTTTTTATAAATCCTCAGATTTATCACAAACCTTTCCCATGTGCTTTGGGGGTTGCTATATTCAGGAATGGGGTTACACTGATAACGATGGTGGGCACATATCATCAGTTTGGAGCCTCGTTGGCTGCCCTATTCAACCCTGGTGTCTAGCAGTGAATCCCATTATCCAGGATGTCCAGCCAGAGAGAGTGAGAGACAAAGAGAGACAGAGAGAGAGAGGGAGAGAGAGAGAGATAGAGAGAGAGGGAGAGAGACTGAAGAAGGCCAATGGAGACCTAAGAACTCAGAGATAGGCCACTGATGTTTTATAAAAGGATAGGGCACATCCCTGGTCCTTTGTGGGTTTTGTACGACTAGTGGAATAAGGCACCATCATTGGAGAGAAAGTGAAAAAGAGCAAGAAAGTGGATGGGGAAACAGAGTTGGTCTATAACTGGGGGGGGTCAAAGAGCAAGGCAGGTGGAAGGAGTAACAGGGTTGCTCCATCATCGGGGGGAGTGTTAGAGAGCAAGGCAGGAGGAAGGAGTAACAGGGTTGGTCCATCATCGGGGGGAGTGTTAGAGAGCAAGGCAGGAGGAAGGAGGAACAGAGTTGGTCCCTCATTGGAGGGAGTGTTAGAGAGCAAGGCAGGAGGAAAGAGGAACAGGGTTGGTCCATCATTAGAGGGAGGGTTAGAGAGCAAGGCAGGAGGGAAGAGGAACAGAGTTGGTCCATCATTGGAGGGAGGGTTATAGAACAAGGCAGGAGGAAGGGGGAGCTGGGTTGGGCCATCATTGGAGGGAGGGTTAGAGGGCAAGGCAGGAGGAAGTAGTAACAGGTCGTGAGAGTGAGAGAGCAAAATCGGAGGAAACTGTTGCCTCCCCATCTCTCAAATAAAAAGAAAAATATGTCACCACCTGGGTTAGGGCCTTGGTTGGCTGAAGACAGCGGGTGCAGTTTGTATATTCCTGCTCACTGTCTCGGGAGGATAGCTCAGGGCCAATGCTCTTGCCTTGGAAGCAAGATGACATGGAGCAACACAAGTTCGATCCCTGGGTCCACGCTTAGAGACATCTCGGGATTAAGCATGTTAAAAATAACCAATTACAATTACTGTTCCAGCCACCTGATTTGCTGAACACCCTTCCACAGGGGCAAATGAGAGAGATGTCATGCTCGGACTGATTGTTGAAAATCAACAGTAGCCCCTGTAAACAAACCTGGAGGGTGGAACAACCAGTAAATGTTTATCCAGGGTTCGTAACTAGCGCTTAGGTTGATCGGCATCCAGCTTTCTGGTGAGGTATGGGAGGGCTGAGGTATTTAGACCCTCAAAGACCAAACATACCATTTTGAACTCAATTCTTTGATTAACTGGAGGCCAATGCAGAGAGGTACAAGAAGGTGAAACATTAATCGATTTAGAGACTGTGAATATCAGGCGAATAGCCGCATTCTGGGCCCTTTGGAGTCGCCAGATTTATTTGCAAGGTACTCATATGAAAAGACCATTTCCACAGACCAATTTGCGGTTAACCAAAGCTCCTACCGTGACTGCGTGGTCTTTCTGATTGATAAACGCGAGGGTATGGCGAAGCAGCCGGAGAGAAAACAGTGTGGATGGAATCTTAGCTCCTATCTCCTGATTGCTGCCCAAATCGCACTGCCAAATGCATCCTACCTGTTTTACCTTAGAGGAAAGGGAAATTCGTAGTCCTAGGAAACATGGAGCCAGGGGGACAAGAAGAATGGTCCTCCAGCAAATGTTCAGGCCCCATGAGAATCAGGTGGGTTCTGTTAGGATTCAGCTGGATTTCATTAGTGTCCATCCACTGACCTGCTTCTTCAATGCTTTGCACCATTTTAGACAAGGATTCTGAGGTTGTGTTCACTCTTATGAAGGAAGATCTGCTTTTACACCGAAACAATCTGAGCCATTTTATAAGGACACCCTCTGGATAATGGACAATTGGGAAGTAGAAACTCTGAGTATTACATGAGAATTCTAGAGGGGAACCTAGGCTGAGGATACATTCTTTTACAGAGAAAGCCACACCCCATCACACTTGCATGAGAGATTTTAAAGAAATCCCTGCAGTTTTCAAATAATCTTTGAGCAGTTTTTGGTGCAGGTTTTGCATTTATGGGTGACGGCAAATGTAAAATAGGATTTGATGGAGTTTAAATGGTATGGCCACCTACTGGGCGCCCGTTCTCATTCTGAGGAAAAGCCGCTTGCCTATTGAGTGATGCTGTCTTTGAAAGGGGATGTGAGTTTACCTTTGAGGGGGAAGGCAAGAGGTCACCCTACAGAAGAGTTCATACACTCAGCAAAGTGCTCAAGAGGAGATTGGTTCTGCCACAGCTCAGGTCAAGCAATTAACTCCAGAGACTGGTGGGCAAACAGCCGGAAGACCAGCCTGTTTTTAGAAGGGATTAAAGATGATTCTGAACGTACCTGGAGTTCTGAATGTGGCTTTAATTCATAAGTACATAAAATAGCATTAATAATACATTAATGAATTTCTTTGAGGAGCAATTGCAAAGAATGAAGGCATTTGTGTTAGTCCAATTTCTCCAACGTCTAAACCGACTGAGAGTGGAACAGAAAACGTGTGCTGGGTGAAAGGCGGCATTCATTATTAATATCAATAATACATTTAGTTGATGCGTGATGCTTAGGATCATTTTGTATAGGGTTGTCCAAACCGTGGAATGCACCATCGTGACGTAGTTACCCATCCGGCAGAGTAAACGTTCAAGGCCTTACAATGGCCCTGGAGAATATCCTCTTGTCTGTCCCTCTTCCTTCATTAATAATTTTTAAGCATCTAGCGAATGCAGAATTAACCTCCACTGTGGCTTCTTGGCACTTTCTATGATTGTGAACACTACCATGCTCTCTCCTGGGCTGTTTCGACACACAGGGCCTGATTCATGGAATTGGGCGCAGAAATGTCAAAAGGGCCACGGGCCGAGAAGGAACCTGCGCGAGGCGTGGCGCAGAAAAATACATTGCGCGGCATGCGTATTCATTGATTTCAAGAAGCATTACTAGCTGTTGCATAAGTAACAACAAGCTGCGTCAGGAATGCTCCCAAAATGCCCTCATCATTAAACACTGCCAGTAAAGTGTACTTTGCAGTCAGTGTTTACATTTTACAAAGCGCAGAGAAAACATGAAGAGTAAACTTAGGTTCGACCTACTCTCCAACCTCGATTCTAACATTCCCTCTGTCCTCATCTTACTAGATCTCTCCTCTGTGTTCGCCACGGTCAACAACACCACCCTGCTCAATCGTCTGCGAGATAACCTGGATATCACTGATCAGGCTCTGGCTTGGCTGACCTCCTTTCGCTCTGATCGACCCTTCCAGGTACAACTTGGGTCTTTTCTATCTTCTATCTCCCTCTCCAAATGCAGTGTCCCCAGCGATCTAACCTCTCACACTGGCTTTTCAACCAATACCTGGCAACCCTCCATTTTCTGCTCAAATTTCCAGTGCTATGCTGACAACACCAAACTCATTTTCAGGCTTCCCTCAGCCCCCGCCTCTCCTTCCCTCATCTCTGACTGTCTAATCGCCATTAAAAATTGGTGTGCCGCCAACGATTTATGTCTAAATGGCAACAAGACTGAGATCCTCCTTTTTGGTACAAAATCTCCATCCTTTCCTCTCACTCTCTGGACGGCCTACCTGGGCCCTCTGCCGACCCCCATCTGCGCGGCCATGAACCTCAGGGTTATCTTTGACTCTACACCTTCCTTCTCCACACACATCTCTGACGTCTCAAAAAAGTCAAACTTTTTACTGCACCTCCTTAGAGGTACTGTACCTTTCCTCTCCTTCCCTCAAAAGCTCACTGTCTCCCAAGCTCTGGTTCTCTCCAGACTGGATTACTGTAACAGCCTCCTTCTAAATCTACCTGCTTCCACTCTCCGCCCTTTACAACTAATCCAGCACAGGACTGCAGGACTTGTCCTTGGTCTCAAGCCCTGGGACTGTATCTCTCCAGCCCTGAAATCCCTTCAGTGGCTCCCAGTGAATGCAAGGATTACATTTAAAACCCTCTGCGTTGTCCACAAGGCTTTCTGGGGCTTGGGTCCAAAATACCTTCAACTATCCCTCCGTAAATACCTCCCTTCTCGAGCCCTTTGCTCCTCTACTCCTAACTCCCTCTGTGTTGGTCATTTTGCAAAGACTTGAGCTGCGGGTAGATCTCTGTCCTCTGCTGGTGACTCCCTCTGGAACAGCCTCCCGGCCACCTTGAAACATGAGGAAAACCATTTCTGGTTCCGGAAGCATGTCAAAACCTTCCTCTTTGCATCTGCCTTTGACCCTCTTCTCCCCTGTTGATCTGTTTCTCCTCTTGGCATCGTGCACCTGGCCACCCTCGGTCATTCGGGCCCAGGTACCTTCTCACCCTGCCACCCTCCTGCAATGTCTCCAGGCCACACTCTGCACTAGGGTTCTGTATCTGTACCCATACAGTCCCCCTACCACTTTTCTTCAGCACTTATCAGATATCCCTTATCTGACCAACGTTCACCTGCCACTTGCTGGCCGCACCACCATGGCTTCATCATCCTTATTTATGTATGTATTTATTTATTTTATTTAATATCCATTCTGTTTTTCTCTCCTCTGCTCCACACTTTCCACTCCCCCCTTCCATGCACTTCCCCCTTTTCCCTTTTCCATGCACTTGAGCTTTCTTAGATGTCATTGGGGCAAGTAAGATTGCTGTTTTATTTTTTTGTTCGCCCTTGTTCCCCTCCCCTTTTGCCTGGTCGGGCTCTGAAACACTTGTGTACGAGCGCAATATAAATAAAATATAATTTCATTTGAAGGTGATATTGCCTGGTATCACTCTTCAGTTTTACATTATGCATTTCTCTGCAGGAGAACCACCACCACATATGTGTGAATTATGGTCCTTATAGTTTCAAGGTGCTTAGAACTGACACTCCCCCATTGTTGTAGTAGCTGAACCTCAGTGGGGGAGGAGAATCTGACAGTACAGCATTCCTGAATGGGGTACAGTGACCCCAGTGCTGTTCCTCTGGAGTCTCCCAAAAATCAATGAAACACAAGATGAAGAGCGCACTCCAGTTCTGCATTTGCCTGGCAACACATGTGGTCTGTTCCTTCTAGGGCTTTCAAGATTCATGCTCTCATCGGGAAGGTAGTCTCAGATGTTGATGATTATTCCATTGCTCATCAGTGCAGGGAATTCTGGTCTTTGTAGTTGCAAGGTGCTGAGAACTGACATCCCCTCCTTGCTATAGTAAGCTATACCTCAGTGGGGGAGAGGGGACTCTCAGTGCAGCATTCCTAGGTGGGGGTAGAATTACCCCAGTGCTTCCCGTGGAGAGACATTAAAAACATGACTGGGAACATCACGTTCTTCAATTTTCAAAGATAGGCACAGATCTTTTACCATTTCACAAAATGGGCAACATCTTGCAAAGTTAAAAAAAAAAAAAAAATCAAATCAGTACATTGGTGGTTAACTTTGCCAAAAAGTATTTTTGCATCTTTGAAAACCTGTATAAGTGTTGTATGATAGTGAGCCAAATGTTTTTGCTGTAAATTTTCACAGCTCAGTGCAAGATATGCACTTAGTGTGCCTGGGACGATATAAATAAAACGTTTGTGATATTTTTCAACTATTTTCCAGACTTTTACATTTTTTTTTTCTGAACAAAAGCTAGACTTCACCCTTTTCTGCAGATTTGCATTCAGCAAATTAAGTGACAATCCTTTACACATGTTTTCCATTTAAAATGTTCATAAAGCATCCTGAAAAGGTATTTTTGGTGCAATTGCAAAAGCAAACATATTAATTATGGTTTTCCACTTTATTTTCTACTCACAAATCCTGGAAATGATTTTTGTGGGACATGTTTTTCTAAGATTTCACTAGCGGTATTTCACTAAGTGAAGAAATCTCAATTTGATTTAACCGATGATGCTGGTGGAATTTAAATTTCGCACAGCCCTGTTTTAATTCCTATGTGACTCTTTATTTCACAGGTGCAGCGGGTAGAAGTTCTTTTCCTGCAAAGTCTGCTCTCGTGTTATCATTGAAGGCTGAAATCTGGTAATAGCATTGTCCTTTTAACAGCAAGAGAATTCTATAAAGAGACCAACCAAACAAGGTAGGCTCAGGCTCCACAATCATTCACACGGCATCATGGTCAAGTGCCAAACTCAACGTCGCCACCATCTGCTCTTTTGAAAACCTTTCCTGCCACTTCCTGCTATCCCTGTTGGACAGAGTCACTTTCCAGCGCATGTACAGACCATTCAAGCCCAACACCTCCTTCTTTGGAAACTTCACACACTTGGTTTTCACCAATTCTCTCACTCACGCAAAAAAAATCTTCCTCTTCAACTTTTTCTGTGAAAACACAGCAATCACGTAAATGTCTCCACTGCCTACTCAATACTCTGAACCGCATACTGCACACAAAAGACCCAACTCACAGAAAAGGAAATATGTTGAGTCTTATCATCACCACGTGTCCACCCTCCATCGCAGCTCTCCAACCATGCTCAAACCACCTGTCAAGCCACTTCGATATACGTCACAGCACACCAGTCAAACAGACCCATTGGAAACCCAGCCAGCAAGCCTACAGATCATTCAGGTATTTCCCAGTGGAGGCCCTCACAGAAGCCCTTGCCAACCTCCAATTCACATGGTCCAAGCTACCTGAGATGACCCAGGGCTGTGTCTTGCTTCTCCAAGAACTCACAGTCAACATCAGCCCAGTGAGACAATGCAACCCCGAGCCTAAACCTTCCGCACTTTGATACACTCAAGAAAAACTTCAACAAAATCTCAACAAAACCCCATCAGAAAACAAGAACACAGATGGCACAAACCACGCTCTTCTCAAATCACTCTGTACTACATGCAGATGACTGATCACCACTGCCAAGGCCACCTGCTACCAAAACACTATAGACAAGGTGAACAATGAAAGAAAAGCCCTCTTCAAAGTCATCATGAATTCCATAAACACTCTGCCTGTTCCACCCGTACTGCACTCCATCGAAATAAATATCCACTGTCAGAAATGTATTCTTCTCCAGGAAGATAAGCATGATCCACCAAAACATAGACACCAATGCCCACATGACAGCACACTGCAGAACCCACCTCACAGAGCCACCACTACCTGGACAGCTCTGAAGATGCTCACTATGGACGACCTCACTGCACCCCTAGCATCCCTCAAGAATACCTTGTATGGGGACGGCATCATCCCTGCCTTTGTACTCTAGACCCTTCTGTCTGAAGCACTCCTCCCTTAACTGGCAATAATCACCAGGTCCCTCGCTCACGGCAGCTACACTTTGGCCCTCAAGAGCAGACAAATCCTTTTGCATCTCACAAAACCAACACTGGACCCTGACACCTCCGCATCTACTTCCCCATCATCTGTGTCATGGTGCACCCATGATCACACAATTAGTCAAAATAACACTCAATGATTGATGGCTCCAGTGCACGTCGAAACCGAGCTTTATTCAAACGAATCCAAGCCGGGACAATTTACACGCATTTCATCTCATAGCTCTCACATATTTAGCATTTGCAAGCAGGTTTTGTGGCAAAATTACATCAATAATGACATCACATTACATTACCAGTTCACAAAACCTACGGGGAGGTCTACATATAGACTGTATATGGGTTAGTCACTCCATTGGTGGATAAATAACTGATGGCTCTGCCTGGACCCATCCTAATACAGATACTATTTCTAATACATCATTATAACGGGTCAACATTATCTATCATAGGCAGTGGGGAAAGGGGATTTCGTATTGGTTGGCATCTAGCTCACCAAACTTGGGCACTTTGACAGGGTGTCAAGAGAGGAACGAGACACAAGTGGGGGAAGAGACTTCCATGGTCTGCCATACTTTCAATTAAATAACACTCCTAATCATCTTTTGGTGATGAGACCATCCCTACACTTTGAAATTGGCCATGAGTGCTGTCTGGGGTTTGTGCATGTGTCTTATCTGGGTTTGAAGCATAATGAATAGCCAGTGTTTCTTTTATCCGGGTCCTGTGCTAGGGTCCCATGTTTGAGAGTGGATTTCCTTCTATTTATTAAGGTTTTAGATCATTCTAATGTTCATGCTTTGTTTTTTATGGCCACTTGGGACACTATCAGTTACTTGCTATAAAGTATTTTTGCTTGCTGATCTCATGCAGCTGGACATCAATGGTTGTTTGTACTCTTATTAAAATTAATTAACTGGGGAGTCCACTGCTTCTTATCGTGGGAACTGTTATCTGGTGCCTGTTTTCCGTTCATTCCTTACTCCCTTCCTAGTTTCTGACCTTGGCTCCAGCTGTGAGCTCCTGTCTGAGCTCTGCACGGGATTCTAGAATACATGTGTTTTCAGCATGTTGGGTTCTGAAGCCTTGCTGATCCTGAGACCTGCTGTGGCATATTCATTTAGGAAAATGGCTGGGTCCTGGTTTATTTTTCGCCATGTTGTGCTCTGCATCTTTTCCATAATAATGGTTTTAGGGGCTGCACCTATATGTGTGTATGTTCTTCATGCCTACGTGCAAATATTCTTCATGTCTGCGTGCATATGTACTTCATGTTTATGTGCTCTCCATGTCTGTGTATACTTGTGTCTGCTATGTGTATTTCGTATGTATGTGTGTAGCCATCTAGTTATTCTCTATCTCTCTCTATGTATATAGTAACAACGACCTGTCACCCTGCTGATCATGACATCTATTCTATTCAAAAGACAACGTCAGCCCTAGACTCTTGGGGTGGTAGGGATGACTCAGATAGTATTATATCTCACCTGGATGATACTAGTGAGGGGTAAGGATGGGTAGTGGTACTTGCATATTCATCTGAGTAGGGGCATTAAGTATTGCTTATTCATCTGCCCCCTTGCACCCATCTTCCCTTCCAGGGTAAGATCCTAAGAAAACAGTAGTCTCACAAATCCTCCAACATATCATAGCCAACAACCTGCTTCAGTCCCACCAATCTGGTTTCAGACCCAGATGCAGCACGGAAACAGCTACCATCAAGGTGATCGATGCTGTCCTTAACATTCTTGCTCATGCCCATCCTTGCCCGAGGGTTTGGCTTGACCTCTTAGTAGAATTTGACATAGTAGAGCACCAGACACTCACTGCCATTCTACATTGCTGCATGGAGATCAAAGAAAAAAACAAATGACATGCAGCTCTGCCCCTAGATATCCTCAATCGAAGACATCCACAAGCTGAAGCCCTGCCTCAAATTGATCCACTCCTCAATGTACAGTGCTTACTTGAAGGCCAATCCCTCCAAGACCGATTTTCTTCTGCTGACCAAAAACACCAAACACGCTGACATCCAGAACTTGCTCTCTGCTCAGATACTCAAGGGTTTCACACTCCAGCTTGTGATCTGTGCCAGGCAGGGGTGTTGCTAGGTCTGGAAAAGATCAGGGGCTAAGCTAATGTCGGGACAGGCGGGACTCAGGGCTAGCTAGCATTTTGGTTGTAGCACCTGAGCTTCTATTCGGGGCTACAACCAAAAGACTCGGGGCTGTAGCCCTCTTAGCCACCCCCTAGCAACGCCTCTGGTGCCAAGTACCTTGGGTTTAACATCAATATACACCTCTCTTTCAAGCAGTACATAGCTAGGAAGACATGAACTGCTTGGTACCAGCTTTCTCTCCTCTGAAAACAGAACCATGCACCCCAGAACACAACTTCTGATCTGCTGTCTAAGCCTTGGTCCTCTCCCACCTGTACTGTGGCAATGCCCTTCTAGAGGAACTTCCGGTGAATACCCAGGCACCCCTTAAATGTGTCCTGCTTGCTTCAACATGACTCATCAAAGGACTCTGCAAATTTGAACGCATCACCCTCGTCAAACTGCACTGTCTCTCACTGCAATCACTTGTCATCTTTATATCCTGCTGAATCAGCTACAAGGCTGTCACCCTGAAGTCTCCGAGCTACCTCACAGAGAAACTTAGCATCTGCCGAGGACTGCAATCTATCAGCAATGAGCCCTGTGGTGCAGGAAGGAAAGAACCAGAAAACAGCCCTTACCTGTCTATGCACCAGCCTCTGGAAACTCCTCCCATCAACACCAGATTCGCCCCTCCCTTCTACATATAAGAAACAACCTCTCGACCTATTCTGAAACAAGGTTATCTGATCCCCCTTGTTTCCTTCTGTTAAAGATATCTGTTTATGTGTCACTCTTTTCACTAAAAGCCAATTCCTCATATAACACTCCCTTGTAAGCAATCCCACTCTACAATTCTGGGGCAAGAAACAGTCTGTTTTATGAATCAATATTTAAATTTCTTAAAGTAAAATCATTGCAAAGGGGTACCTGAACCTAATGCAGTGGAATAAGGCACAAAAAGACATAAACATATTGATAGCTTGTTTACACAATTTGAGTTGGTCTGCCTTTGACATCTCACTTAAAAGGCTAGCACACAGACAATCACTCCTTGAATCAGATACGTATACTTATAGATCTATATTCCTAAATTAAAACATTCTATTCCATTGCTTTCCATTTGCTGGCCAGCCAGAATATTCAAATAACGTGAGCATTGTGTGCATCACATTGTACACCACATTCATTTCCTTATATTCAATCATATCAATTAATCAGCACAAATGAGTGTAATCTTATTCTGCAGAATTGGGGTAGGGAAGCAGTACACTCCTTTTAGAATGTACAGAATATTGATTCACCCACCCAACATAGAAGTGTGGCTTCAGGATGTTCTATTACAATGATGGATACACCTCCCACTACACTTCACAGATGGGGCCCCACAGGGGCAAAGCCCTTCCCCAACTGTGAAATATCAAGAGACAGTAGAGAATGTAATTTACATTTGCATCATTTTATCTTACACTTTATTTTATATTAGCATGAGACTGGACTACTGTAACAGTCTCTTTCCCAATCTTCCTACCTCTACTCTTCGGCCTCTTCAACGTATCCAGAACAGAACTGTAAGACTTATCCTTGGCATCAATCCCAGGGAACACATTTCTCCGGTCCTGAAATCCCTCCACTGGATCACCGTGGCTGCAATGATCAAGTTCAAGTACCTCTGCATAATCCACAAGGCTTTCTGGGGCTGGGCCTCCCACTACCTACAATGCTCTCTTCCTAAATACTCTCCCTCTAGAGCCCTCCGCTCGGACTTCTACAACTGTCTGCGGATGAGACGTTTTTCCAAATACAGATTTGATGGTAGATCCTTATCCTCTGCAGGTGCCTCCCACTGGAACAGCCTACCTGCCTCTCTCTGTCTTGAGCCAGACCTCCTTAAGTTTCCGGAAACTCCTCAAGACATTCCTCTTCTCTTCCTCTTTCTCTCTCCCACTCCCTTGCTAATCCCCTTATCTTCTCTCCTGTTTCCCTCCCTTGCTCGCTTCCCCAATCTGCTCAGTCAGCTGACTGGTCTCCTGGTGCACCTTCAGAGCCTCACAGATGCCAGGCTCCCCTGCCAGTCCTGCACTTGCCTCCGTGCCTTCGCACTCGGCCTTGCATTACTGCACTCAGAATACGTTCCATGAGAGCGCACCCACTCTGCACTTAACCTTGGACCCTGCTGGAATGGGCACACTTTTTCCACTCCCCCTTGCTTGCACTTCTGTTTGCGCACTTGCACGACCTTGAATGTACTAGGCTTAGCATGTTTGTCTGTCTTGTCTGTCCTGTCCTAGCTGGTTATGCCTACATGTATAGACGCATCAATGACCAACCTATTTTTGTCTTGTATGTTCTTCTTCGCCTTTTCCACTACTCTTTGTCATGCACTTATATTAGTAGAAATGCCCCGGCCTAGTATGTGCCCCGGCCTAGTATGTGCCCGGCCTAGTGTGTTGCCCGGCCTAGTATGCTAATTGTTGCTGTTAGATCATTCGGAATCTTCAAGGCCCAAAAATGAAGATGATATCCCCTTGATCCGATCCTGCCTTTAAGCGCTTTGTAGCATTTTGCTTATATATAAGCGCTTTACAGATAAACATTTACAATTACAATTTTCTACAGGAAAGGAAGTGACGGAGCTAAACTCCCTTTCATCTACCTATGTCTCTTTTTGTCATGAATCTGAGACAAAGAGGACATGGATGGTCACAATGGCAATGATGAAAGTTTCTGTCGGTGAGGAACCGGCCCATGGGAGAGGGTTAGAGTGTGGGCGTCATGGGCAGAGAGGGACAATGGGGTGCTCATGGGGTGAACATAGTCTCAAGAGTCTCAAGAGTAAAATACCTATACAATGTTGTTTTTACGATCAAAAGAAAATCTGCCATTGTACATCAGTCTTTTTCTCTTGAGACCTTTAAAATGGGGTCTTTTCAAATGGAACCCTGATCTAAGTAGATTGGGGAATCTGCATACTTACACTGTAAAACCTAATTATGACAATGAGCCAGGATAGACCCTAATGACTTTCCAAAGGTACTCCCAGTCAGTTTCTCTTGGAAAACAGGGCTATACAAGTTTTCCTCACAGATAACACCCATTGCTCCAGATAATATCCAAGTTCAGATCTCATCCATTTAGGGTAGGTGTTCTTCTTCAATGCAGCCTTCAATTTCAGATCTCTCTCTTCCTCACTGGGTGTTTCTCATTTTCCATGGTCATTTTTCCCACACAATTTGATTGGTGAAATATTTCCATTGACTTGTTTAACACTCAGGCACTGCAATATGATATACCCCTAATATGTATAGTTTTGATTATAATTTCAATACATGTGAACATGTGTGGCTGCCTGCTCTATATTCTTTTAATTAAAAAAATGTGTATTTCGTATTTCATCACATATCAATGAAATACAGATTTCTGGATTCCCATGCACCTGATGAAAAATAGGAATACACATCATGGAAATATGGGGTGAAATATGAAATATTTATTCATATGGATGATTTTATTATTTAATCATGATCTTACAAATGTCGAATGTAGACCCATTTTCTAGAAGATGATCTCATAGTTGTAAGTAAAACACATATTACTTTGATTGTAAGTCATTTGGTTGTGGTTTTATGGTAAAAATTCATTTTTAAATACATGAACAATGCTATTTGAAATCCCCGATGATTTTTATGAAACAGCTTTACATTCTTCAATGTCATTTCCATGAATTGTGACATCCTTCTGAAAGCAGTGGGAGTAATGTAAACAGCTCCAGAGGCCTCATAGTCTATTTTCCATTGCTGTGCATCTGTTCAGCCTTATAGATTTAACTGTTGTCAAGTGGTGACACATTGTAAGTGGATTGCAGCTCTTTGAGGCAGAGAGTTTAGTAAACAGAGCTCTGACCATGTGGTCAGTTCAGATTTTTCTCTTTTGAAAGACCTTGACTTTAGAATTTCTAGTATTTAAAGATGTATTTATTAAGGCTCTCCTCGTGAATGTGGGCGGTACATGTTCAATTTGTCAGGGATCTTGTACTGATGGCTAATTATTCTGTATACCAAATGGATTTTCATGATAAATGACAAAGAAACATATTCATCACCCAAAAGGCCAAGGTAAATCTCCTGAGGCGCTTAACCCTTGTATCATGTGTGCTGAGCTAAAATAGCTGTAGACCTAGCTGACAAGAATAAAATGCTGTTCAAAAGGGACACATCAGGGATTACAAGTATCCTGCCGATGTAGTACGTGAGCTAGGATAGTTGGGTTAAGAAGGTGGGGGTCACATGCTTGATATTGCTTTGATTTAGGCAAAAAATATCATCACTTTGGACTTTCAAAAGTGAAAGCAGCTATGGGAGTAGAAATACAATTTTAAAAAAACAGATAGATTCAGTGCTCAGAAAAGTTGGCTTAATATTTTAGAGATACAGGAGGTCATTTAAAAATGTGTTGTGTGCACAATGAAAGAGTCCCAAAGGAGAGTTTGCATATCCGCTGGGCTTTCCCCGCCATCCTTGGGTGAGCACTATGTTTTACACCTGAACACACACACACATGGATTGCTCAGATTAGCACCTGTTAATGAGCAGGCAGGTTCCCAGGCCATGTTAGGTATCTTTTTTACATTTCACACATATTATTTCTCGCATTCTAAATGAGATGCAGTGCAAGCTGACTTGCCTGGGGCAACATGAAACTTCCTTTGAAATTATACGGTAACATTTTATGAAAAGGTACAATTGTACACTGTGATGCTTCATTTGAAAACGCATACCCACATTAATATTGCAGGTGGATACATTAAACCTTTTTGAACATATTTTAAAATCTAGTGCCTAAATCTGTGGCTTGCTTCCACTCTGCTGCGGACCATATATAGGGGCAATTGTATTAGTAACTAGATGTAATAATGATTGACACTTTTGCTGACTCCACAGATCTCCATAAGTAGAATTCTGTAGACCAAATGTTTGCAATGTGTTATGGTACCATTTTTCATGAATGCAGAAAGTTCCATTTTAAACAGGGGCTTTCAGAATTTCCTGTTGTCAATTAAAAATTGTTCAAAACCCTGTCGTTGGGCCCTCTCACATTTTTTGATATGCACTTCCATAAATGTTCATTTTATGGGGAGATCAATTTCATATGTTGGGTCCGGTCCATTAGACACGGCAACATGTATCTGCTCTGCTTATCGTTGCAATATTTATCATTCAAGTTGAATAAAATGCACAGCACTTGAAAGATGCAGTATCGATTGTTATCATTGCATGCTTACATTGAATAGCCTCTGGTCTCATTCATCTTTACCCTCTCATGGATCACTTGTTGCAAACTTGCCGGCATGCACCCGCCCAAATGATCAGCTCCCCCTTTCCTTTGTATCGCTTATTGCCTCAAAGTGTCTTTCCCCTAGGACTTGGAAAACCCTCCTTTGCTTCCAGAAGATAGGTGACTCTCTGCCCAGTGCCAAAGCAACTGGGTCCTCAGCCTTTGAGACACCACGTCTAGACCGGTGGCTACTGGTGCAGTGCCCGTGACCACTCTGCTTCCATCATCCACTGCAATCTGTCTTCCTCCATGGGACTACCTACAGCAACACGGTAATCCTCCTGGCTGACCTCACTACTCCTGACCTCACTGTTCGGCTGGGTCCGGGGTCCTCAAGTTCTGAGACACTACTTTAGACAGGTGGCGGCTGGTGCACCACGCGTGTCCACCCTGCTTCAATCTTCCACCACAATCTGTCTTCCTACATTGAGCGACCTACAGTAACTCAGGCCCTCCTCCTGGCTGACCTCACTACTCCTCTTTTGGGCCTCACCCTTCTTGCCCCGGAACTTACTACACTTAAGTTCTGCGACAACATCTCAAGACCGGTGGCTGATGGTGCAGTGTCCACGTCCACTCCACTCCTGATCCTCCATTGCAATCAGTCTGCCACCACTGGACTGCCTGCAGCACCTGCCCCCACGTGATCAGCTCATCCGACTGCCCAGTACTGGCTGCTCTTACCTAACTGTTTATGGATGCTCCGCTGCCGAGGGTACTCACGCCTCCTCTACAGAGTCTCAGCCATCCCATTCTATTAATCTTACACCCTCCTCACCCTCCCCAAAACCATCTGTGCTCTCTGCACGCTCTATGGATGCTCCGCTGCCGAGGGTACTCACGCCTCCTCTACAGAGTCTCAGCCATCCCATTCTATTAATCTTACACCCTCCTCACCCTCCCCAAAACCATCTGTGCTCTCTGCACGCTCTATGGATGCTCCGCTGCCGAGGGTACTCACTCCTCCTCTACAGAGTCTCAGCCATCCCATTCTATTAATCTTAAACCCTCCTCACCCTCCCCAAAACCATCTGTGCTCTCTGCACGCTCTATGGATGCTCCGCTGCCGAGGGTACTCACGCCTCCTCTACAGAGTCTCAGCCATCCCATTCTATTAATCTTACACCCTCCTCACCCTCCCCAAAACCATCTGTGCTCTCTGCACGCTCTATGGATGCTCCGCTGCCGAGGGTACTCACGCCTCCTCTACAGAGTCTCAGCCATCCCATTCTATTAATCTTACACCCTCCTCACCCTCCCCAAAACCATCTGTGCTCTCTGCACGCTCTATGGATGCTCCGCTGCCGAGGGTACTCACGCCTCCTCTACAGAGTCTCAGCCATCCCATTCTATTAATCTTACACCCTCCTCACCCTCCCCAAAACCATCTGTGCTCTCTGCACGCTCTATGGATGCTCCGCTGCCGAGGGTACACACGCCTCCTTTACAGAGTCTCAGCCATCCCATTCTATTAATCTTACACCCTCCTCACCCTCCCCAAAACCATCTGTGCTCTCTGCACGCTCTATGGATGCTCCGCTGCCGAGGTTACTCACGCCTCCTCTACAGAGTCTCAGCCATCCCATTCTATTAATCTTACACCCTCCTCACCCTCCCCAAAACCATCTGTGCTCTCTGCACGCTCTATGGATGCTCCGCTGCCGAGGGTACTCACGCCTCCTCTACAGAGTCTCAGCCATCCCATTCTATTAATCTTACACCCTCCTCACCCTCCCCAAAACCATCTGTGCTCTCTGCACGCTCTATGGATGCTCTGCTGCCGAGGTTACTCACTCCTGCTCCTAAGGGACTCATCCACCCCATCCTTCCTTATCTCTCCCTGAACCCACTGTGCTCACTGGATTGTCTGTGGACGCTCTGCTACCGAGGCTACCACCCCTCCCCATCCTGGCCTCACCCAGATCTGCTACTGAGGCTACCTAGCCCTCCTCTCTAGGGCCTCATTCATCTCTGGGCTGTAGGACTCTTCATCCCTCTCCTGATCCTGCTGTGCACACTACATTGCCTATGGACGCTCTACAGCTCAGGCTACCTGCCCATACTAAATCCCTGTCTTGTCATGCGCTCTGTCTGCCCCTCCCCTCCTTGTTCACCCTCCTCTCCCATCCCCCCTTCCTCCCCCTCCTCCTTCTCCTGCCTCTCTTCCTCATGCCCGCCCCCACAACTTATCCCCTCCCCGCCCACCCCTTCCCCCTCACACTCTCCCTCCTCGTCCCAACCTCATCTACTCCGCTACTGCCAATCCCTCTAGCATCATTACCATTTCCCTCTGGAATGCCACATCTATCTGAAATAAGACGGCTGCGGCACTCGACATGTTCTTCCAACTCAACCTCCATTTCCTCTGCATCACGAAAACTTGGATCCCTCTCATCAATTCCACCGTCTCTGCTTCTCTCACCAATCCCTCATCCTCCTCCTCTCACGTCTCTCGCCTCTCTGGCCATGGTGGCGGCATCGGTCTTATCTACCACCCTAAATGTCTTTCCTCTGCCCCCACCCTAGCTCTCCCTACCTTCTCTTCCTTTGAATATCTTTTCAAATCTTTCACCTGCCCTCATGTAATTTCCTTCTTAATTATCTTTTATGAGGACCTGGACCACCTCCTCTCTCTCATCTCCCCCTCCCCCCACCCCTCTCTCTGTTCTCAGTGATTTCAACCTTTCCCTCTCCAGCTCCACTCAATCTTCCCCTCTCCTCACCATACTAGATTCCTATCTGCTCTCTCCCCTTGCTACTCCTCCAACTCACACCTCTGGCTCCACTGTTGATCTCATCTTTACCGCAACCTACTCCTCCTCACCTGTCTCTTCTTTTCCCAACTACCTCTCTGACCACGCCTTACTCTTCTTCTCCCTTACTCCCCCCATCCTCTTGTCCACCCCCTCTCCCTCACCTCCCCCTTCTTTCATCGACATCTCTGCAACTGCTCTTCCTCCCTCCCCCCTCTCTCTGACCTCTCTGCTCTCTCGGCCAATGATACCCTCTCCTCACTGTCTTCCTCTATCTCCACCAGGCTCAAATCAACTCTACCCTCTTACTTTCTTCCACCCTTCTCGAAAACCTACCCAACCCTAGCTTTCCCCTCACGTCCATGCGTCGTCTCCTTCGCCGCCTAGAGCAACGTTGGATGAAATATCCATCTCTGACTAACCAATCCTCCTATTTTTCATATCACTCTCTCTAAGACTCTTGCCTCAAATCAGCCAAACGCTCCTACTTCTCTAACCTTCTCCACTCACAGGCCTCTCACCCCCACCAAATTTTCCAAACTCTCTCTCGCCTCCTCTCTCCTTCTTCTCCTGATCCCTCTACCAACTCCCCTCTTTCTCCCTCTGACTTTGCTAGCTTTTTCTCATCCAAAGTTCTATCCCTACGCCAAAATATTCTCCTATCCCCCTCCTATGACTCCTCTCCCTCTGCCTGCATGTCCAACTTCTCTCCTATCACTCCATCCTGTGTCTCTCTTCTCCTGTCTAAAACTCACCCTACTGCTGCCCCCTCTCACCCCCTTCCCACCTCCCTAATTACTAATATATACCCCCTCAATCATTCCCTACCTGACTACTTTCTTCAACACCTGTCTCTCCTCCGCCACCTCTCTGTCAGCATTCAAACATGCCACTATCATTCCCATCTTGAAGAAACCTTCTGCTAACCCTCTTCTTGCTACTAACTTTCGTCCAATCTTGATTCTCCCCTTCCTCTCTAAACTTTTCGAGTGCCTAGCCTACTCTCAACTCTCAGGCGTTGTATCCTCTCATTCTCTCCTTCGCCCTCTCAATCTGGATTCCGCCCTAAATACTCCACCGAGACTGCTTTCACTTACGTGCTCAATTCCCTCCTTACTGCTCGCTACGCTAAGCAATCCTCTATCCTCATCCTCCTGGACCTGTCTGCTGCCTTTGACACCGTCAATCACCCCTTACTCCTTAGTACTCCCTCCTCCTTTGGCTTCAAAGGCTCTGTCCTCTCCTGGCTCTCCTCTTACCTCTCCAATCGTTCCAATGCTGTCTCCTGGGGGGCCGCACCTCTTCACAACATCCCCTTGAACTACGGTGTTCGCCAAGGCTAAGAGTTCTGCCCTTTTCTTTTCTCCATGTATGCCTCCCTTCTCGCCCCTGTTATCTCCTCTTTCGGCATTTCTCACCACTTCTATGCAGATGACACCCAACTCTTTCTCTCCTTCTCCTCTTTCACTCCTGATCTCCATCACGCCTTATCTTCCGGCCTTACGGCTATTAAAAACTGCATGTCATCTCACTTTCTCTCCCTCAATACTGACAAAACGGAAGTCTGTTACTTTCCTTCTAACACACTTTCCCCTTCCCCTCCTCATTCAATCCACTTTTCCCCCTTCTAATCTCCCCATCTCTGCCCATGCTCGCAATCTTGGTCTCCACCTCGACTCCTCTCTTTCCTTCTCCCACCACATTTCTCTCACCTCTCGGGCCTGCTGTCACCATCTCTACAACATTTGTAAGATCCGATCCTCCCTCACCCTCCACGCTTCTAAACTCTTAATCCCTTCACTCATCTTCTCCCGTCTCTTCTACTGCTCTTCTCTCCTCTTTGGACTCCCTGTCTCTTATCTGACCCCTCTCAAATCCATTGACTACTCCTCCATACATACTCTCTGTCTCCTCGATCCTCGCGACTCTATTTCCTCCTCGCTCACCCACCTTGGCTGGCTTCCGTTCCTCTCCCAACTTAAGTTTCAATTTGTCTGTTTGGCTTTCAAATCACTCCGTGAGCTCACTCCCCCCTACCTTTCCCACTCCTCTCATTCTACACTCCCTCCCGTTCTCTCCGCTCCGCCGATCTCTTCTTACTCACTGTACCCCCGTCACCACACCATGTGCCTCTTCACGCTTACGTTCCTTTCAGCTCTTTGCCCTCCTACACTGGAACTCCTTACCTATCTCTATCCGCTCCATCCCCTCCTACTCCTCCTTCCGCACTGACTTGAAAGCCCTCCTTCTTCACTCCCCCTGTTCACTTTCCTTCTTTCCTCTCTCCTCCCTTCTCACGTGCAACCCCCCCTATCCACCTTCACACCTCCCCGCCCCCTTTTCACAACCTATGGAATTTAAATCAGACAATTGAATTTCTGTTCCCCTTCCCAGGCTACCCCGCCTCCCTTCCTCCTCACCCTTCCCTCGCCTCCTCCATCTAAGGAAACAGTTCTACGTATTGTTATACTGGTTTGTCTCATGATTGTAAATATGCTTCTTCCATTATTGTACCTTCTTGTTATATTGTAAAGCGCTTTAGATTAAAGCGCTATATAAACCTAATAAACATAAACACCCTAATGAAAATGGTAATTTTAAAATGCAATAAGATTCTGGCAAGAGCAGGTCTGAATCGTTGGAGGTACCAACACATTATTGTTTGCATTCAGAAGAAACCTGATCGATCTGCGGTCATGCCCCTGTTACCCCCCTCTAGGTATCCTTGCTTCCATGCAGGCATCCACATACCTGTTCTTTGACAATGTCTGGTCTTCTGCCTTTTCCATGCTCTCCAAATGCCTGTTTATTAACCGTCTCAAGCACTGTACCTCCTCTATGTCTCCCACGTGCCGGCACTTTAAATGTCTCTGCCCCCTTTCTGGTCTGTCACCCACATTCCTGCTCTTTGAGGGCTCCTGTCCATCCGTCTCCTCCCTAGACCTGATATGCCTTCAATTTGCCAACCACTGCTCTGAAGTCTGGTATCTGGTCTCCAGCCCCATACCTATTCTGCGCCAAACTGCCTGCTTCTGGTCACCTGCCTTCTCCATACTTCTTTAGGGATCCACCAGCTGCTCCCTGTTTAGTAGAACCCTGAATTATGTGCTCTTGTGACACTTCATGTATACGGCTGTCCTCTGCTTATTGCT